>NC_090725.1:55278475-55318475 GCF_036898095.1 Palaemon carinicauda | reverse complement strand
ATTAAATTATTATCAGTAATTACTCCTTGCCATCTATTGGTTAAAGATATGAAAAATTTATGCTAATAAAAGACTCATTTACTCCCATCTGTTTGAGTTTGAAAATGGACCTCCAGACATTTTTTTTAATAAATTACTAATGACCTATGAAGGGTGATATATTTCAAATTTCGCAAAAAATAATTAAAAAACTATTTAGAATTTCTAAATTTCTACTTGTATGATAGACATTATTCCACAATTTTCTCTGGATCAGAACAAATCTTCTATAACACTCTGTGGTACCTAGCACTCGAAAAGTTACCTAAGCCTGCCCCGTTGAATTAACTAAATTGTAAGTGCTAAACTGTGGATGGTATATAAAGGGAATATCTGAACACAGTAATTGGCCATACTTAAGAAAATTCGTACACTGGATGCACAAAGAATTAATCAAACGAGTTTGTCATATATTAAAATCAGGATAAAGGTTATATTGTACCTTAAGTTTTTGCCTTTTATTTTTGATGAAAATTAACTGCTTAGGACCAGAAAGGAGAACACTTCAAAATAAGGCAGGATAAAAGAAAGAAAAAAAAATATAAATACGCCAATCTTTAGTAGAATTGCAGGAGTGGCAGACTAGATATGCTCCTCTAAGTGATTTTGTAGCGAAGAATGACTAGAATTTTAAATTATTTGTATGATATTCAAGAGAAATTGATGTAAAAATCTGGGTTAGAGGGATTCAATATAATAGCTTGACTAACAATACTATATCATATCTTCATCCTTCAAGCTTTATATCCTATATTAATTCTATCCAAATCTCTCCTACAGGATACAGAAATTACATGTCTAAACTGAGGTATTTCAAACGCCAAACTGCATATTGTGCATATATGATATAAAAGGTAATAGGCCATGAACAGATATTTGATGAATACCAGTGAATTCATATAGTCCACATTTTGCCCATACACAACTAATATTCATAATCAATTAGTTCAGAGTTCAATAATTGTAGTAATAGATTTTCAGGCTACTTTTATCTGATCAAATTTGAAAACTATGCCCACATAAGTCAGTCAACAAGAGTTCAAAAATAAAGATCAATCATAAAAATTTTATAACCAGAATCTAGGGACTTTTATAACCCACAGTAGACGTTTGCCGTAGGGTGAACAACAAATAAGAAGATGAATACGTTTAACAAATGCATTCAATCGTTTTGCCTTTTGATAACACTTGAGTTATAGAAATAGGTGAGTAATAGGCAGGAATAGAGCTACTAAAATATTCTTACGTAATAGAGTAAGTTACCAACTCTTCAGCAAGAACTAAGATTTTTTTACCACTTTTTTAGCTTAGTTACGAAAAAAATAAATAGCAACACTGGGGCTATGCTAAAAAAGGGGACTCTTTCATATGCACCAAGTAAAAGATTGAAAAAATCTAGTCTGTCATATTTCATGAAATCAGGAATGGGACACATTGAATTACTGCTATACTTACTGTCAGTGTAAACGGAAATCGTTTGTTTTGGACTTAGGGTGGTGGAGTCATCTGGCCTAAGCAAAGAGGAATTGCTAAGTCTGCAGAAAAATGCGCAGAATTGTGGTTAGCCCCTACTCATCATGTTGCTAAGTTTTATTAGAAAGAGACTCTTTTATGATCATATTCTATTAATTTTCAGTTGAAACAGGAATTTATTGTATCTTCATCTCTTAGGTGTACTTATTCCCAGACTAATATGACTTATTCCTCTTCAAAAATTTGTAAGGCTCTTGTTTCTCTCTCATCACCAGAGAAGGACTATGCTTATTGATTATATGGGTAATGTTTGTTTAAGGAACAATATGCTCATCTTCTTTAATAAATATGATCTATTAAAATCCAAACAAAGAAAACAAAAAATGCTAACCTAATATGAATGTGAGTTTATAAATAACTTAAGTTCATATGATATGTAAGGAAGAGCTTGCTCAGTCTCTAGGAAATCATACATGTAAAGCAACCTTAAAAATACAATGGAAAAGGTAGCAATAATGAACTTGATTCTTTTTTTTTCTGGTAAAAGTCATTACTACACAATAAAAAAAGGTATATCCATCTTGGTTAAACATTATGAGATTTTCCTTCTTTCGCTGATGGAAGCAAGTGCGTGTGAATGAAAGCTAAGATAAATTTTTGAGTCATCTCTATAATTTATGAGAATTTAAGATATTTCCGTGACTGAATTTCCTTCCCGAATAAACCAGATTCTTTGGGTGAAAATCCTCCGTCCAACAAGGAAAGAATTGTTCTCTGAGGCTTTACTTGGAGTATTAGTATTTATTCGCCTGTCTACTTACCTGTCGATGCTCGTTGGTTCAATTTGTATTTTTGTCTCTCTTGAAAACCCGAGTATTCGCAGCGAGTAGATGCCATGTAGTACACTGTAAATAAAAGCAGTTACCAATTAGAGGGGCACTCAGTATAGCGCAGACCTCCGCCGCGGCAGCTTATTTCTCAACTTTTGCTCGGCCTTAACCTTGACCTTTGCTCTTGACATGTATTAATTGGCGTGGATTTTCCTATACTCGAATATGAAGCAAGTTTGAAGTGTCTGTGACAACAATGTCCAAACCTATAACTGATTAGGTGAATATGACATTTTGCTTGACCCTGACCTTGACCTTGGACCTTGAACTTTGAAAATTTAATAATCTCCAGCTTTTTACATAGCAGTTAATCCCTGTAAGTTTCATTAGTCTGATTACAACTGTGGCCAGAAAGCTATTCACAAACAAATACACCCACACAAACAGGTGGTAAAACATAACCTCATTGCAGGTAAGCTTGGTAGAGCCACAGCTCCGGTAGCATTGACCACCTTATTATTATTATTATTATTATTATTATTATTATTATTATTATTATTATTATTAGCTAAGTTACAACCCTAGTCGGAAAAGAAGGATGCTATAAGCCCAAAGGCTCCAACAGGGAACAATAGACCAGTGAAGTTAAGACACAAGGTTTAAAGGTTTAAAGCCGCTCATGTATGGCAGAGGCAAGGAACAGTGACATTGCCCTATCAAGCAGGACAATACCTTAGAGACTGACCATATATATACATGATCAACGTCCAAGCACCCTCTCCACCCATGCTAGGACCAAGGAGGGCTAGGCAATGACTGCTGATGACTCAGCAGATAGACCAAAAGGTTCCTCCAAACCCCCATCGTTTGCTCACAAGGATGGTAAGATTGCAGTGACGTTACCAACAGGCCACCACCACAAATAAACTACAAGAGAAGTGATGAACAATTAAAATATCTCTTTCGTATATAAACAATAGAATATTAAAAAAAAACAAGAGGCAGAGAAATATGCTGGAATAGTGTGCTCGAGCGTACCCTCAAGCAAGGATGAATGAAAATCAGAATTGAATGACATTCTATTCTAATAAGACATACTAGATATTCTTCTAAGGTTTTAATCTTAGTTCACATAAAACGAAAAAATCATGAATCAAGTTCTAACCTCATATTCCTGGCAACGACATGCATCTGGGAAAAGAAATAATAAACTAGAAGAGCACTTTTAGAGTGTAGACCTCGGCAGCTTATTTCTCAAAACCAACTTGCCTTCCCAGAATCAATTTAGACCGTGAGCGTATTTGAAGTATTTATGACAATCATGTGCGAACTTGGGGTTAAGGTTAGGGACAATTCGGTCGACCTTTTGCTCGACCTTGACCTTGACATTTGACCTAGGACTTAAAAAATTGAATTACTTCCAGGTCTCAACATAGCAATTAGTCCATGAAAGTTTCGCTACTCTCTGAGTAAAATTGTGACCAGGAAGTAATTAAAAAACAAACAAACGTATAAACAGGGGCGAAAACATAACCTCCTCTCAACTTCATTGGCAGAGGTAACAATTTAACCAATTTAAAACAATTCGATGTTGATGAACAAGGAAGTAAAGAAAATTATAATACTAATAAAAATCCGGATTATTGACCTGATAATACCAATACCTCGAAATTAAGCTAAACAAGATTCATCCTTATTATAAAATTATAAAAACATAAGAAACAAGAAATCTTGCCGAAAGGAAAAAGACTAACCTACAGCTAGGGAGGAAAATAATGTACAGAATGCTAAATAAAAAGATCCGATTAAGTACGCATACAAAGCCCTTTATTTTGCTAAGATAGAAATGAATATCTGAATTAGGAGTTGCATCTCTTGTGGTATAATCTAGAATTCTATTTCTAAGCACCGAAATCATAATGCTGTTGAATTCATGAAAAGGTACCCAGAGAAATACAAGATAAGAGAGATCTCGTATGATTGAAAATATTATCCACAAAACTTTCTTTTTAAGACTCTCCTGAGAACCATGATCTCCTCCATTCAAGTTGCGCTACTTGAATATACAAGTGCCTTAAGACTTACCAATAAAATGCAGCTGTAAATTATGATAAAGTTGAATATGAATGAAATTTCATTCAGTGTTATTGTGGTCTTTCTATTGAATATTATTGAAGATAAAACAAGTCTTTCTTTATGCAGGAAATTTCATTCGATGTCATTGTAGTCTTTCTATTGAATATTATTGTAGAACAAGTCTTGCTATATGTATGAAATTTCCTTCAGTGTCATTGTAATCTTTCTATCAAATTTTATTGAAGATAAAACAAGTCTTGCTATATGCATGAAATTTCATTCAGCGTCATTGTAGTCTTTCTACTGAATGTATTGAAGATAAAACAAGTCTTGGTATATGCATGAAATTTCATTCGGTGTCATTGTAGTCTATCTATTAAATATTATTGAAGATAAAACAAGTCTTGCTATACCATGTAAACATTCATGTTGTGTGGAATAATGTCTAGATACAAAGTACTGTATTCCATTTTATTTAATTAAGAAAAGGGCTTACATAAATCAAATATCTCTAGATATCTTTGTATATTATCAGGCAAATATCATTTGGTCATTCTTCTCTCCAACTGTGTAGACCATTCAAGAGCTTTAATTAATGATATAAGAATAAACGCAGCCAAGTTGAAAATATGATTTAAATGAATAAAATGTCTTTATTATGTCCTGAGTATGTTTCTTTATTATGGGATAATTGTGTTAATATGGTGATTTATGACACTAATATACATGGATAATTTAGGGACATTTAAAGGTAAAAGAAATCTTGTGGTTTTTCTCATTATTTTATGACTTATAGACACGATTTTGAATAATTTCTTTAATGCATTCTATAAAAATGATGATATAATTTGAGGAGAAATGTTTCTTTTTATGCCGTTGAATAAAAATGAATTATCATGATGGTATTTGATGAAGTGAAATGTTTTCTTAACAGTGAAATGAAAATTAATTATCACGATGGTATTTGATGAAGAGAAATGTTTTCTTAACAATGAAATAGAATACGAATTATCATGATTTTATTTGATGAAGTGAAATATTTTCTTATTCAATTAAATAAAAATGAATTATCCTGATGATATTTGATGAAGTGCATTGTTTTCTTAATTGAATAAAAATTAATTATCATGATTTTATTTGATGAAGTGAAATGTTTTCTTTTTCAATTGAATAAAAAGGAATTATCATGATGGTATTTCATGAGGTGAAATATTTACTTAACACTTAAATAAAAATGAATTATCATGTTTTTAATTGATGAAGTAAAATGTTTCTTAAGATTTGAATAAAAACAAATAATCCTCTTGATGAGTAATAATGTGCAATTTACATAATTATTGAATAATTTTCCGTGATTGCAGGAAATATTTTTGATAAATTCTTCTGATGATGTGTGTTTCAACATTTATTTTTCTGCCATTTATTGCATTATATTTGGGAAATGAGAATATGGGTTTATGTTAATCAGACTGAGATTGTAGAGGTCACAGGTAATGGAAGACATAAGTTGATAGCATAATGAATGTAAAGGCATTCCCTAATTATTGCACAATTTATTGCAGTTGACATCAATAATTTTTTTTTTTTTTTGCATTATATACCAAGTGCATTAAGGGTTAAAATAAATATTCCATTACCAAGAGTTATGAAAATAATACATTAATTTTTAGTTGAATTATTTGAAGGGAACAGGAAGTTTATTTCTGAATAGATTGATGATATACACATTATGTGTATAAGTAATTGCATTATTTTGACTATGAATAATAAATTTATTTCAATGATGTTTATGATTTATTGTGTTGTGGTACATTTTCTTTTGATGATAATGAATTAGGTAAATGAACTATTCTTGGGGAAACAATGAAATGAGTTATTAAAATGTTGAATTCCACAGGATTTCAGGTAGCTGACCGAGTGGTGTCAGGCAATGGGTTATTTCATTATGAATGAGTTAATAAATGTATGTAATTAGCTATTTCATAAGTTTTGATCATTAATTAAATAATAGAGAGACAAATGAAATAGTTGATTTCATAAAGGTAAAGAAAGGGTTTAGAGAGAGGTGAGAGAAAATAGAGATAGAAGTGGTAATGCGTTAGCTAAAAAGCTGAATTTACAAAATTATAGCCATAACATTCACCTAGTGCGAGGTGCGGGGTTATGGCTCACTTAATGAGCAATTCAAGGGCACAAAACACGCACTGCTTTCATGATTCAACAGGATACAAGAAAGCCAGTAAATGATGTCACCAAGTTGCGCTATGCAGGGGGCCGATTAATCAAACGAATAATCACGTGATGAGATATAAGCTTACCACACCTTGGCTAGTCTATACGGGATCTCGTAAGCAAGGAGGAGCTCTTTTCCTTCACCATCTGGTGTCCATAAAGGTAAAGAAAGGGTTTAGAGAGAGGTGAGAGAAAATAGAGATAGAAGTGGTAATGCATTAGCTAAAAAGCTGAATTTACAAAATTATAGCTATAACATTCACCTAGTGCATGGAGTGCGGTTATGGCTCACTTGATGAGCAATTCAAGGGCACAAAACACGCACTGCTTTCATGATTCAACAGGATACCAGAAAGCCAGTAAATGATGTCACCAAGATGCGATATGCAGGGGGCCGATTAATCAAACGAATAATCACGTGATGAGATATAAGCTTACCACACCTTGGCTAGTCTATACGGGATCTCGTAAGCAAGGAGGAGCTCTTTTCCTTCACCATCTGGTGTCCATAAAGGTAAAGAAAGGGTTTAGAGAGAGGTGAGAGAAAATAGAGATAGAAGTGGTAATGCATTAGCTAAAAAGCTGAATTTACAAAATTATAGCTATAACATTCACCTAGTGCATGGAGTGCGGTTATGGCTCACTTGATGAGCAATTCAAGGGCACAAAACACGCACTGCTTTCATGATTCAACAGGATACCAGAAAGCCAGTAAATGATGTCACCAAGATGCGATATGCAGGGGGCCGATTAATCAAACGAATAATCACGTGATGAGATATAAGCTTACCACACCTTGGCTAGTCTATACGGGATCTCGTAAGCAAGGAGGAGCTCTTTTCCTTCACCATCTGGTGTCCATAAAGGTAAAGAAAAGGTTTAGAGAGAGGTGAGAGAAAATAGAGATAGAAGTGGTAATGCATTAGCTAAAAAGCTGAATTTACAAAATTATAGCTATAACATTCACCTAGTGCATGGAGTGCGGTTATGGCTCACTTGATGAGCAATTCAAGGGCACAAAACACGCACTGCTTTCATGATTCAACAGGATACCAGAAAGCCAGTAAATGATGTCACCAAGATGCGATATGCAGGGGGCCGATTAATCAAACGAATAATCACGTGATGAGATATAAGCTTACCACACCTTGGCTAGTCTATACGGGATCTCGTAAGCAAGGAGGAGCTCTTTTCCTTCACCATCTGGTGTCCATAAAGGTAAAGAAAGGGTTTAGAGAGAGGTGAGAGAAAATAGAGATAGAAGTGGTAATGCATTAGCTAAAAAGCTGAATTTACAAAATTATAGCTATAACATTCACCTAGTGCATGGAGTGCGGTTATGGCTCACTTGATGAGCAATTCAAGGGCACAAAACACGCACTGCTTTCATGATTCAACAGGATACAAGAAAGCCAGTAAATGATGTCACCAAGATGCGATATGCAGGGGGCCGATTAATCAAACGAATAATCACGTGATGAGATATAAGCTTACCACACCTTGGCTAGTCTATACGGGATCTCGTAAGCAAGGAGGAGCTCTTTTCCTTCACCATCTGGTGTCCATAAAGGTAAAGAAAGGGTTTAGAGAGAGGTGAGAGAAAATAGAGATAGAAGTGGTAATGCATTAGCTAAAAAGCTGAATTTACAAAATTATAGCTATAACATTCACCTAGTGCATGGAGTGCGGTTATGGCTCACTTGATGAGCAATTCAAGGGCACAAAACACGCACTGCTTTCATGATTCAACAGGATACCAGAAAGCCAGTAAATGATGTCACCAAGATGCGATATGCAGGGGGCCGATTAATCAAACGAATAATCACGTGATGAGATATAAGCTTACCACACCTTGGCTAGTCTATAGCCTACGGGATCTCGTAAGCAAGGAGGAGCTCTTTTCCTTCACCATCTGGTGTCCATAAAGGTAAAGAAAAGGTTTAGAGAGAGGTGAGAGAAAATAGAGATAGAAGTGGTAATGCATTAGCTAAAAAGCTGAATTTACAAAATTATAGCTATAACATTCACCTAGTGCATGGAGTGCGGTTATGGCTCACTTGATGAGCAATTCAAGGGCACAAAACACGCACTGCTTTCATGATTCAACAGGATACCAGAAAGCCAGTAAATGATGTCACCAAGATGCGATATGCAGGGGGCCGATTAATCAAACGAATAATCACGTGATGAGATATAAGCTTACCACGCCTTGGCTGGTCTATACGGGATCTCGTAAGCAAGGAGGAGCTCTCTTCCTTCACCAGCTGGTGTCTAGGTCTAAATGGACCTCTGTCATTCCCCAATGTTCGGGGCAAGGCCCCAAATATTAGCGATGAGAAGCCGGCGCTAAAACTTCATCTATATCGTCTAGTAGCAGGAGAGAAGCATGGAGAATCATCATCCCCCTTCCACCAGTGATATGGAAGGAATTCCCTTGACCCCTAGCCCGAGACACTGAAGTGGGAATTATCCAGAAGTCATGCCTGATAAGGGGGCTCATTGAGTTCGCACCCTATTGCAAATTGTGAAGTTCCAGACTACGGATTTCATCACTCCATTTCCAGAGGAATGTTTTATTTCTTGTTTTATATATTAAATTAATTCTGTGAAATTTAAATCAGTAAAGAAAGAAATTCCTGCACCCTGTCTTTTGAGAGATGTAAGATTAAATATAACTGATTCATAACCTTAAGATATACAACTCAGTTTAATTTAAATAATAACTAACATTATCCTGAAGTTTCAATTACAGTAAATTTAGCCACCAGAAGCTTCATGCATACAGACACACACATATGTATATATATATTTATATGTATATATATATATATATATATATATATATATATATATATATGTATATATGTATATTTATATATATATATATATATATATATATATATATATATATATATATATATATATATATATACACACATATATATATATATATATATATATATATATATATATATATATATATAAACACTTAGACTAGGAAAAGATCAACATTGTCATAGTGGACCAGAAACAAAGTTTAATATTGGTTACAGTTTCCCAGCATTAGAATTAGATCTAATCTTGAAAGATTTTCAATTGCACCTCCAAATTCTCATTTTCAAATTGTAAATATAATTTGTTTCTCACCAAGCGGATTAAAACATTTCTGCGGTAGAACTGTTCAATAGAAAGAAAAAGGATAAATGTAAAATGAAAACCACAAACAGCAAGCAAAAGTTTTCAAATTATGATGTCATGAATTTCTGTTGAACAGCCTCAAATGTTCAGCCAACGCTTTAACATGTTTTCAGTCGTTATTTCTAGGAAGTCTTTGGACTGACCACTATTTTTCACTTTATTTGATTTATTAGGGATGCTAAATATAAGCTGAATATTGTAAGTATATATCGAGATATATGCAATTAACGAAAATTACGATACATATCTTTTATGGTAGGAATAATCATTTATAAGGAGCAAAATAAGAATTTACTATGGTAAGTAAAATTAATCAAAGGAAGAAGAAAGAAGAGAATCCTTAGGTTTTGTCTTTGGATTCGGGGCATTTACAACGTTCAGATATTGACAAGCAAATGCATTTACATATATCCATCTGAAGATACAGTAAGGATGTGGATCCTCTATACTAGCCAGATGGGTAATGATGAATCATGTTTCGGTCAAATACTGTACATGAGCTTATTGTTGATTGTGGTTTTTGTTTTGTAACATTAACCAGTAATAAGGACTGTCAGGTGCCCAAGGAAATTCTCATTGGTAGATGGAGACCAGAAGAAGTAACTTCTGACATGTCACCGTTGTAACGCTGACCCTGACACATAGGAACAAACGATCTTACACCTGCAAACCCTCATTCAAAAGATGAAGTACCTAAGAGACATCAGCAGCCATTGCCTGGCCTTCCTTGGTCACTCAAAATATGTAATTAAGTTGTCCTTGGATCATGGCTAATATCCCACTAAATTTCCTGAGATTCGGTCAAATAGTTTTTGGGTTATGTGAATCACAAACACAAAGACAGACATACAAACAAATCAATACACGGCGCCTATTAGAACATAACCTTCGCAACGAAGTTGGCAAAAGTAATAAAAATGTACATATTAGCATCTACCTAATGTATTCACGCTTGAGATTACTGTATAAATGTATAAACAAACATTACAAAATAAAGAATGTACTTAAATGGTAAAAAAATAAGAAAAAAATAATGTAATTTATTTATAATGAAATTACAGCAATACAATTTAGCATAAAATTGTCTGGTATTAGTATTGAAACAATTCCATGAACACAGTAATAAAAAAAAGATATTATGGCATGAGGGGAGAGTAGGAAAAAAGAGACCAGCCAGTTATAGCCTGGGGTGGATATAAAAGAAGATTAAAAGAATAGAAAAAGTGCGAATTTAAGCAATGAAATGGAAAGCAGTAATGGGAGAGAGAAATGAAAGGAAATGATGAGTTGTTTTAATGGTATTGATAAAAGTGGGATTACGTAACGTGAAAAACACAAGAACTTTGGAAAATGTGAATATTTAAAGTAATAAAAAAAAGATGCAGGATATGAAAGAGAGATAAGGAATTGGAAGCTATATAAATTTTCTCAGAATTATTTCAATTATGATTAAAATAAAAGATCTTAGCAAAATGGTCCGACAGAAAGAAATACACACAAATAAACAAATGTAAATATACAACTGACGGAAAAAATTATCTTTAGCATTTCTTTTCAAATTATAAATGAAAAAAATAAATTATCTGGGAAGATTTTTTTCTTTTTATAAAAATGAATACAGAAAGACATAAACTCCCATATTCATGAATTGCATGTGTGTGATATAAATCATTTCGTCAAAACGGGTCAAATATCAACACGAGAAAATATGGAGAATTTTTTTTGGCGTAATTTATTGATATTTATTGAAAAAAGACAACATTAACAAAACTGAAGCTGATATGAATATGCAACTTATTATTATTATTATTATTATTATTATTATTATTATTGTTGTTGTTGTTGTTGTTGTTGTTGTTACCTCCGCCAACGAAGTTGGGAGGAGGCTATGTTTTCACCCTTGTTTGTCCGTTTGTCTGTTTGTTTGTGAAAAACTTCCTAGCCACAATTTCACTCATAGAGTAGTGAAACTTTCAGGGATTAAGTGATATGTTGAGACATGGAAGTGATTTAATTTTGAAAGTCCTAGGTCAAAGGTCAAGGTCAAATTCAAGCAAAATGTCGGCCGAGATAAGTTGCCGAGGCGAATGTCTGCGCTCTAAGAATAATTTTCTAGTTTAAAGGTTTAAAGATCACTCATGAATGACAGAGGCAAGGGACAGTGACATTGCCATAGTAAGCAGGACAATGCCCTAGAGACTGACCATATATCATACGATCAGCGCCCAAGCCTCCTCTCATCCCAAACTAGGACCAGGGAGGGCCAGGCAGTGGTTGCTGATGACTCAGCAGATAGACCTATAGGCTCCCCCAAGCCCCACAACCTTAGCTCACAAGGATGGTAAGGTTGCAGACACTAATGGCACTAAGGAGTTTGAGTGGGACTCGAACCACCGACTTGCAAACACCAGGCAGAAACGTTACCAATATTAATTATTATTAATATCTAAGCTACAACCGTAGCTGGAAAAACAGGATGTTATAATCCCAAGGGATCCAACAAGGATAAATAGCCTAGTAAGAAAAGGAAATAAGGAAATAAATAAACTAGAAAAAAAGAAAGAAAGATAAAAGTGAAACCGACAAAAATAATATTGACCAAAACGTGACCCAAATAAATCAGGCCAGACAAGTCTCTTGCGAAATATAAATGACGATGTTGTTCATCTCGTTGGCTATATTTCATTGTTTCGACCGCCGTGTTTGTCTCGTAAATTTTCCCCCCGTCTCCTAAAGAGCAACATGGTGCTCAGGGAAATTCGCTTTTGCCAAGAAATCTTGTCAGTGGTTAATTCTTCCTTCATAAAAGCTTTAGTGCAAAGACTAAATCTCAGTTCCTCTTCATTTTCTCTGAAGTTATCTACTTTTCTCCTGGTTTTCTTGGCTGATAAGAGGTACTGATTGCGACTTTATTTCTTATTTTTGTATCTAGTGAATTAATACAAATAAAATTTCTTGACCAATACTGATCTTAGAATATTTAATTTTAATTGTTCATTATCTCTCTTATAGTTCCTTGTTTCCTTTCCTCACTGGGCTATCTTTCTTAATAATAATAATAATAATAATAATAATAATAATAATAATAAAAATAATAATAATAATAATAATAATAATAATAATAATAATAATAATAATAATAGCACTTAATCTGAATGCTTAGCCTGTCACCATTCCAGCATATTTCTGTGTAGAAAAAAAAGGTATCTTCTACCATTACGATTTGAATTTAACAGAAATATCTCCTAAATTAATTTACTAATAATTCCCTTCATCATAATCGAGATTACTGGAGAGCCCAAAATTACACAAGGCGAAAAAAAAAAAAAAAAAAAAAAACCATCGGTGAATAAAAGTACAATAGCATAAGAGAAATAGGGTAACACCCTAGTACATAAGTATAACAACCTTTAAAAGGTTTAAAAGCCTCTCATGAATGGCAGAGGCAAGGGACAGTGACATTGCCCTAGCAAGCAGGACAAAGCCCTATAGATTGACCATATATACATATGATCACCGCCCTAGTCCCCTCTCCATTAGGGAGAGGGGAGGGCCAGGCAATGACTGCTAATAACCCAATAGGTAGATCTATAGGCTCCCTCAAGCACACATCAAAAGGATGGAGAGGTTGCAGACATTAAAGGAACTAACGACTTTGAGAGGAATTCGAACACCAGTCTGGCGATCACCAAACAGAGACGTATCATAACCCAGATCGGATAATATCATGTAATAAAACGAATTTCCTAAATTCAGCGAACATAACAATTTATGCATGCCATCGTCACAAATTCTGAACAACATTAAATATTTCAGCTACCTCTCTCTGTGTGTTCCAGACGGATAGGTTACATTCGAACTCGAGCTGGATATTATATCATGAAATTATATAACGAAAAATGATCTAGACCAGAGTCAAATTGAGATGGAAGAGAATGAAGAAAACAAAGGTGAATAAAAACACAAAAGTAAAAGCATGTAAGTAAACTTTACTGAACATAAACAGACGAAAATAATCTGAAGCTTTAGATATATAGTAAGCGCAGCTGAACCGGTTCGTGAACTAGTTTTAATTACATTTGTCTGAAACAAAAAATGGGGGTTTATTGAAGATTTATAATTAAGGTTCCATCAGGAGAGATGCCTTGAAAGATAATCAAAACACTACTTGGCATGGAAAATTCGATAGATATTAACTGTAATTACTAATTGTGCTGCTGCTATTACCATTTAAAGGTTTAAAGGCCAATCAAGAATGGCAGAGTCAAGGGACAGTGACATTGCCGGCCTAGCAAGTATGGCATTGCCCTAGAGACTGACCATGTATATATATATATATATATATATATATATATATATATATATATATATATATATATATATATATATATATATATATATGTATGATCAGCGCCCAAACCCCCTCTTCACTCAAAATAGGATCAGGGAGGGCCAGGCAATGGCTGCTAATGACTCAGTAGGTAGACCTACTGTATAGGCTCCGCCAAGCACTCATCAATAGGATGGTGAGGTTGCACACATTAAAGGAACTAACGAGTTTAAGAGGGATTCGAACTCCAGTCTGGCGATCACCAGGCAGAGACTTATCATAACCCAGATCGGATAATCCATCCATCCATATACCAAGGCACTTCCCCCAATTTTGGGGGGTAGCCGACACCAACAATGAAACAAAACAAAAAGGGGACCTCTACTCTCTATGTTCCTTCAGCCTAATCAGGGACTCAACCGAGTTCAGCTGGTACTGCTAGGGTGCCACAGCCCAACCTCCCACATTTCCACCACAATTTTCCTAGATTCAGCTAACATAATGATTTGTTCATGCCTTTGTCACAAATTCTGAACAACATTAAATATTTCAACTACCTCATCCCTGTGTGTTCCAGACGGATAGGTTACATCCGGATTCGAGCTGGATATTATCTCATGAAATTATATAATGAAAAATTATCTAGACCAGAGCCAAATTGAGATGGAAGAGAATAAAAGCACAAAAGTAAAAGGGAAAGCATATAAATGATATTTTCTGAACATGAACAGATGCAGATAATTTGAAGCTTTAGATATATACTAAGCGCAGCTGAACCTGTTCGTGAACTAGTATAAATAACATGTGTCTGGAACAACAAATGGAGTTTCACTGAAGATTTCTAATTAAGGTTCCATCAGGAGATATGTGTTGAAAGATAATCAAAACATTACCTGGCATGGAAAATTAGATAGATATTTAGCTGTTATTACTAATTCTGCTGCTGCTATTACCATTTAAAGGTTTAAAGGCCACTCATGAAAGGCAGAGTCAAGGGACAGTGACATTGCCCTAGCAAGCAGGACAATGCACTAGAGACTGACCATATATATCCATATGATCAGCGCTCATGCCCCCTCTCCACCCAAGCTAGGACTAAGGACGGCCAGACAATGGCTGACTCCGCAGATAGGCCTATAAGCTCCCGCATACACCCCATCCTTAGCTCACAAGGATGGTAAAATTGCAGAGACCAAAGGAACTAACGAGTTTGAGCGGGAATCGAACCCCAGTTTGGCATTCACAAGTCAGGGAATTCAAGGCCGATTACCAAGAACCAAAATTACATTAAAAAATACCAATTGCCGTTAACTTGTCAGATAGGAAAGAATTGGAAATTAATAAATTTTCACACAAGTAGATCAAATCTTAGATTGAAAAGAAAAAAAAAACACAATTTTAAATTAGCAAAATTAACAATTCCTGGAATAAACAAATATGCTAGAAATGAATAATCCCTGGAAAACCCATTTTAAATTTGTTAATAGCATTAAAGATACCCCCATAAATGAGGAAAACTATATTGTAAGTCTAGAATTTTCTATTTCCGTACATTTGAGTATGATATATTGCAACTTGAAAAATGAACGGCTCTTTCTGCAAAGCTTAAATGGAAAAAGAGGATCATAAACTATAAATAACAAAAGAAGGAAATTTTATTCATGAAAAGAAATTGCAATAGTGAAAAACTTATGATTTTCTGAAGATGGCAAATCTTAAACAAGCGACAGATAAACACAATTTAGAGAGAACTTGAAAGAAGTCTTCTCAAATAACAAAAGTTGTGCAATAGACATTAACATTCCTCCTTCACAGAGGTACCTCGAGATAATGGTATTATAGATGGTTGACAGCAATCATATTTTATATAACCTTCAGACTCAAAATGTTACTGTTATCATCATCTATCATAACAATGGTTGATATATGATAATTTTAATAATATAGATTTTAGCAGTCTTTTTATTATCTAGATAAAAAACCCTGAAGTCTATCTAAAAATAAAAATCTTCTAAAAAGTATCATCATTATTCTCTCGTATCATTTTAATATTTTTTCTTTTTTTATAAAATGCCATTAGAGCTGACGACTTATAACAAAGATTCTAAGAAACTGAAACCTTATAACAACCTTGAAGCAAGTAACCGTTTACAAAAATAGATGCCTACATAATAAAAGAAGAATTACAATATTGATGCCTCTCCATATATGTCACTATCAACCTTTATATTCATCTAAAGAGACCAATTTACTTGCTTATCTAACAATGTATTCTGGGTAAATATTGCAATACGTGCATCTATTAAGACTCCAACAAAGCTAAATCTAGTAACAACCTTCTTTCTTCCCAAATGATGTTTGGTCATTCAATCTGAAAGAGATTTTTATTGTTGCTTGACTGGCCTACATCTCTATAATTGAGTCCTGTGCACTTTGTGTCATTTAAATAGGTAAATTTATTTTTAGTACAGCAGGAGTCAGGGTCTGTTTCCACAAATACTTTCTATCTTTACCAGTTACATTAGTACATTAAAAGCAACAAATAGAATTCTACATCTCTTTTATGTTCTTTCAAATATCCTCTCTCTCTCTCTCTCTCTCTCTCTCTCTCTCTCTCTCTCTCTCTCTCTCTCTCTCTCTCTCTCTCTCTCATCATTAGGTATATTTACCTTTTTTGGGCTCAAGCCATGTCATCCTGATGGAAGGTTCCTAATAGTAGCTTCCTAAGGGATATATGTACTACAGTGATATTCTCAGAGAATTTACCTTTAGGTCTCCAGAATTCTAACTCCTGGCGCAAATATCCTTAAAATTTCTCTAAAGGATATCGCATAATATCAGGGGACGTATTCTTGACACGCCACATAGCAATCTTGACCCTGAATAGCGTTTACGCTTCGAGGGGGAAAGTGGCAAAATTAGAAGGGGAGCCGTATTAAGGTTACCCTACTTCCCATTCCTAATTTTGTAGCGAATTCGCACGGTGGTGTTCCCTGTTGATCTAACTTTTTCGATTGATTTTCAAGGATTATTATGCAATCTCCAGCTTCTTTTGCATCTGGAAAGTTGAGCATTGATTCTGTACAATGTGTGTATTTTAGCTCCTGTCTCACAGTGAAATTAGAGTAATTTATTGTGATTAGGAGCTAGGCCTTTTAACAGAGACGCCATGGTCGCTGTCGTTCGTTAGGCATGTGTTATTTAGTTAGTAGAACGACATTCCCAGTTGAAATAGTATTAATTAATTGGTTAATTAATCATGAAAGCTATTTAGGCATTTTATACTTGTAAAGATATTTATAATATGCATAATTTTCCTTTTTCTATGTCGATCGTATAAGTCAGAGTTTTGGTGATTTAGGTGACCGAGATCTCGTCTTGCCTAAGTAACCTAACCTAGGCGATATAGTATACTTTCGACATTTCCCCGGTTACCCTCGTGTATTGGTTTATCAATTCAGACGGAGATAGATAGCTCCTAGAATTATTATATAAACCCGATACTTGTCTGTAGTGGAGATTTAAGGGTAATCTCTCCTTCCCTCTGAGTGTAGCCTTAGGCTACAACCTTAGTGGGTCGTGTCTCGAGTTTTCATTCAGGCATGACTAGCCTAGGGTTCTCTGTCCCTTCCCTTGACTGCAGATAGCAGGTTTTGGGATTCAGACAGAACCTCAGAGTGTTTAATCTTGTGCAGGCAGCCGGCCGGCAGGGTGAATAGTCATTCCCCTGCCGGCTAGGCTGCCGGCATAGGAGGATAGCCCTCCCTAGGCCGCACTTGAAGTGGTTGTATAATGCTGCCACCTTCTCCCTGTGGTCTAGAAGACTAGTCCTGTGCTCGCAGACCCTAGGCTGAAGATAGACATTCTAACTAATGCCTAGGATGGCACCGGCACTGGAACTCTGTTTCTCCTTTTGTTGAGAGGAGGTGGCACTGCTTCCGTCCCCTTACCTGTATTGGCAGCCCCTGGGCTGGAGAATAGAAATTCTCCTGCCGCCTAGGATGGCGCCGATACTGAAACAGAGTTCCTTAAGGGTGCCTAGGACCGGCAACCTTACCGGCTCCTTCCGCATCCCATACCGGACCCTTTTCCCTCTCCCTCTGTTCTTTTGTGATGGCCTAGCCATCGTATCTCCTTGGGTCGTCGTCCTGCAATCTCACCGATTGCCGGTGGATTGTGGGGCCGGCCAGACTCCTACTCAACAGCTGTTTTCTGACTGCCTGCGGCTATGTCGGCTGCTGGTAGCCACGACGACTTCCGGCGGCCATGTTGGCTGCCGGCGGCCATGTTGGCTGCCAGCGGCCATGTTGGCTGCCGGCGGCCATGTTTTATACAAACTGTCAGCGGCTATGATGGCTGCCGGTGGCTATGCAGGCTGCTGGCAGCCATGTCATCTGTCGGCGGCCATGACGGCTGCCGGCGGCTGGCGGCTGCTGGCAGCCATGATGGCTGTTGGTGGGAAGTCTCTTCTGTCACCAAAGTTCTTCAGTCCTCCCTTAGACTGCCGGCCACAAGTACTATTACTGGGGCCTTAGCCTGGCCGGCGGTATGCCGGTCAGACGAGCCCAGACAGGTGCTGACTCAGCCGGCAGTATGCCAACTGTACTAGTGCTGCCGGGTTCTAGCCTGCCGGCCATGTGCCGGCTGGACCTTGCCGGCGGTGGTACTGGTGGCTGGATGGAAGCCTGAATGTTACATTCTCCCCTTCCATTTGAACCTTCTTTCTGGAGAAAGGCAATAAATTAGATATTTACATCCTTAAATAGTGTATACATACACAGTAATAAGGCAGCCTTCTCTCCTTGCTGTCTCTGTCTCTTTTAGCTAGCATGCTGGCTGCGCCAGCAGAGACTAGCTAGGCCGGCTATATGCCGGCTGAATTACAGTATATGTTTATACAGGTAGTCAGCATATTTGCAGTATAGGATATACTGCAGATAGAAAACTATTGTATATATTATACTAGTAGTTATTTTCCAATATATCTTGGGTATCCTTGCCCAGGTGTTTGCTGAAACCAATCCTATATTGAAAAAATAGAATTTCTTCAATATTCTGATTAGAAATCAGTTTACGTTTTACCCTACAATATTAAATAAATTAAAGGGCTGGTGGTAGTACACTTCTATCCTTAAAAGGTTAGAGCCCTTATCCTTGAGTTTCCCTGATCAGGAAACTCTATGATTTAATATTGGAAGGGAAGGTCACAGCAAATGGGCTGGGTAGGATACACAAATATATGTCTTTTATATTTCCTAGTTCAGTCGGCGTCATGCCGGCTGGACAGTGCCGTCAGATGCTAGCCATAATGGCAGCACACTGGCTGAACTACAATATATATAATTATACAGTAGTCGGTATTTTGCAATATAGTGTATAATGTAAACAGGAAACTATAGTATGATTATACAGTAGTTAATTTCGAACATATCTTAGGTACCCTTGTGCGGGCTTCTCCTGAGACTGTTTCCTATATTGAAAGAATAGAATTCCTTCAATACTGTGACTAGAAATCAGTCATCCTTACCCCACAGTGTTAAATAATAAAAAGGCAGTGGTATTGTACACTTTTCTACCCCTAGAGGTTAGAACCCTTTCGTTAGAGTTGCCTTGTTAAAGGAATCTCCTGATAGTTAATACTGAGGGGAGGTAACAGCATTTGCTTGCAAGGGATACACAAGTATGTGTCTCCCACTATCCCTTTCTAGCTTACTATCCTAAGCTATTTTAGTTAAAAGATGACTTTTACATATTGCTTATCGGTGAGATAATCAATTGTATACTCATTCTGTTTTCCTTTCTTTATTGGAGGAACCCCAGATCACATGTGTTGCAATCTTCTGCAATATCAAGAGTAAGTACTTTTACGGTCATAATACATGCAGGTGTCATGCCCCTGCAATATTATTTCCGAATCCCTGCATTATTGGAACCCCCAAGTTTGCATTATATATCGGACCTTAATGTTCAAGGGTTTCGATAATCCCAAGTCGACGGAATCTAGGGATGCAGATCGTAAGAAACTACGCAACTGGGTTAGAGGATTCTAGAAAATCTCTCTGGGACCATACCTACAATATGATAGGATGCGTAGCTTACTATTCCCGAAAGCAAGTAGGGAAATAGTGGTGCCCCAGGCACGATTTGAACCTCCCTGTGTCCAGATAGCCTTTGGGACGGAGGGCAGGAAGCCCCCACCGGAAGAGGTGGACAATGTCGTGTCGGAATTGCTTCCATCTGGACCGGCCCTAGAGCCGTTAACATCGACATCTTCACCTTCTACCCCTCTAATAGACAAAATGGACCAATTACTGACCCATATGAAAGGTCTAATAGAAAACTTTCGCAAACAAGGCGAAAAGGAGGAAGTGAAATTCAAGATAGAGCTCTGTGAAGCTCCACTAGTCGCTCCCCAAGGGTCATATAAACGACCCAGAGACCAAGACCTTCCGACATGCTCCAAAACCAATCCCTGGAAGTGTGCGGAGCTTATGCCGATTTTAGACGGCAAACTCTACATCTCGGAGAATATGGGTGCTGTTCCTTTAGATGAAATCCATTTTGGCCAAGCTTTGACGCTTTCCCTAATTGCTTCATTCGACTGAAGCATGCCAGTTCGCAATAGTGACAGACCCAGTGCTAAGAGAACAGCTGAAAGATGCATTAAGAGTCTGGAGAAGATACCCATTAAACGTTCAAAAAGATCTAAAAGGACTGATATTGGTCTTTCCTTAATCGCTTCCCTAACAATGGTCAAAGGCCAAAAGCCTATTGAAGACCGTGCCCTTGCAACTATCCCGACTATTGAAGATCATCAGCATGGATGCCTAGTTGGAAGAATGGGGTGTATACTTCCATTAGAGGAAAATCCAAGGGATTCGGTCATTTCTATCCAAGGCCATGTTAGTCCTGTCAGGGGTGGGGAAACTCTCTCCACGCAGATCAGACCTCCTAATGCTGATCTGGGACATCGAAGCGATAATGAGACGTCAGAACCGACAAGGCTAGAGAGCGTCTCATATAGTTTAGGTGATGTTAGCCATCCCTTGCCCAAAAGGATGGCACCTATCAGCAGTTCATGTACAATCGATCCGCAATGTGACAGCGGATGCTGTACTCGGGCTCAAGCCGATAGAGTTAGAATGGTCCACAGATGCAGACCTATTCTCTCCCAGATGGGAACAAGTCCCCGAGCTGCAGATCGACCTCTTCGTCACGAGTGTCATCAAGAAACTACCTCGATATGTAGCCCCATACGAGGATCCTCTAGGGGAGATAACAGACATGTCTCTAGTATGGAAGGGATGGACTCAGGAATTCCTGTTCATCCCATCCAATCTCCTGCTGAAGGTCCTCAACATGCTGAGATCCTTCCAGGGAGGAGTGGGTCTCTTGGCTCCCAAGTAGCCCAAGAGCAACCGGTTCCCTTTAGTGAAGGAACTGAGGCAGAGGCTGGCCCTAGTACTGAACCCAGTACTATTTCAGAAGTTAATTGCCTTCGATTTATCACAGAGAGCCTAAACCCTTCATTTCATGATTTTCTTGCCCTAACGGTTAGGAAAAGATTTGGAATCTCAGAAGGCAATATAGAATTCTTAGAAGAATACAAGTCTAAGTCAACTAGAAGATAATATGAGTCATCTTGGAAAAAGTGGGTTGCTTTTGCAAAAGCAAAAGGACCGAGAGAAATTTCAATGAACTTCTGTCTGTCCTTCTTTGTCCACCTTCATAATCAAGGTCTGGCGACCAAAATGATAACTACGTGCAAGTCAGCCTTGACTAGACCTCTTCTATATGCCTTTCAAGTGGATCTGGCGAATGAAATCTTTGATAAGATTCTGAAGGCATGCGCAAGGCTTAGGCCTGCAGCACCGCCAAAGCCTATCTCATGGTCTTTGGACAAGGTCCTACATTATGCCTCATCTGTGAATAATGAAGATTATTCTCTCAAGGATCTAACACAAAAGGTTATTTTTCTGTTCGCTATAGCCTCCGGGGCTAGAGTTAGGGAAATAGTGGTCCTATCTAGAGATGAGGGCCACATTCAGTTCACAGAAGCGGGAGAACTGAATCTCTTTCATGATCCATCCTTTCTTGCTAAGAACGAGCTACCCGCTAAGAGGTGGGGTCCCTGAAGAATCTGCCCTCTGAGGGAAGATGTGTCTCTATGTACTGTAAAGTGTCTAAAGGTCTATCTTCGTAGAATTTCAGACTTTAGGGGAGGACAGCTCTTTAAAGGAGAAACCTCTGGATCAAACTTATCCCTAAAAAAACTGAGGGCAAAGCTCACCTACTTTATTTGCAGAGCAGATCCTGACAGTACACCTGCAGGTCATGATCCGAGGAAAATTGCTTCATCACAGAACTTTTTTCAATTATGGACTTTGAGCGTCTTCTCTCATATACTGGATGGAAATTATCCAGAGTGTTCTACAAACACTGTGCTAAGCAGGCCCATGAACTGAAGCATTATATGGTGGCGGCAGGTAGTGTATTAAGACCTGTCGTCTAATTCTGCGATGAACAGTTAATTGATTGGGACTGTTAATTAAAGGGAGAAGGTGTCAGCACTTTCAATGTGATACCCTTTAGATGAGTGTTACCATGGTAACACTAAATCTGTTCAAAATCTCAGGTGTGGAATTATAGAGATAACACCCGTGCTGTGTGCACATAGTACACAATGTCGATAGGATACAACATTTACAGAAATTATAAAGGAAAAATTTGTTAAAAATTTTTCTTCAGTCTGAGAGTGGCAATCATCATTTCTTCCCTTTTTAAAAAAGGAAAATAATTTCTGTATATGTCGCATGTATAATTCCTTTATCATGCTACATTCGTTTCACTTATTATTTCATTTAGTCATTTATTAGAAATAAATGTCTATTAGAATGTAATTGCGTCCTAATTCGCCCGACAATTTGCATATTTAAGATGCCAGAGTTCTTTGATTTACTCATGTAAGTAAACTTCATATCATTGTATGCTTACAAACAATGGATATAATGGACACTGATATTGTTCCAACAATATATACAAACCGTGAGACCGTTTTTATACTCAGTGAATACTTATGTTGTTCATACAATATATGCTAACCTTGAGGCCCCTTTTCTACCGTCTAGAATGACTCTTCCCTGTAGTGGGCAGGAAGCACTAACATTGTTTATGATTAGTGATAATGACGGATAACGGTAACGTCATTGTCTCAAATGGTCCAGATGACCATAGAAATATTGTCCCAAGGTTAAGGCACTGATGAAAATCCACAGATATAGTAATGCTCTGGTAAACTTCCATCAGGACGACATGGCTTGAGCCCAAAAAACGGATTTTGAGCGAAGCAAAAAATCTATTTTTGGGTGAGATTGCCATGTCGTCCTGATGGACCTACCGTTCTTTTCTATAGAAAAGATCTTCGTAGAATCCCTCCCGAAACTACTGCATCTGTAGCACCATGCTCAATGCTACAAGGAATGTCCGCCATCTTGGATATGGCGCTGTTGTGATACTCAATAGTAGTATGGCAAGTAGGGTAACCTTGATACGGCTCCCCTTCTAATTTTGCCACTTTCTCCCTCGAAGCGTAAACGCTATTTGGGGTTAAGATTGCTATGTGGCGTGTCAAGAATACGTCCACTGATATTATGGGATATCCTTGAGAGAGATTTTAAGGATATTCGTGCCAGGAGTTAGAATTCTGGAGACCTAAAGGTAAATTCTCTGGGAATATCACTGTAGTACATATATCCCTTAGGAAGCTACTATTAGGAACCTTCCATCAGGACGACATGGCTATCTCACCCAAAAATAGATTTTTCTCTTCCCTCAAAATCCGTTTTCTATTTTTTCAAAAATCCACCTCTCTCTCTCTCTCTCTCTCTCTCTCTCTCTCTCTCTCTCTCTCTCTCTCTCTCTCTCTCTCTCTCTCTCTCTCTATCTCTCTCTCTCTCTCTCTCTCTCTCTCTGATTCAAAGAAGACTTAGAACAGGGACAGCAGATGTTGGCTCTTCTTGAAATATTTTATCTTTCTTTTTTTCCTTTCCTCACTGAGCTATTTTCCCTGTTGGAGCCCCTGGGCTTATAGCATCCTGCTTTTCCAACTAGGGTTGTAGCTTAGCAAGTAATAATAATAATAATGATAATAATAATAATAATAATAATAATAATAATAATAATAATAATAATAAAAATAAAAATAATAACAATAATAATAATAATAATAATAATAATAATAATATAGAGGATGAAAATGAAAATATTATCAGGTAAAGATATGAAGTGATAAAAATTGCAGAGAATTTCTAGACAATGCTATACATTAGTGATATGATAAATAAATTTGACAATAGAAATAATGAAACACCTGAGCCGGTACCAAACGTAACAGTAAGGAAAGTAAACAGAACATTAAAAGGTATGAAATGAGGGAAAGCAGCAAGAGAAGGTGGCCTAACAGTTGATTTATTAATATATGGACATTTCATAATAGTATAAATCGCTGAACTTTACACAAAGTGTATGGAAGAATGCTCTATACTAAAAACTTAAAAAATGTTTTCATTATACTGATTCACAATAAGGGAGGCACAAAAGACCTGAAAAATTACCGCCCTATACGTATACTTTCAGTAATATATATATATATATATATATATATATATATATATATATATATATATATATATATATATATATATATATACATATATATATATATATATATATATATATATATATATATAAAATCTAATATTTATAAGGATCATGTTTGGCAGAATAGAAAGATGGGCAGACTTTAATCAACCAAGCGAGCAGGCAGACTTTAGAAGCGGGCATTCAACAACTGATCATAACCAATACAAACAAATAACCAATTAATGAAAAAATCAGCATAGTATGCCAAACCACTATTCAATACTTTTATAAGCTACGAGAAAGCTTTTAATTCTGCCAAAACGTCAGAAGTAATGAAAGCCCTTCAAAGACAAGGAATAGATAAGTCTTATGTTAAAACACTTGAAGAAATCTATATAGGAGGTACAGTAATCGTAAAACGACATAAGGATATCGAGAAAATTCAGATTGAAAAAGGAGCTAGACAGGGAAACCCCATTTCTCCTAAATTTTTCACAGCATTCCAAAAAAAAAAAAACAGTTCAAAAAGAGAAATTATACTGGGAAAAGGTAGGGATTAACATAAATAGGGAATACCTTATAATTGAGATTTGCAGATGACATATTTGTGTTTAGAAAATCATGGGAAGAATCTCAAAAGATAATTGAAGATTTAAAAAGAGAAAGCAGAAATGTTGGACTGAAAATGAATATGAGTAAAACAAAGATAATGTTTAATGAAAATAGAAACAACAAATAAGGGTTATGGACGAACATCTAGAGATTGTTAAAGAATATATGTCCTTAAGGCAGACAGTATGTTTTCTGCTATGCCACGAGACCGAAATTAGAAGAATGATAAGAATTGGATGGAGAGCTTTTGGTAAGCAAAATGAAATTATGAAAGCAAATAGCCACTCTCTCTAAAACGTATTTAATCAGATGGTTCTATCATTATTAACTTATGGGCTAGAAACTTGAAGCCTTACTAAAGCCTTAGAACAAAAGCTAGATACAACTCAAAGAGCTATGGAAAGAATAATGATGAAATTAATAATTAGAGACAGAAAAAGAGCATTATGCATTGGATAAGAGAGCAAACTAAAGTAGAGGACATTCTAACAACAAGTAAAAATAAGAAATGGTCGTGGCCAGGACACACAATGAGATTGACATATAATAGCTGCATAAAGAGATTTCAAACGAAGCAGGGAAAGGAAGAGAAGAGGGTGAAATGACGAAATAGACTACCATCTATATTCATACACACACACAAACACACACATACACACACACACACACACACACACATATATATATATATATATATATATATATATATATATATATATATATATATATATATATATATATATATGTGTGTGTGTGTGTGTGTGTGTGTGTATATATAAAGAGAGAGAGAGAGAGAGAGAGAGAGAGAGAGAGAGAGAGAGAGAGAGAGAGAGAGAGAGAGAGAGCTAAACTCAAACAAAGAAGGGTAAAGATAAAGAAAATGTTAGGTAGGACTGAATTAGCAAACTTTCGATACTCAAAGGAAATACAGTTTGTGAAGGAATAATATTGAATTATGCTGGGTGCCACATTGTGGAAATTGTTTACCTTATCCACAGAATAAAAGGAAAAAAAAAGGAAGAAAGTGCTAGAGTAACGAAATACACAGACTTACCTATCAATTTTTGTATTTTGTCTTATTTATGGAAAAGAACTTCTCTATCGAAAGTGAATGATTTAGATTTATTAACTTTAATATCCCTATTTACAAGTATTGGCTATAGGAACGGAAAATAATTCTAAGGAACCGAAGGTTTAAGGAACTGAATCTTAATGAACAGAAAGTTCAAGGTACTGAATTTTAATGTTAATGAAAGTTAAAGGTAATGAATCTTAATGAACGGAAAACTTAAGGTACTTAATCTTACTGAAGGAAAGTTTAAGGTACTGAATCTTAATGAACAGAATGTTTAAGGTATTGAATTTGATTGTTTTGGAAAGTTATAGGTACTGAATCTTAATGAACGGAAAGTTTTACGTACTGAATCTTAATGTTATGAAAAGTTTAAGGTACTGAATCTTAATGAACGAAAAGTTTAAGGTACTGAATCCTAAAGTTATGGAAAGTTTTAGCTACTGAATCTTAATGAACAGAAAGTTTAAGGCACTGAATCTTAATGAACAGAAAGTTTAAGGCATTGAAACTTTATGAACGGAAAGTTTAAGGTACTGATTATTAATGTTATGGAAAGTCTAAGGTATTGAATCTTAATAAATGGAAAGTTTAACCTATCAAATCTTAATGAACGTAAAGTTTAAGGTATTGAATCTTAATGGACGGAAAGATTAAGGTATCAAATCTTAATAAACGGAAAGTTTAAGGTACTGAATCTTAATGTTATGGAAAGTTTAAGGTATTGAATCGTCCTGAACAGAAAGTTTAAGGTAATGAATATTAATGCATGGAGACTGTAGTTACATAATATCAATAAATGGAAAGTTTATTGTACTGATTCTAAATCAATGAAAAGTTTAAGGTACTGAATCTCCATGTTACGGAATGTTTAAGTTACTGAATCATCCTGAACGGAATATTTAAGGTACTGAAACTTAATGAACCAATATTTCATAGTGACATCAACGCTTTAAACTGGATCATCATCTTATGTTGTTGCATATGGGCAGTTTATATAGTAAACATTTAGATGCATTAGCTGCAAAATCTGAAAGCTGTAAATACTTCACGTCTCAAGCCAATTTCTTTTAGTCTTCAAAATGAGTTTTTTCTTGAAGTAGGAGCACATAGATTTTTAAAGCTGGACAGGAGGTGAAGAATCTTGCCTAACTTACCTATTTTGAAGTGATATGATCTTAGTAATAAGATTACAAAAATAATTCTTGAATTTAGTAAAATTACTGAAACTATTACAACCTCGTTTCAAAACTATAGATACAAATGAATGAAATTTAACTTATGGTCAGAGAGAATAAGTAGAAATTTTATTTTAGAGCAGTTGCACAATCAATCAGCAAAGATTTTTTTTGTCTATAATATGTTTAGACATATTTTTCATCTCAAAGTTAAAGAAAAACCATTAAATATGGAGAGAGGTTATTTACGTGTTCTGATTATCATTATCATATGTCTTATTTTTACGTTATCTCAGATCACTTGATAAAAAAGATGATATAATTCTCTAGCCTTTTTTTTTTAATTAAATATTTATAACACAAACCAATATAAGCGGCACCTAAAGTAAATCATTGTCTGATTGCTCATTGAAAATCTCAGCAACAGAAAACCAGACCCATCGCTAATATCACTGATTTTCTTTCTTTCTTTCTTTCTTCTTCTTTTTTTTTTTTCTTCTTCTTCTTCTTCTTCTTCTTCTTCTTCTTCTTCTTATTATTATTATTATTATTATTATTATTATTATTATTAGTAGTAGTAGTAGTAAAGTTACAGCTCCAGTTAGCAAAACATATGTTATAAACCCAAGGGATTCAATAAGGAAAATAACCCAGTGAGGAATAGAAATGAGGTGTACCGCACGTGTTCATACATGCTCGTACGATGTAACGTTTTGCCTTTTTTATGTTATAACACACTCTTCCCTTCACTGTTAATAGACCAACCTTTGTAACCATTGCTATCTCATTTTCTAATATGTTTAAATTTTTGTGACATTCTTGCTCGTAAGTCCTTGTATATAAATTCGATGATCAGTTATAACTCAACAGCTCTCCTTTACAAAAGAAACACATAGAATAGTGTGTCTAAGTGCACCCTCAAGCAAGAGAACTCTAACCTGATATTGTGGAAGATCTCTCCTTCTGTGTACGTTACGTGGACGACATACTTGTGTTCTCTTCCTCAAAAGAAGAACACCTCCATCACCTATGCATCATGCTTGACCGCCTACAACAGAATGACCTTGTACTCTGATACAAGGTGTACCTTTGGCGTAAACGAAGTATTGATCTTAGGGCATCTCATCACTTCTGAAGGGGTCCACCCAGTCCCTGAGGAGGAATCAGCAAGAATTCTTGGGCATGATCAACTATTATCACCGTTTCCTGTCAGCTATCGTTGCCACTCTTACCTCCCTTTTACGTTTCCCTCAAGGGTAAGGCAAAAGACCTGAAGTGGAGTCCCCTTCAAGAAGCGACCTTCTGCGACACAAAGTATGCTCTATCAACCGCTGCTGCTCTCACTTTTCAAGTGCTACATGCCCCTCTCTTTCTCTCCACTGATGCCAGTAACGTTGCTGTTGGTGCAGTACTTGAGCAGCTGGTCATCAGGTCGCTCCGCCCATATACCATCTTCAGTAGAAAACTGTCAAAGACGGAATCTGGCTACTCTACTGCGAATTGTTGGCAGTGTATTTGGCTGTCCATCCATTTTGCCACTTCTTTGAAGGTATTCCCTTCATCATTCGCACAGATCTAATGCCTCTTGTGTATGCCTTCCCTAGACAGTCCGATGCCTCGTCCACTCATCAACGCTGGCATCTCTCTACCGTGACTGAATACAATTGTACCAGGGAAAATGAATCCCATTGCCGATGTCCTGTCAAGAAGCAATTTGTCCACCATTCATATTGGATTGGATTACAACACCTTGGCAGAAGCCCAACGAAAAGATGGAGAGTACTAAGCATGTAGGACATCCTGCACATCTCTCTGTTAGGAAGACGTTGCCCTCGATGACTTCAACGTCACCCTTCTCTGTGATGTCAGTATCGGTAGACCAGGACCTTTGATACCTGCTCCCATGCACTGACAATAGTTTGATTTCATTTATGGCCTTTCACATCCCTCGCACCAATGTACTGCACAGCTACTGAAGACGAAGTTCATTTAGCACGTCTTTGCTAAGGATACTAAGGTTTAGGTCCAAACCTATATTTCATGTCAAACTGCAAAAGGACATTGACTCACTGATTCTGGAGTGGGCACCTTTCCTCAACCTCAGCGTCGCTTTGACCATATTCACGCCAATGTAGTAGATTATCTACCCACATCACAAAGACATCGTTACCTGTTCTTCATCATCGACTGCTCCACTCATTGGCCAGAAGCCATTCCCATGGAAACTGCAATGTCCAGCTCATGTACATCTGCCACACTTTAAGTATGGATAGGAAGATTTGGTATCCCTGAGTATATTACTTCTGATAGGGGAAGTCTTTCATCTCTCAGTTGTGGACATCATTAGCGAATCTACTGAGAATCCCCCTATATCAGACAACCCCCTACACTTCTGTTGCCAACAGAATGGTTGAACGTTTTCATCGCACTCTCAAAGCAGCTTTGATATACCGCTGCAAAGGAATCCAACTGGTTTACCCAGCTTTCTTAGTTCCTCCTAGTACTTAGAACCACTCCTAAAGATGCCCGTGATATCTTGGTAGCTGAAATGGTGTAAGGCGACTTGTTGGCCATCTATCTTCTGATAATCTTCAGTGCATATGTCATATTGTGGAAAAATTTACTCTTTGCCACCAGACTTACAAGCCATAGCGAAGCGAAACAGCACATACTGACATATCTGCACTTAGCAACGTACATTTTCTGCACAATAACACTAACAAGCCACTGCCAATATCCCCTCATAAGGGCCCTCTCCTCGTGATCCTTGTATGCTTAAAGCCTTCTTAAATAACATTCGTAGTAAAGAAGATTGGGTCGCAATTAATTATCTAAACCCGGCCTATCTCCTGTCAGATGACCCTCGTACAGTACGCCTTTCGAGAACAGCGCTCCATATTTCACAATCTGTGTAAGTATGTTAGCTCATGTTCTACTATGATTTAATTTTTGTGACGTTCTTAATTGCAAGTACATGTATATAAACTCAATGATCAATTACAACCCAACAGCTCTCCTGCACAAAGGAAACAGATAGAATTATGTGCCTTAGTGTACCCTCAAGCAAGAGAACTCTAACCTAATATAGTGGAAAACCATGGTACACATTGATGTGAGGTCTGGTTTTGGATCATGTGTTTATTAAGTTGAAGATTTGTTGAAGAGCTGTGTTTTTATCTCTTGCTATATTATACAGGAAGTTGGAGATTTTTTCTAGGTTTGATGGAATGACATTACACTCCATCAGCTGTTAAGATCAGACTTACAAACAATCAGAATCATCCTAAAAATTATCATTATTTTGTTTTCTCCCTATCTCTCTTTCACATATGCCCCCACATATACACACGTGCACAAAAATGGGCAAACATACACATACACAAACACATATATATATTATTATTATTATTACTATTATTATTATTACTAGCTGAGCTACAACCCTAGTTGGAGAAGCAAGATGCTTTAAGCCCAAGGGCTCCAACAGGGAAAAATAGCCCAGTGAGGAAAGGAAATAAGGAAATGAATAAATGATGAGAATAAATTGACAATATATCATTCTAAAAATAGTAACAGCGTCAAAACAGATATGTCCTATATAAACTATTAACAAGGTCAAAAACAGATATGTCATATATAAACAATAAAAAGACTCATGTTAGCCTGGTCAACATAAAAACATTTGCTCCAACTTTGAACTTTTGAAATTCTACTGATTCAACTACCCGATTAGGAAGATCATTCTACAACTTGGTAACAGCTGGAATAAAACTTCTAGAATACTGTGTAGTATTTAGCCTCATGATGGAGAAGGCCTGGCTATTAGAATTAACTGCCTGCCTAGTATTACGAACAGGATAGAATTGTCCAGGGAGATCTGAATGTAAAGGATGGTCAGAGTTATGAAAAATCTTATGCAATATGCATAATTGAACGACGGTGCCAAAGATTAATATCTAGATCAGGAATAAGAAATTTAATAGACCGTAAGTTTCTGTCCAACAAATTAAGATGAGAATCAGCAGCTGAAGACCAGACAGGAGAACAATACTCAAAACAAGGTAGAATGAAAGAATTAAAACACTTCTTCAAAAAAGATTGATCACCGAAAATCTTAAAAGACTTTCTCAATAAGCCAATTTTTTGTGTAATTGAGGAAGACACAGACCTAATATGTTTCTCAAAAGTAAATTTGCTGTCGAGAATCACACCTAAAATTTTAAGAGTCATACAAATTTAAAGAAATAATATTAATACTGAGATCCGGATGTTGAGGAGCCACCGTCCTTGACCTACTTACAATCATACTTTGAGTTTTGTTAGTATTCAACTTCATACCCCATAATTTTCCCCATGCACTAATTTTAGCTAAATCTCTATTAAGGGATTCACCAACCCTAGATCTACATTTAGGGGATGGAATTGATGCAAAGAGAGTAGCATCATTTGCATATGCAACATATATATATATATATATATATATATATATATATATATATATATATATATATATATATATGTATATATATATATATATATATATATATATATATATATATATATATATATATATATATATATATATATGTATATGTATATACACATATACTTATATATTATATATATATATATATATATATATATATATATATATATATATATATATATATATATATATATACACACAGTGGAACCTTGGTACTTAAACAACTCACAACTCGAACAAATCAGTGTTCGACCAAAAGATTTGAGTTCAAAATGTATCCGAATTTGAAAAAATTTTCAGAATGGCCAAGCCGAGTCGACCTAAACTGGTCCGAACAGCGTCCCCTGCCAACTTAATGGCGTCAGTTTGAGCCAGCCTGTCCTCGAAGGAAGACTCACTAGGTCTCTTGTATTTTAGATTATGCTAATGCGAATTTTTTTTTTTTATTAATTCTAGCCGTTCATAATTGGCCCAAAAAAAGCCAAAAGTGAATAGAAAGAGAAGAGAAAGACCGCAAGAACAACAATTGATTAAAAAAACTAAATAATTGCCAAATTTGAAAATGGCGTTCGTGTTTTAGATCTTGCTGCTCAATACGGCATTCTAAAATCGACGATAAAGGCAGCTAATGTTGCAAAAGGTATGACTTCGATAACGAAGCTGAAGAGGATTATTTTTTTGTTTTTTAATTTTTCTTCTTGTTTTGCCAAATCCTGAGAGAGAGAGAGAGAGAGAGAGAGAGAGAGAGAGAGAGAGAGAGAGAGAGAGAGAGAGAGAGAGAGAGAGAGAGAGAGTTAGTGTAATGATTGTTTGTAGCAATAAAGACTGTTGGTATAACTGAGATTGTTTGTTTATTTTTTTGACTAGCTTAGGACAATGGTGAATGTCTTGAGCAAATGCTTTTCTTGATTTGAGTGCAGCCAGAGGCAGTGCGGTTGTGAATGCTGGATTCATTTATAATTATCTCGATCAGCTTAGAAGTGTTCCTTTTTTATAACAGTAAGTATAATCTTATTTATTTTTGCTAAGAGTGACTGAATGATAGAAACAGGTTATTATTTATCTCTGATTATAAGGCGACAGATTAGCTAGCTAGGAATGTTCGTAAGTGTTTTTTTTTTTTTTTCAGCCTATGATTTCTCCTTTGGAGTACTATTTTTTTGTTATCTGGATCTATAGTTGTTGACCAGGCCTGTAATAGAGGATTTCATTTAGACTGCTCTTTAGGATTGCACAATCGTTGATGACCTGGCCTGTGTATTAAGATTACATATGTTGACGATAATGATGTGACAGTTATTTTGTGAAAGTGTTAGTGAACACACACGCATAATATATATGCTTTGTGTTTTGATGTTTTGGTTATAGTGAATTTAGGTTTAAATTTGTTAGTGTTTAGTGTTAAGCTTTATTATTGATTATGAGTGGTTTGTTTGACTGTGGAAGGTTTTTGTATTAAGTGTTTAGTTTTAAGGAATATAGTATTAAGGTTATGTTTTGTTTTTATTTACCTTCTGTCTAGGAGTCCAGTTGATGATAAGGTAAAGGGAAAGTTTGTGTTGAGGAGACAATTGCCTGTTTAGAGTGATCAAGTGTGTGGTGGTTGTTTTTGGGATATCCCACCACAAAGCAAAGGTCGTAGGTAATGGAGGAAAGGGAAAAGCTGTAACTAATATTTATCAGGGAAAAGGAGTTAGCCGGTGATAGCATTAGTGAAGCTTTTATTTGTGAAAAAACATCACAAATTTACAGTGACCTAGAAAAGAAATTACCTAGTACAAGTGCCGAAAGTGAAACATTTACGTTTATGCCAGCAGAGGTTGGTTTGAAAAAATTAAAAACACAGAACTAGCATACATCGTGTAACAAGACATGGCGAGATAGCAAGTTTGAGCAAAGATGCACCTGAAAACTTTGTTAAAGAATTTAATGGTTATATAAAGGAAGAACAGTTTTTTCCTCAACAGGTTTTCAATTGTGACGAGAACGGCTTATTCTAGAAAAAAATGCCGACCATTACGTACATTACAAAGGAGGAAGAATCACTGCCCGGGCACAAGTAATATGAAGGATAGGCTCACCCTCTTGTTGTGTGCAAATGCTAGCGGTGACTAAAATAAAACCTTTGCGTGTCTATCTTTCAGGCAACCCCCATGTCTTTAAAAAGAACAACATGATGAAAAGTAAACTGCCTGTTATGTGGCGGGCAAACACAAAGGCATGGGTGATCAGACAGTTTTTCAATAAGTGTGTGTACGAAGTATTTACCCACTAAGTAAGGGAATATCTTGAGGCAAAAAAATGCAAATAAAATGCCTGTTAATCATGGACAATGATCTTGCTCACCCCCCCCCCCCCCCCGCCCCCCGGGTTTACAGGTTGATTTAATTGAGGGATTCAGTTTCATCAGAGTTAAATTCTTGCCGCCGAATACGACGCTGATTCTTCAGCCCATGGACCAACAAGTTATTTCGAATTTAAAAAAAAAGACTGTACACTAAAGCCGTTTTCTGAAAGTGTTTTAAAGTGACTGATGAAACACCGCTAACACTTCGAGAATTCTGGAAAGAACACTTTAGTATCTTGAGCTTTGTGAATCTCATTGACACTGCATGGAGTGATGTAACGTACCATACGTTAAATTCAGCTTGGAGAATTCTGTGATCAGAATGTGTATGAAAGAGAGATTTTGATGGGTTTCAGTCTGAATCAGGTTCTCCAGTCGAGGAAAGTGCTGTCATTGATGAGATTTTTTACCATGGGGAAAAGTCTGGAACTTGCGGTCGAAAAAGAGAACATAGGGTAGCTTGTGGAAGGAGACACTAACGAGTTAACAACAGAAGAGTTGTTGCATCTGCAACAACAACAGTAGAAGGCTAATCGTAGAAGACTTTTCATCAGAAGAGGATGAAGGAAGGGAGGAGGTTCCGAGTGCCTTAATCAATTAAATGTTTGGAAAATGAGGTGAGTTGTAGCCTTTTGTTGAGAAATATCACCCAGATACAGCTGTAGCAAATCGTTTCGTGAACATTTTTGGTGAGTTTGTTATATCCCACTTCAGGAGAAAAGTGAAACAAAGAAAAAAAAAACACAGCTTACGATAGATAGGTTTTTAATTAAAGAAAAACGACAAGCACTAGTAGAGATTGAGTCACAAAAGCAAAAGAGGGAGAGAAGGGGAAAAACTCCTGAAGGAATGTCACCCAATGCTTTCATGGAAGGGGACTCCCCTTCAAAGCAGCAACACTCCGACTTCCTTCCTCCACCTCCATTCCCGTATGCCATCACACCACAGTTACACAAGTAAGCAAATGTTACGAAAAGGGTTCAAATTTACATTATTGTGCCTTTATTTTTAGTATTTAGTTTTAATAGTTTATATACACATATTAGTAAAATATTTAGTTTTAGAATATAAACATGTATCTCTTGCTTGAGAATGAATTAATCTAGCTTACCTGATGTTTTATAGGAAAAATTGTTTCGATATTCGGACAAATCAGTTCCCGACCACAATTCCTGAAAGAATTATGGTCGAGAACCAAGGTATTACTGTATCTCTCTCTGTCTCTCTCTCTCTGTCTGTCTCTCTCTCTCTCTCTCTCTCTCTCTCTCTCTCTCTCTCTCTCTCTCTCTCTCTCTCTCTCTCTCTCTCTCTGTATATATATATATATATATATATATATATATATATATATATATATATATGTATATATATATATACATATATATATATATATATATATATATATATATACATAATGTATATATATACATACATACATACATATATATATATATATATATATATATATATATATATACATATATATGTATATATATAATATATATGGATATATAAGTATATATATATATATATTTGTATATTCATATATATTTATATATATCTATACATACATATAAATATATACAGTATATATATATATATATATATATATATATATATATATATAAATATATATATATATATATATATATTATATATATATATATATATATATATATATATATATATATATATATATATATATATTTTTATATATATATACGCACATATATACATATACATATATATATATATATATATATATATACATATACACACACATATATATATATATTTATATATATGTATAAATATGTATATATATATATATATATATATATATATATATATATATATATATATATATATATATATATGTATGTATATATATGCAAAAGAACCAGAACGACAATGAAAAAAGGAAATATAAGACGAAAATAGTCAGGACTAAATCTTATATTTCCTATCTCATTTTCCCCGCGTTCTTTTGCATCTGAGCATCACGTTTCCCTGTGATTTTTAAGCATATATATATATATATATATATATATATATATATATATACATAAATATATATACATATGTATATATATATATATATATATATATATATATATATATATATATATATATATATATACCTATACATATATATACCTATACATATTTGTATGTGAGTGTGTGTGTGCGTGTGTTGGTGTATTTTAGTTTGTATTTCAGCGAACTTATGTGGCGTGTTGTAGTGTGTTGGTATATACTAGGTGTTCAAGGGTATGGCAGTTAATTTCTTTGATTCTTATTCTAAAAACAAAGTTATATAAAATAAACCTCGACATTCAAGATATACAATGATGTCCAATTATGAATGAGTTGTTCACATTCTTTATTTGAAATCACATTGCAAAGGGGGATCTGTTTCTGGGAAAATGTTGTTTGTAGAATCAAATTATATTGTTTATTCACATTTTTACTGATGAGCAATGCTAGCTGTGTGAAAATGTGTACATGACTAATGTCTTTGTTACCTCAAATAAGGGGACGTCACTGGAACTTTTGATTAATTAACCTTCAAGGTTATGAAAACATATAATAACCCTTTCATCGTCCATAAGAATTTACAGTCCACAATATTTTACTTGATCAAATCCTCAAAGGAATTTCTGTCATATGAAATCACAATGCTGACAACAGCAAATAACGAGGTCAGGTCTTCGGAATTTAAAACACTGTACCTGGCATTCTGAATTCAATGAAAAACAAAATAAAGATAATTTAGTCTGATTAAGCTTTTGTTGATGGCTAAATTATCTTTATTATTCATCCTTCTTCTCTTACACCTCTGTTACTGATTGCAAGGATCACGAAAGCGTAGATCCTTAGTTCCCAAATACAATTTTCTTCTCCTCTCACACCTCTCTTACTGATTGCAATGATCACGAAAGCGCAGATCCTTAGTTCCCAAATACAATTTTATGAGTTTATTCGATATTAAACTTTTATGGTTTTAATTGAATATTCTTTTATATATATATATATATATATATATATATATATATATATATTTATATATATATATATATATATATATATATATATATATATATATATATATATATATATATATATATATATATAGACTAAATGATATCGGCGTCAATGATATTAGATGTCAGGATGTCTGAAAACTTTAAATCAATCAATCGAAATGAGTTCCTCCAAATTCAGAGAAAATTACATAATATCAAATAGATTTTGGAACGGTGTTCCCAAATCGTTTCAGACCTGACCTCGTCTCCCAGATAAATGTCTATACAATTACAACCAGGTTGATTACATTCGTCGCAATCGGCAATCAATTGTTATTATTATTATCATTATTATCATTATTATTATTATTATTATTGTTATTATTATTATTATTATTGTTGTTATTATTATTACTATTATTATTATTATTATTATTATTATTATTATTATTGTTATTATCATTATCATTATTATTTTCATCATCATCATCATCATCATCATCATCATCATTATCATTATTATTATTATCAATATTATTATTATTATTATTATTAGTTAAGCTATAACCCTAGTTGAAAAAGCAGGATGATATAAGCCCAAGGGCTCCAACAAGGAAAATAGCCCAGTTAGGAAAGTAAACAAGGAAATAAATAAACTACAAAAAAAGAAAACATTGAAAAATAAAAGTAAAATATTTTAAGAACAGTAACAACCTTAGAATAGATTTTTCATTTATAAACTATAAAAACTTCAAAAGAAAAGCAAGAGATGAGAAATGATATAGAATAGTGTGCCCGAGTGTACCCTAAAAAAATGCAGTGTGAGGAATTTCACTTCTATCAAAATTTTACAAGTCTAAGTTTTATAACTCCGGTTTCGAAGATCGGATAGTTCACGTCACCAAATAAACTTAAAAAAAAAAAGAAAAGTATTGTATTATTTGGCTGCAGATTCTTTTACTGTTTTATACATACTTTGTTAATCTTAGCTTCAGAATAATTCATCTTAGTTTGTAGTACTGCTTTGTTACCTAGTAGGACCTCTTCCTTTGAGTATATAGTTCTTATTGGGTCTTGACTTTATGGCAATTAGTCGGATGAGCAATGTCTCTCACATCTCTAGACTCGTTTTCTCATTTTGATTGGTATTAATGGAAAGAGTTCCTCCTTGTATACCAAATCTCCATTGAACCAGCATACCAACTTTTAACATAATTATTACATCTTTTACAAACGTTTATACGACAATTCTTTACCATATGGGCATTCTTCCTATTGGATGGTTCAGAGAATGTTTTTATCTTATATTACTGCCTTTAAAATTTTTCATCTTATCCTTCCCTTTCTGTCCACTTTGATTTTATTTTCAGCTGGTACTATTACCTCAATAGTCAAAGTGCAACCCTAATTTTTAAAAGTTAAATGCTTTGTGTTTAATGCCTCCAATAGGGAAATCAGCTAAGGTGCGAAAAGGAATTTAGAAAAAAAATGCGATAGATAAAAATAAGGAAAAATAACAATAACAAGAAAAGCTAAGAAAAGTAACTTTTAACAAGTTGGTAAACAAAATAAGCATTTACCAAAGCAGAACTACTGAAGTCCAAGCAATCGATTTTTTTCTTACCACGAAACCTATTCCACGATTTGGTCACAGTAAGAATCAAACTTCTAGAATACTCTTGTAGTATTGAGCCTTAAAAAAGAAAAATGCAAGATTATTAGAATTAACTGTATACCATTTACTATGCTGTGAAGGTGAACAAACAAAATGCCGATGGACATAATGTCACCGGTCATAAAGTCGACGGATATAATGTCGACGGGCAAAATGCCGACATCCTTTTGAAGAGGACACAATGTCGACTCCAAGATTTTAATATTGATAACATGCAGCCGAAAATACTCTCTTGAAAAAAACAACTAAGATAATTTTAGTAATGTAACATCAAATGAACTAGATGGACAAAGAGAATTTACTGAGGAGAGCTGAGATATAACATTTGAAGAAACAAGAGAAATAGAAAATGAAGAAACAATATAAAAGTCAACTGAGGAAAGAAAAAGCATGCATATTGTCAAAAAAAATGTAAGAAATTAATTTGCTGCCAATTGTCATGTTACAGAAGCAATCAATCTTTGAAACTTTCCTGCAGTATTTATACCTACACACATCAATCAACTGGCCATGAAACACATTACAAAAGCAATAAATCTTTGAAGTTTTTTTTGCAATTTTATACCTAGAGACATCAATTAACTGGTCATGAAACGAAAGACCGAACTCATTCCAGCAGAAGTTTTATTTTTCTTATTTATTAATTTTTTTTTTATATAAATATTTCACGATACAGGTAAGGTTTAAAGTTTTTTCTCTGTATAGGCAATGTTTAAATTTTTTTTTATAATTTATTCATACTCCAGAAGATATTACTTGAAAACTGGCAGTGTGGAACTACCATA
>NC_090725.1:55258475-55273475 GCF_036898095.1 Palaemon carinicauda | reverse complement strand
TATATATATATATATATATATATATATATATATATATATATATGTATATATATACATATACATATACGTATATATATACACATATTCATATATATTGCATATATGTATTTACTTTGTAACTTGACAGCATTTTTACGATGAAAATAATAGTCTTTTAATGAGGAAATATTAATGATTGATATGGAAAACCTTAATCAATAATTATTTTACTCTTCTGCTGTCTCTATTATACTTAATGTTATAAGTGGCAGCTATTTTTAGCATTGCTAATCAATTCCTGAAATTTTTTTTTAATAAAAATTATATTGATTAACGAGTAACGTTTAGAACTAACAACGAATGTTATTTATCTATAATTAATTCAAAATGTTTGTATATGATTAATCCTAAACCAATATAGTCTTGAATAAATTCTTTATTGAAAATTAAGACATATATATATATATATATATATATATATATATATATATATATATATATATATATATATATATATATATATATATCTATATATATATGTATATATATATATATATATATATATATATATATATATATACATATATATATATATATATATATATATATATATATATATATATATATATATGTATGTATATATATGTGTATATACACAAACATAGAGTTGAGATATGTATAGGTACCTCCAATAATAATGTTTCCTTTGAACATTTAACGGGAACAATACGTATATGGGGTTCTAAAGAAGAATTAATTTTGATTTGACCATGATTATTTACAAAGTAAAATCATTATCATATAAATTCATCATAGCATACATAGTGCAAACAGTCAGTCAAGTTTAGAATCTTTCGTAAGTATCCAAATCTTATCTGCTCAAAATAAATCAATGAACTGATAAATAATTCTAGAAATAAAGCTAGCAATAATGAAGTTGAACATAATTATATAACAAAACAATAAGCAATATTATTATTATTATTATTATTATTATTATTATTATTATTATTAATTGCTAAACTACAACCTTAGTTGGAAAAGCAGGATGCTATAAGCCAAAGGGCTCTAACAGGGAAAATAGCCCAGTGAGGAAAGGAAATAAGGAAAAGCTACACGAAGTTTAAGAACAATAATAACATTGAAATAAATATTTCAAATATAAACTATAAAAACTTGAAAATAACAAGAGGAAGAGAAACAAGATAGAATAGTGAATCAACAAATGTATCAACAAAGTGTTCAGTATGACAAGTTCGAACACTTTAACTCTCCTAATATGATCATTATATAAAACGGGCTCCTTAGCTCAAGGTTTCCCTCAAATTCCTAAAAAAATCAGGAATAGTTAGATTTGAAACGTAATATTATTGGTTATCTCTCGGGAATTTCTCTGGTCGTATGTTTATATTTTACCATTAGAATTAGCAAAAACTAAAGTACTATTTGTTTGTAAGGGAAGAATAACCTGTCTAATAAGTTTTCATGTAACAATAATAAGACATTATTATTATTATTATTATTATTATTATTATTATTATTATTATTATTATTATTATTATTATTATTATTATTATTATTATTATTATTAGCTAAGCTACAACCCTAGTTGGAAAAGCAGGATGCTATATGCCTAAGGGCTCCAACAAGGAACAAAGATAATAGCCCAGTGAGGAAAGGACATACAGAAATAACTAAACTACAAAAGAAGTAATAAAAAGTTAATTTGAAATGTTTTAAGAATAGTTATAACATTAAGATTAATCTCTCGTATATAAACTATAGAGAGGTTTTGTCAGCCTGTTTAACATAAAATCATTCGCTGCAAATTTGAGCTTTTAAAGTTCCACCGATCGATTGAACTGCTTGATTAGGAAAATAATTCCACAACCTGGTAACAGCTGGAATAAAACATCTAGAATACTGTGTAGTATTGAAGAAGTTTTATATTGGTACAATAAAAATTATGATTGGTTATCTAATCAAATTAGGTTTTAAAGTTTAAAGCTCGCTCATAAATGGCAAAGGCAAGTGACAGTGACATAGAAGGACAATACCCTAGAGAACGACCACATATACATATGATAATCAACAAAGTCCCTCTCTACACAAGGTTGCACCACGGAGGGCCAGGCAATGGCTGCTGATGACTCAGCAGGTAGACCTATAGGCTCCCACAAATTCCTTATCTTAGTTCACAAGGATGGCGAGGTTGCAAACACTACAAGAAACTATCGAGCTTGAGAGGTTCTTGAACATCAGTCTAGCAGATTGCCAGGCAGGATTTTTAATAGGAATTATATTTTCTAGTAAAGCAGAAGTAATCACTCTATACACAAGCCTAGCTTGTTATCGTAAAGCTTTTATAGAGAAAAGTGTTAAGTGGCATATAAGGCATAAGTATCATATTATAATTGATGAAAGTAAATTAGTAGAGTGTACCCTCTTGCTTGAGGGTACACTCGGGCACACTCTCCTATCTCATTTCTCTTCCTCTTGTTTTGTTGAAGTTTTTAAAGTTTATATAGGAGGTATTTATAGCTGTTACTCCTCTTAAAATATTTTATTTTCCATTTTATCTTTCCTCACTGAGCTATTTTCCCTGTTGGAGCCCTTGGGCTTATAGCATCCTGCTTTTCCAACTAGGGTTGTAGCTTAGCACGTAATAATAATAATAATAATAATAATAATAATAATAATAATAATAATAATAATATGAAACGGTCAGATAGATATGGGACTGTTCCCAGAAATGAGGTAACGCACTCTATAAAAAAAAACATAATCTTTTGCAGATCTCATTGATGGCATGACATCAAAAGAAGCCGAAAAAAATCGTTCGCATGATATCGATTTTGAAAAGAAAAAAGAACAATAAATAATATTGAGAACTTTAACACCCGGTAAGTTCCCGTATTTCGCAACGATAGAGCAACTCAATATCTTAACAGAGTGATACAGTCCATTTTTCAGTAGATTTTTCAACAATTTATTCAATAACCAACTACAGAATTTATAGTTTTTTATAATAATATATAGATGCTTATGAAAATATATATCAATCATTTACGAAATTTTTGTTGTAAGTTATTCAATTTGATTGAAAAAAATACATAATTCTAAAATCCATATATCTCAACCTTCAAACTATAATATATTTATTCTACTAGATTCAAACAATATATGTAATAACTGTTTTAAAATATGAAGAAACCTAGACAAACAAATTCTTTTTATCAAGCCTATGAGAATATTTTCAACGTAACAGACCGAAACAAGTGTGCTCTCCATTTTTTCTAGGAAATATGACCTCACATCCGGTATAAAAACACAAGGTATAAAATGCGAGCTTGCTGAAGATCTGTTCAGTACTAAAGCGATGTCCAAGAACCGAGCAATCGCCCTGTTTGGGACACTCTGTGCCCTTTTCGGTGCAGCCTCCGGATTTTTAGCCACGCCTCTTAATACAAGTGATCCGGATCTAGTGCATATTCTTTGCCCTGATGAAGTGAGTTCATGACACATATCTGTCAAATTGTTATTATTATTATTATTATTATTATTATTATTATTATTATTATTATTATTATTATTATTATTATTATTATTATTATTATTATTAGATATTCCACCTTATAGGGATTACTTTCCAAATATTGTTATTATGATTACTTTAAAATCTAATAGTTTTAGTAGTTAAATCCCCCCTTCCCTAAGAGAATTTATGCATTTAAAGATTATTACTATTATTATTATTATTATTATTATTATTATTATTATTATTATTATTATTATTATTATTATTATTACAAGCTAAACACCAACCCTAGTTGGAAAAGCAGGATGCTATATGCGCAAGGGCAATGAAAAAAAGAACTAAGGAAATAAATAAACCACAAGAGAAGTAATGAATAATCAAAATTGAATACTTTAAAAACAATAAAAACATTGAATTAGATCTTTCATATATAAACTATAAAAACTCTCTAATTGAAAGGTGGGTATAACAACTAAAACTATAATGAGGCGTTGATAATATTGAGATTCTCCAGCGGCCGAGCGTGAAAAAATCAAAACCACAAGAAAAACGCCTTTGAAAATGAATTTTCAAACACTCATATCACAGTGATTTATGAATTTTCAAAAGTTATGGTGTCTATGTATATCCAAGTACCCTTTCTAATTTAAAAAGAAGAATGTTTTGTTAGAAGACATTGAAGCAATGAAAATAGCACTTTGAGCTCTGGGTACTGTTAGTATTGTGAACGCCTGTATTATTCACTAATATCGGAAAGGTCAGGAATTGGCTGTTAGACTTCTGGTCTTCTCTGTTCCATATCCCGTCAGGAGGTGGTTCCTATCTGGTTCAGACATAGCTCCTTTCTTGTCTCATCGTGTCCTATCTCCTCTGAAAAATCTCTTCTTGAAGTTTATATACACATGTATGGACGGATTGGTTTCCTGCAAAAACGCCCACTTCGATCACGCCATAGAAGCTTCTAGTACAAATTTCTGATGCAATCTGTACCCTCATGTTAAGCCATATCGAAAGCGCGGCCCGTGTCCACTCGTAATGACATTTTTCATAAACAAGGATATCCCTCGAGGCCTGGTCTCTCAAAAACTGCTGACTCTACTGATTAAAGCGATGACATCTTGGTCCGAACAAGACAGTTCCTTTATCACTGCAGGCATTCTTCGTCGAAGCTCGGTTTGTTTTCAAAATACTGACACAGTGAAATGACAGCTTTGGCCAAGCACTATGATAGTCGAACCTCGTCTCGTTGCTCACACTTTGGGAAAAAATACGTTTATCTGTTTTAATAATATATTTATTTAATAATATTGCATCTACCCATGACACTATCAGCATGATAGTCGAATCTCTCGCTGCTCACTCTTTAAGAATAATTACGTTTTTCTGTTTTAATAATATATTCATTTAATAATATTGCATCTACTCACGATACCATCATTATCGTCATAAACATACAGTACATTGATTCTTTAAATACGGCGCAACAGATGAGATAAGAATTAACATGAGCCACCGAGAAAAGTTACATTCCAGAAGAAATTCCAACTGATATTTTTAGTACCCAGATAATTCTGAAATTTCTTTTCCTAAAAGGCTTATTGTTTAAACTATTATTCATTCAAACTCCGGTAAACTTCGTGTGAGTATTCAGATGCGCACTTTATAACAGCTTGATGTCACTTTTAGTAATTCTCCTATGAGCTTTATCAAACAGTATTCTTTATTTCATAAAGAAAAATAAAGATCAGTATTTATCTAGAGTCTTAGCGACTCTAAATGGATATTTCAAAAATTTTTAGAAGGCAACTCTCCTCATAAAAGTGATTAGCTGTGATTTTTCAAACTTTAGGAAAGTTACAATGAAATTTATCTCTCTCTCTCTCTCTCTCTCTCTCTCTCTCTCTCTCTCTCTCTCTCTCTCTCTCTCTCTCTCTCTCTCTATATATATATATATATATATACATATATATTTATATATACACATGTATAATACGTATGTGTATATGTACTATATATTTATACACGCACACACACACACACACACACACACACATATATATATATATATATATATATATATATATATACTTATTTGTTTATAGGGAGAGAGAGAGAGAGAGAGAGAGAGAGAGAGAGAGAGAGAGAGAGAGAGAGAGAGAGAGAGAGAGAGATCGTAGGTACGTTTTATGTTTTTTTAAAACTCCTTGCAAAAAAATACAGTAAATTCACCTTAGTCAAGCAAATCTTCAAAAATTCATGGCTTCCACTTTTTTTGATACTCGGAGTAGAGTTCCAATGTAAACGGCTCAAATTTAATTTTTGAATAAGGTATGGAGCTTTAAGTGCTATACCTACTAACTTTTTTTCTTTAATTAAAGTTTAAAACTTTCAACAACAATAACTACCATGTTTCTTTAAATAAAAATGTGGAGCTTTAACTGCAATATATAATATGGTTTTTATCAAAATATGGAGGTTTTAACCTCAATAGTTACTGTTTTTTTATTAAAGTGTGAAGCTTTTAGCTACAATAGCAACGAGGGTTTTTTTTTTTTATTAAAGTGGGGAGCTTTTAACTGCAATATCAACTAGGATTTTTATTAAAGTGCGAAGCTTTTAATTACCATAGCAATTAGGATTTTTTTTTTATCAAAGTAGGGAGCTTCTAACTACAATAGCAATTAGGATTTTTTATTGAAGTATGAAGCTTTTAGCTGCAATAGCAACTAAGTTTTTTATTGAAGTGTGGAGCTTTTAATTGCAATAGCAACAAGGATTTTTTTCATTAAAGTGTGGAGCTTTTAACTGCAAAAGCAACTAGGATTTATTTTATTAAACTGTGGAGCTTTTAACTGCAATAGCAACTAGGATTTTTTTTTATTAAAGTAGGGAGCTTTTAACTGCAATAGCAACTAGGGTTTTTTTTTCATTAAAGCGTGGAGCTTTTAACTGCAATAGCAACTAGGATTTTCTATTAAAGTGGGGAACTTTTAACTGCAAAAGCAACTAGGATTCATTTGATTAAAGTGTGGAGCTTTTAACTGCAATAGCAACTAGGATTTATTTTATTAAAGTGTGGAGCTTTTAACTGCAATAGCAACTAGGAATTTTAATTAAAGTGAGGATCTTTTAACTGCAATAGCAACTAGGATTTTTTTTTTATTAAAGTAAGGAGCTTTTAACTGCAAAAGCAACTAGGATTTATTTTATTAAAGTGTGAAGCTTTTAACTGCAATAGCAACTAGGATTTTTTTTTATTAAAGTAGGGAGCTTTTAACTGCAATAGCAACTAGGATTTTTAATTAAAGTGAGGATCTTTTAACTGCAATAGGAACTAGGACTTTTTTTTTTATTAAAGTATGGAGCTTTTAACTGCAATAGCAACTAGGATTTTTTTTATTAAAGTGGGAAGCTTTTAACTGCAAAAGCAACTAATATTTATTTTATTAAAGTGTGGAGCTTTTAACTGCAATAACAACTAGGATTTTTTTATATTAAAGTGTGGAGCTTTCAACTGTAATAGCAACTAGGATTTTTTTTTATTAAAGTGGGGAGCTTTTAACTACAAAAGTAACTAGGATTTTTTATTTTATTAAAGTGTGGAGCTTTTAACTCCAATAGCAATGAGTATTTTATTTTATTAAAGTGGAAAGCTTTTAACTATAAAAGCAACTACGATTTTTTTTATTAAAGTAGGGAGCTTTCAACTGTAAAAGCAACTACGATTTTTTTTATTAAAGTAGGGAGATTTTAACTTCAATAGTAACTAGGATTTTTATTAAAGTGGGGAGCTTTAAATGCAATAGCAACTAGGATTTTTTATTAAAGTGGAGAGCTTCTAACTGCAATAGTAAATAGGATTTTTTGTTAAAGCGGGAAGCTTTTAACTGCAATAGACACTAGGATTTTTTTTTTTTATCAAAGTGGGGAGCTTTAAACTGCAAAGGAAACTAGGATTTTTTATTAAAGTGAATAGCTTTTAACTGCAATAGCAACTAAGAATTTCTATTTAAGTGGGAAGCTTTTGAATGCAATAGCAACTAGTATTTTTATCAAAGTGGGGAGCTTTTAACTGCAATAGCAACTAGGATTTTTTTTTATTAAAGTGGGGAGCTTTTAACTGCAATAGCAACTAGTATTTCTATCAAAGTGGGGAGCTTTTAACTGCAATAACAACTAGGATCTTTTTTATGAAAGTGGGGAGCTTTTAACCGCAATGGCAACTAGTATTTTTTTTTTATCAAAGTGGGGAGCTTTTAACTGCAATGGACACTAGGATTTTTTTTTTAAAGTAGGGAGCTTTTAACTGCAATGGACACTAGGATTTTTTTAAAGTAGGGAGCTTTTAACTGCAATAGCAAAGAGGATTTTTTTTTTTTATTAAAGTAGCGAGCATTTAACTGCAATAGACACTAGGATTTTTTATCAAGGTGTTGAGCTTTTAACTGCAATAACAATTATGATTTTTTATTAAATTGAGAAGCTTTTAACTGCAATATCAAGTAGGATTTTTTTTATTAGAGGTGGAAGCTTTTAAATGCAATAGCAACTAGGATTTTCTTTAGTAAGGTGTTGAACTTTTAACTGCAATAACAACTAGGTTTTTTTTTTTTTATTAAAGTGTGGAGCTTTTAACTGCAATAGCAACTAGGATATTTTATTAAAGTGAATATCTTTCAACTGCAATAGCAACTAAGATTTTTTATTAAAGTGAATAGCTTTTAACTACAATAACAACTAGGATTTTTTTTTTTATCAAAGTGTGGAGCTTTCAACTACAATAGCAACTAGGATTTTTTTAATAAGGTGTTGAGCTTTTAACTGCAATAGACACTACGATTTTTTTCATTAAAGTAAATAGCTATTAACTGCAATAACAACTAGGATTTTTTTTTTTATTAAAGTGTGGATCTTTTAACTGCATTAGCAACTAGGATTTTTTATTAAGTTAAGGAGCTTTTAACTGCAATAGTAACTAGGATTTTTTTTATTAAAGTGAATAGCTTTTAAATGCAATAGCAACTAAGATTTTTTATCAAAGTGAATAGCTTTTAACTGCAATAACAACTAGGATTTTTTTTTTATTTAAGTGTGGAGCTTTTAACTACAATAGCAACTAGGATTTCTTTTATTAAAGTGAGGAGCTTTTAACTGCAATGGCAACTAGGATATTTTATTGAAGTGTGGAGCTTTTAACTGCAATAGCAACTAGGATTTTTTTTTTATCAACGTGGGGAGCTTTTAACTGTAATAGCAAATAGGATTTTTTTTTATCAAAGTTTGAAGCTTTTAGCTACAATAGGAACTAAGATTTTATATTAAAGTGTGAAGCTTTTAACTGCAATAGCAACTAGGATTCTTTATTAAAGTGAATAACTTTTAACAGCAATAACAACTAAGATTTTTTTATTTAAGTAGGGAGCTTTCAACTACAATAGCAATTAGGATTTCTTTTATTAAAGTGTGGAGCTTTTAACTGCAATTGTAACTAGCATTTTTTATTAAAGTGGGGAGCTTTTAACTGCAATAGCAATTAGGATTTTCTATTGAAATGTGGATCTTTTAACTGCAATAGCAACTAGGATTTTTTTTTTTTTTTATCAAAGTGGGGATCTTTTAACTGTAATAGCAACTGGGAGTTTTTTGTTTTTTTATTAAAGTTTGAAGCTTTTAGCTACAATAGGAACTAAGATTTTATATTAAAGTGTGGAGCTTTCAACTACAATAGCAACTAGAATTTTTTATCAAAGTCGGGAGCTCTTAACTGCAATAGCAACTATGATTTTTTATTTAAGTAGGGAGCTTTTAACTGCAATAGCAACTAGGATTTTTATCAAAGTGGGAAGCTTTTAACTACAATACCAACTAGGATTTTTTTTATTAAAGTGTGGAGCTCTTAACTGCAATACCAACAAGGAATTTTTTTATTAAAGCGGGGAGTTTTTAACTGCAATACCAACTAGGATTTTTTTATTAAAGTAGGGAGCTTTTAACTGCAATACCAACTAGGATTTTTTTTAAGTAGGGAGCTTTTAACTACAATAGCAACTAAGATTTTTTTTTTATAGAAGTGTGAACTTTTAGCTGCAGTACCAACTATGATATTTTATTAAAGTAGGGGTCTTCTAACTACAATAGCAACTATATTTTTTTTCTATTGAAGTGGTGAGCTTTTAATTGCTATAGCAACTAGGATTTTTTTTTATTTAAGTGGGGAGCTTTTAACTGAGAGCCCTATGAAGGTTTTCTTCTATAGCTATTAACACCACCTAAATCCATTTCTTAATCTATTTCAAATCCCAAAGACAACGGGCATCACTAGGGACCACAAATGGATCACCAGAGAAGCCATCCGACGCAACCTTCGACAGTTCTTCATCGATTTCCCACCGCCGGATAAACCGGACTTCACCGTTCCATTGTCGGCCTCATTAACTGAATTATACCACGCCTATTATGGCTCCTCGGCCTCCCCCGCCCGATTTATACGAGCTGTTAACACCATCGCGGAATCAAATGTGCATGCAGATTCGGCTAAATCTCTGAGGTAAGGAAAAGGGTGGTGATATCCTATAATCAGTTATTCTTAATTAATTTCTTTCAAGAAATGGATATTATTACATTATTTTTAATGCTAATTTTGTTTTCCGTTAAGGTGTAGATATTATTGTTATTTCTAATTTGGTTTCATTATCTATTTGATCAAATATGTTGTAAAGAATAGTCTATCATTTTTTATAATTCCAAACTCTAAGGTAACAAAAATGGTAACAATTTCGTATAATCAGTTATCCTTAAGTCATTTCCGTTAAGGAATAGATATTATCACGTTATTTCTAATGCTAATTTTGTTTCATTATTTATTTGATCAAATGTTTTGTAAAGAATATTCTATAATTTTTTATAATTCCAATCTCAAAGGTAACGAAAATGGTAGCAATTTCGTATAGTCAGTTATCATTAATTCATTTCTTTTTAGGAATGAATATTATTACGTTATTTATAATGTTAATTTTGCTTCATCATTTATTTTATCAAATATGTTGTAAAGAATATCTTATATTTTTTCATAATTCCAATCTCTGAGATAAGGAAAAATGGTGGCAATTTCGTATAATCAGTATCTTTAAATAACTACTGTTAAGGAATAGATATTATTAGGTTATTTCCAAGGCTAATTTTGCTCTCCGATAAGATATAGATGTTAATTTCATTTCTAATTATAATTTTTTCTCATCATTAATTTTATCAATTATGTTGAAAAGAATTCCATAAATTCTATTTTGAGATACTCATGGATTTTTATATAGTTATAAGTAAACCAATTAAGTCTCCAGAGTTTTAGATTATCTTTTAAAACTTCCATATTGATGTTCAAGAATTAAAAAATAAATGGTGGGCTACAATGTGAACACAGACAAAATAACTTCGAATTTCTTAATGAATGAACAAATCCATGTCTCAATAATTTTCAACTTTGAACAAAAATGGCCATATGTATGTGATAAATAAAATATATATATATACATATATATATATATATATATATATATATATATATATATATATATGGATATATATATATATATATATATATATATATATATATATGTATATATATATATATATATATATATATATATATATATGTTGTAAATATACTTTATATATATGTTATATATATTTAGATATACCGTACATACACACACGTATATATATATATATATATATATATATATATATATATATATATATATATATATATGAATATATATATATATATATATATATATATGTACTGTATATATGAATATATATATATATATATATATATATATATATATATATGTATATATATATATATATATATGTATATATATATATATATATATATATATATATATATATATATATATATATATATGTGTGTGTGTGTGTGTGTGTGAGTGTGTGTGTGTGGTTCTGTGTGTGTGTATGCATTTCTTATTAGTATTATTTTTTTCAGATATAATCCCAGTATTCAAGCTGATGGAGAAATATTCGATGAATATTCGTATTCAATGTCAGATCGTTACCCACAGGTAAGTGTACGACTATTTGTACTTCTAAGATAAAGTAAATATGAAATGCGTAATATGCCTACCTCAAAATGTCTTCACTACGAAAAAAGAAATGAAAGACGGTATTTTTCATTACTGAAGGAAAAATACTGTTATTGAAAAGTTATATCCCAAAGACAGTTATTTTCTTTACCAAAGCCTAGCACATTTAAATAATCAAATACCTAGATTTAAACAGCTACAATCTAAATTGGAAGACTTGATCAGCCAAGAATGTAAAAACTATATGCAATAATAATGGTAACGTTTCTTTATTTAACATATATGCTGTCTGGCCCTATTTTCTTCACTTCACAGAAAGAGCACAACGCAGATCAGGAATTAGTTTACCAGTCTTATGGAAAGGAAAGATATTCATGACCATAATACCCATAGACTTAGCCATTAGGTATACATGAATGGTAACCATACTGTTAAAAAATCGTAATCTTAATTGGAAATTCTCCGTATAAATAGACTATTCTCAGCCATATTTCAGCAAAATAAGGGCGACCGTAATTTCACCATACTTTGTTATTATCTTTTACCGGTTGGTGACCGTAATATCACTCCTTTACGTCAATATGTCCGTTTTTAAAACGATAAAAATCATGGAATAAATGTTTCCATATATTTACCGTTTTTTTAATGTATTTTTTAACAATGCAGTTAAATTAATAGTTGTAACACAATCTATTGAAAAAAAGTATTCATATGGCACAAGACCAAGGCAATGGGAGAGGAAATACACTTAAAGGGATAGTCACTAATAGTCTTTGCTACTAGGATGTTTGAACATGATATGAAATAATGAAAGCAAGTTTGAATTATCGAGACCTAGTAAAATTATACTAGAAATTAAATATTGAATTCAGTTTCTTTAGGAAAAGGACTAAGCTTGACTGTTCTGTAGTATTTGTAGTATATGTAAACGAGATTCCATATATACAATAAACATTTTTGTATAAGTATAGTAGAAAAAAACTTAGATTATATTTCTTAGTGGGAAAACATAACAGTAGGAACAACGATGTAGATGTAAAAGGGATCAGGTGTTCATCCGTTAGTAGCATATAAAAATTCAAACAAGGGATCTAGCACATTTAGTCAGCAAAAACGTAGTTAAATGAGCTATGAAAGAGGGAATACGTTTTACCTCGTGTTTATTACACTCAAAAACACACCTACAGACACAAAGACACACGCACACACACACACACACACACACACACACATATATATATATATATATATATATATATATATATGTATGTATATTTATACATGTATTGTATAGTATTTAAACATGAAATAGTTGGCATGAATTCACGTATACATCCATGATAAAGATGAGTGTTAACACAGTTGTATTTGCCCGTGTCAATAGGATGTGCTCGTTCATAAATTTCAAGATTTGATCTGCATTAAATGAAGAATATGTTTGATTTTTCCAGATTCTAACATCCATCCTGGTTGATGGGGCGTTCCCAGCTGCCCGCTCCCTCCTCGGTGTCACCCTCCATTCTCTCCAGAAATTCTACGCCCATTCCACTTGGGTAGAACAAGGAAACACTGACATCCTTGCCGATCTTGGACTTCCTGGGTTCCCTGGATTTGACGATACTGCTCAACCTGAAGAGGATGTCTGCACACCTTGTCCTGCTTCTCAAGTAAGATTTTAATTTCCCACCGTTATTCCTACATTAAGGGGTCGGTTGCCGTATGCACTCACTCTAATGCCTTCTATCAACGGCGTCCTCTTCTGTCAAATATCTCTCCATATCATCCTTCACTTTATCTCGCCATCTAATTCTCTGCCTCCCTCTCGATCTTCCCCCCATAACAGGTTCCTCCTAAGCCCTCCTCACCCCCTCCACACCCTTCATCCTCAATGCATAGCCACACCATCTCAATCGTGACTTTCTTATTATCCCTGTAATCTTTGCTACGTCTGCCAATTTTCTTAATTCAATATTTTTTAATCTTTCAAACAGTGATATTACCATATTCCACCTCTTACTTGCTTATCCATAACAGATTATATTAGTTTAAGATATTTTTTTGGTGGTATAAAAATATGTCTTTGATTCTCTTACTGTTATGAAAAGTATTTACTGTACCTATCATGAGAGACTCAGAAGCAGTAAAATTAACAGTATAAAAAATAAGTATTTTTGTTTTTATTATTGTTATAGCATTGTTCCACCTTGATTTATAGTACATAGAATATTGATCTTATAAATATACTGCCATTCCTATTAAAACTTCTAGAGTTCCATGAAATTCCTTTCTTAGGGAGAATGCAGAGACAACGTCATAACAGGAGCAGGGCTTACTACCGGTTACTATTCTTATATAGACGAGCTGGCTGTCGACTACTTGGTACCAAAACCAGCCACAGGTAAACATCATTAGGGTTACTTGTCGTCATTAGTTTAAAATTTTACAGTAGTAGGAAAATCTAAACATTTGCCACTTTGAAAAAATACTTATCTATGAATGTTTTCTTAACTGTACTGAAACTCCCCTCCATTTTTCCTTTCCATTTTGTTTTTCTAGTAGGTGATACGCAACAGCTCTTAATATACTTAGGTATTGTTTTTATTGTTAAAAGTCAAACAAACAAGATTTTGTTTTATTGATTGGGTGTATCATACAGATGGAGCCATCTGTCTAGATGATTACATTTAAACAAATCCATATTTCCACCATTTGTAGTTTTTAGTCATTCTAGAAAAAAAGACAAAAAAGTAATGAATGGTATATGAATGATTTTTTTCTTCAGTTTATTACTATTTGATTTTCGCCAAGAGTCATCAATAACTAACCATTCACTACAACGAACAGATGGACACCTTTAATATACTCTAGGAAATTTCTTATAATCACATGCTTCATGGACCTCGGTTTTTATGAAAAATCACTGACTAACGAAAAATACACATTATAACGTTAGAATTATGATTTAATTTCCCACTTATTCTTACAAAGATTACATACATTCATGTACAAATATATTTATGTAGTTTATTCAGCAAATGCTACTATAACATAGTTACGAGTTAAGTATGTTGATTATACGCACATAAATATATCTTCATATAACTGTAACTGACCAATAACGTAATCAATATAGATAATCACTTTTATATATATATATATATATATATATATATATATATATATATATATATATATATATATATATATATATACACACACACACATATATATATATATATATACATACATATATATATATATATATATATATATATATATATATATATATATATATCTATGTATATCTATATATACATATATATATATATATATATATATATATATATCTATATTATATATAATATGAAATAATAAAAGAAA
>NC_090725.1:55238475-55253475 GCF_036898095.1 Palaemon carinicauda | reverse complement strand
TGCTCTGGTCATTACGTTCCCTACCAAATTAATTGTAGATGCTAGTTATTCTTAAAGGCATCTTACTGTAAAAAATGTATGCGGAAACTATGAATAATAGCCAAGAACTGTGAAAAACATAATGTTTGAATACAACCCATTCATACGAAGTGCGCTTCCTCCCACCTTTCCTTCCTGATATACTGACAAGGGTTACTACATCAAGGACAAATATGGCCAAAGAAGCCATCCCAAGAGATGAGTATTGGAATTAGACATTGGCAACATGATCATCAGAGGAGGTGATAGGTGTTATGGAGCGAAGGAAATTTGACAAAAGGCAAGGCGGAAAGGATACAATGGAATGGTGAAGGATGAGTTTTTTATCGCAGGGAAATTAAGGAAATTGTAGTGGATGTGAAAAGATGAGTTGTAGAATAATAAAGGTAGTGTTCGTCTTAAGTAAAAAAATATTTGGAATATGATGCGTACTCATGTTCTACAAGTGGGATGCGCTGAGGATGTAAACAGATATTAGAGAAGGAGGAAATTATGCCATCAATATATGAAGGTAAATTAAATTGTAACATTATATGTAAGCGTGAAAATATTAGCAGTATTACTTAAGATACAGTACTGGAGGAGAACCAATAGTAGATTTTGCAGTGGCCTCTGATATGGGAGTAGACAAGACTTTATAAACAAAATCTATGCAACATATAGTAATAGAGGGAGACATACCAACCCTAGACAGAAAGGTTTCGACCTAGCCCATTTTCAAGTGGTTCTACAGAGTGGAACTGAAGATAAAAAAGAGAAAGATATATTAACAAATCGATGAACGTAGGTGGTGGTCCATACCTATGTAATTGTAATCAATTCGTAATTTTACAATAAATACTCGTTTTTGGATTAAAATCAATAATATTGTTGAGAGGCATTACTCTTTTGAAACATCAAAATTCTATTTCCCAGAAACAGCAACCTTTAGGAACATTCATAATTTTTTCTTCACCAATTGTGCAGGTAACAATGGTGTTCAGTATCAATAACCATGAGAGCAGCAACCAAGTTACATCCGTCGAGGATTATCACAAACTGTGTGACTTAACAGGAGGTCTCTTCATTCCGATGGAGAAATTCGACATTGAAGAGATCACTCCACTTCTTGACGACAGTGTTGAGAGCTCTGAGGTCAAAATTAAAGGAATAGTTTTATATTTCAATATAATTCTTAAGTTTTAAAATAATAATTTGGATCGTCTTGCTTGCCTGAATAATAACAGTAACTATAGTATTCTGGGACTAAGTTATTTTTTTTTTCAAATGATGTAGTTTTTTAAACGTTTCCAAGATCCCAAACTAATTTGCTGATTATCTTTGGTGCTAAATTTCTACGTAAAAGTCTAATTGCCAGTGACCCTATAGGAGCCTAGTTATGAATTTAACGGTACAATTTAAGAGTACAAAGAACCTCTGGTTAATACATCTGTTACCTTATATATTTGCTCTACTTGAGCAGTAAATTATTTAATTTTTAGGAATTATCATTACAGTTTGTTGAATATCAACATTGACTGGATTTTTCTTTTTTATCAATTCAAAGTGCAGCATTCATTTTTTTTTAATTCTATTCATCTGATTTTTTATGTGATGGTCCAATTCTTAGATTTTGAGGTTTTATGTGGCATCAAACTACACTGGAATACTATATGAAGTAATATTCTTACAGCCTTATTGTTTTCAAAACATCATAACATATAATGGCAAAGACTAATGGCAAAGGCATGTCTGACTAAGAGTATAAAAAATTTCCCTATTCAAAAATGTTCTTCTCCTAAATATAACTGAACCATCTACTCTTAAAAACGTCAAAACAAACAAGTTTGATATATTAATGTATAGTTATGAATTTTATATTTCACAAAAATTGCAACAGAGCGCTCAAGTAATTGAATGTGAATTTCTGCAATAGGTCGACATCAACATCATGAAGGAAATTTCAGCTGCCAAAAAGATAGAGATTCCCATTGATGATTCTATCTTTGATTTCAAGATCCAAGTGGTAGGCGAACCTTCCTCCTGTCTTTTAAGAGATCATTCAGGTATGTGAAAGGACAACAATGGAATCTTATTTTCATCAAAAGGGAAATTTACTGCATATCTTCTATCAGGTTTCGTCAAAGAATTCTAAATCATCCAGAGAACACTTTGGTTTTTCCTTTATTTGTGGAAAAGGAAGAGTAATCTTTTCTATATCTTTTGGTATACATCATAACCATCACACAATTTTCGTCTGCATTTTTATATGCATTACATATATATATAAACGCTTCCATCAAAACTATGCTAATAGCCTCTGAACATTTCGTAGTTCCTCTTTTTTTTTGTTCAATTTCTTTGAATTTCCAGGAGAGGTTTATGAGGAAAAGCAAGCTTTAAAAGGTAAACATGGTGCTCTAAGAAACAATAGAAAATGAAGCCTACAGCATTATACAATTAATTTTTAAGTTATATTTTTCAGTCGTACAAACTCATATTTTTAGGTTTGTATATATTTAAGCCTTTAAACATAGATGGGCTTAACGTCTCATGTATTGGTAACCATGAAAATAGAATTGCTTTTGACTTGAGCAAACATGGAATACCAATATGTTCAATACGTCTTCATATCTTTACCATTTTCTGACACACTTCCAGGTAAGGAGTATAACATCATGGACGAGGCAGAAATGAGAGCAACACCAAATATTGAAGTTATATCATACTCCACCAGCATCAAAGCACTGAGATGGAACAATCCAATGTCTGGATCATGGAATCTGGAGTTAGAACCACTCACTGGAACTTTGAGTGTTGATATTCAAGGCAATTCGACTCTCAGTTGGCTTGGAGGATTTGCTCTCCTTGATCCTTCGCCACCTCATCCCCATTATATGGCAGTTGAAGGACGTCCTCTCACAGGTGAGCTGCCTCACAGGAGATTTCATATTATCAGGGTAAAAATTATAAGGTGCTTATGCATACATTGGTTCTAATTATTCAATAATGCTGTGAAAATATATATATATGAATGTCTACTTTCAACAGATAGTTTTTCTAGGATCTACTTATATTTTCAACATTCAATTTTCATGGTACAAACGTTTGTTTTCAGAAATCCATGTTGTGGAGCAGAAAACTATAACATACTTTCATTTCAGGAAACAACCACCAAAATAGGCACTTATACTTTTTGGGGATTGATCTTTTGTTCTATCAATAGCACATTTGTTCCATAATAAACTTATTAAATATGAATCACTCCATACGTTTCTACAAACGTTTTATTTAACCTAAAATTAACAAAATTCCTATTGCAAGTATAATTTAAATAAATATACTACTAGAGAAGTAATGCCAATTAAAATAGAATATTTTAAGAACAGCTTCAAAATCCCAATAAATGCTAAATGTTGTATCTTACCCTTCTATATAATCTTACAATATAGAGATTATTACAATATAGATATTATATATTAGAATGAGTTCTTCCACTCGTTTGGTTGATTTATGATCTCCTAACTCATAACTTATGGGAAATTATTTTGTACCATATGTAGATCTCCAGAATTCCAGCTGCATTTCATATTCTCCTTGAAAGAAATATACCATGGATATTTGCTTTTCTGAAGTATTTCTCAAAAGTTTAAACTTGCATCAAATTTATTCATGTTGAACAGGCTAACATAAGCCTCTTTTTATAGTTTATATGTGAAAGATCTGTTTTAATGTTATTACTGTTCTTAAGATATTTTATTTCAATTGTTCATTACTTGTCATATAGTTCATTTATTTCCTTATTTCCTTTCCTCACTGGAATATTTTTCCCTGTTAGAGCCCTTGGGCTTATAGCATCCTGCTTTTCCAAATATAGTTGTTTCTTAGCTAACGACGACAACAACAACAACAACAACAACAACAACAACAACAACAACAACAACAACAACAATAATAATAATAATAATAATAATAATAATAATAATAATAATAATAATAATAATAATCCGTATAAAATTTCCAACCTGTTACGTCATGAAGATGGAATACTAAATAGAAAAGGAAGTTTGGTTATCCCCTTAAAATGATCTTCATGAGAAGTTATTTATAGTTTTACAACAGCCATGAGAAAGATGATAGTGTCGTGAAAATGCTATTCCCTGAAGGAAAAAAAAAAGAAATAGAAAAACAGGAAATATATTTGCATTTTCTAAAAGCTCTATTAACTTTTGTTATATATACATTATTCACTGAATTTTTTCTCTTTTTTCAGAAACTATTTACTATATCGACGTTAACCTGGTTGGGTATATTGAGAGCAAAGTTGAAGATGTTGATCATATTGACTACGTTAATATTGTAAGTACAAAACTTCAACGTTTGGTTGTTCTATATTTTGTAACTGTTTTACAAGTAGCTCGTTGAAGCATAATCGTATTTAATTTAGCATTCTCTATTTGATATAACTAAACACTTCTTTTTAGTTTCCTTTCCTACTTTTCAAAAATATGATCCTTGTCCACGAAACTAGAAAAGGCTTAATTCTAATTTTTATGAATAATTTTACTCAGTAACTCTTTTCTCTCTTTTAGAAGTCTTTGAAGGGAATCAGCCATTATATCCTATGGAACTGTAAAAGAACTACGAATTTTATTTCTGGTTTGCTTTGGTGAATCTAAAATTTATAGATTTCATGATCTTGAACAGAAAGGAGAAGTCTTGAGAACGATTGACTACACTGGTGAGATTGATGACGAATTCTACGTAAGAAGTGAGCCTCTCCCCGAGGAACCTTTTTATGTCTTACTTCACGGACACGTAGAATCAGGTAATATATTATTCATGCATAGCATAATAGAAGTATCGTACTACTCAGACCCTAAAGTATCGTCTACAATGCACTAAGTCCAGTACTAAAAATACCATTATAGATAGCAAAGTAAAGGGACAAGTTTATGTCCAAACTCCTCGAGGAATTGTGCAGGTATATTTTTGGGAAAAATTCCTTGGTAATCAATAATGATTTAAGAACACCATTTGATTTGATGAGAAAAGAGTATTGGCGATATAACAGTATGGGGAAGGGATAAAATAAAAGAATTAAATGTATTAGAATTGCTGGAACATGAGTAGCAAGATGAAAGCCTAATCATAAGCTGCTAAAGAAGGTGATGAATGTAAGAGTTGATGGGAGAATTACAAGAGGAAGGGAAAGGTTTGGGTGGATAAATGGAGTGAATAAAGCTCTGGGTGATAGGAGGATAGATGTGAGAGAGGCAAGAGAGCGTGCTAGAAATAGGAATGAATGGCGAACGATTGTAACGCAGTTCCGGTAGGCCCTGATGCTTCTTCCGGTCGCCTTGGATGACCGCGGAGGTAGTAGCAGTTGGGGATTCAGCGTTATGAAGCTTAATCAGTGGTGGATAACAGGGGAGGGTGGGCTATGCCACCATAGGAACACCAGCCGAACTCTGTTGAGTCCCTCGTCAGGCTGGAAGGAACGTAGAGAGGAAAGGTCCCCCTTTTCTCATTTGTTTGATGTCGGCTAACCCCCAAAATTAGGGGAAGCGCCTTGGTATATGTATGTATGTATTTTTATCTTGGTTAAGTTAACAACAAATTAAAGGGGCTTGATATTGGTCTTCAGATAGACCTATGGTTAATGAATATTAATAAAAAAAAGCCGAATGTCCATTTTCAAAACATGTGATAGATACACAGTAGCTTTATTTGTTTGCTGATGCAAAAATAGAGAGTTGTCTAGGCTTCACATACAATAGCAATAATTTAACTGTCTACAAGAGAACATGATTTTATCTCAATACCCAGGCTCGTGCAAAGATCACTTATTGATAGCATTACTGATATATATATATTTATATATATATATATATATATATATTTATATATATATATATATATATATATATATATATATATATATATATATATATATATATGTATATATATTTATATATATGTATATATATATATATATATATATACATATATATATATATATATATATATATATATACACATATATATATATATATATATATATATATATATATATATATATATATATATTTTATATATATGTGTATATATATATATTTATATATATATGTATATGTATATATATATATATATATATATATATATATATATATATATATATATATATAAATTATAATTATAATGATGAGTGCATTACAGACAGGAAGACAGATAAAGCAAGAATTTACCCTATATTTCTATCAATTTGTTTTCATTAGCGTCTTTCCACAGGGAATGCATTCTGTCGCTTGATGTCTGTACTGATAACTCCTGTGCAGGCCAGTGTCGAGGTGGCATCAACGACCAAAGAGCTATCTGCAAAGCCAGGTGATACAGCAACAGGTAAATTTCTTGTCATGAACTACGGTTTAGAATCCGACTTCTTAATCACCGGCAATGACGACAAACACTTCATTTCTTCTGTTACTCCAAGGTAAGAAGACAGAGCTTGAGTTTATAATAATAATATTAAGCATTAAATGTGGAATGTTCTAAAGGTCAGACTTTAAGCAAAGGTTTTTGTATTTAGAATACCGATTTTAGTCTCTTTTTATAGTTTATATATGAGATATCTATTTTAGATTTGTTAGTGTTCTTGAGATATTTTGTTTTAATTTTCATTACTTCTCTTGTAGTTTATTTATTTCTTTGTTTCCATTCATCACTGGGCTATTTTTCCAGTGTTGGAACCCTTCGGCTTAAAGCATCCTACTTATCCAATTATTATTATTATTATTATTATTATTATTATTACTAGCCACGCTACAACCCTAGTTGGAAAAGCAAGAAGCTATAAGCCCAAGGGCTCCAATATGGAAAAATAGCTGAGTGAAGAAAGGAAATAAGGAAATAAATAAATGATGAGAACAAATCAACAATAAATCATTCTAAAACAATAACAATGTCAAAACAGATATGTACTATATAAACTATTAACAAAGTAAAAAACAGATATGTCATATGTAAACTATAAAAAGACTCATGTCAGCCTGTTCAACATAAAAACATTTGCTCCAACTTTGAACCTTTGCAGTTCTACTGATTCAACTACCCGATTAGGGAGATCATTCCACAACTTGGTAACAGCTGGAATAAAACTTCTAGAATACCGTGTAGTATTGAGCCTCATGATGGAGAAGGCCTGGATACTAGAATTAACTGCCTGCCTAGTATTACGAACAGGATAGAATTGTCCAGGGAGATCTGAATGTAAAGGATGGTCAGAGTTATGAAAAATCTTATGCAACATGTATAATGAACTAATTGAACGACGGTGCCAAAGATTAATATCTAGATCAGAAATAAGAAATTTAATAGACCGTAAGTTTCTGTCCAACAAATTAAGATGAGAATCAGCAGCTGAAAACCAGACATGAGAACAATACTCAAAGCAGGGGATAATAATAATAATAATAATAATAATAATAATAATAATAATAACAACAACAACAACAACAACAATGATAATAATAATAATAATGATAATAATAATCATAATAACATTATTATTATTATTATTATTATTATTATTATTATTGTTATTATCATTATTATCATTATTATTATCATTATTATTATTAGCAATAATAATAATAATAATAATAATAATAATAAGTGCTACTGAATCAAAGATTTTTGTAATTAAAGAGCTTTCAACTTAAAACTCGTGTGATTACAGTTTCAGTATAGATTAAATGAATTTATATATATCTTTCATCCAATGACTGACTTTTAGAACATGTATAATTATTCGATTCTGGGTGGTAACCAACCTAAACAAATAAAAAAAAAAATAAAAACGAGTGTATTTTAACAATTTCCCATTTATTGAACTAGGTACACTGTTAAAAATTTGTATTAATAAAACGGTTAAAATCCTGGAATAAATGTTTCCAAACATCTACAGTTTTGAAAACGGATATAAATACGTAAAGGAGTGATATTACGGCCACCAACCAGTAAAAGATGATAACAAATAGGGTAGAAATTACGGTCGCCTGTATTTTACTGAAATACGTCTGAGAACAGTATATTTTTACAGAGAATTTCTGATTAAAATTACGGGTTTTTAAATTGTGTATATCGAGGAAAAATATCTTATTGAAATTAAAAACACAGTATAAATCGTAGTCTCCAATTTACAGCGTACACATCTCGCAAAATTCTTCTGCTTACGTCACAGTCGAGTTTTCGGTGCCCGCCTCAGCCACGCCTGGAACTGTTAGCACAGTGACTGTGACAGCAGCGTCTGTTAAGCAGACACAGTCTGTGAACAGTGCAGTTACACAGTTTGTAGTTTTACCACTCGTAAGTATTACACAGTTACATATATTAGTTCTAATTTGAGTAAAAACGTTTTCATTGTAGTTGTATGTCAGAAAAAAAACATCAGTTCACATTGGTAGGTTCATAGTCACTATGCGTGAATTAAATAACGAACATTTCATGAAGAGTATAGGGTATTATAATGGCTCGCCAAGTTTGTTCCTAATATATGAATCGTTTTAAGGATACACACACACACACTATATATATATATATATATATATATATATATATATATATATATATATATGTGTGTGTGTGTGTGTGTGTGTGTATGTATATATGTATGTATATGTAAGCCTATATATATATATATATATATATATATATATATATATATATATATATATATATATATATATATATATATATGTATATGTAATTACACATGGTCTATATATGGATATATACATGCATATACACATATATGTTTGTGTGTGTCAGATTGGGATAGGGATACATGTTTGTGCTATTTACAATACAGTATTAATTTGAGATTAAGAAACAGAAGACAGATATGTTTTTTCTGTATAACAAAATTAGGCAATAATACAATTCCGCTATCTATATAGCACTAACAATTTAGATCAATCCGAGAAAAATGCTCGTTTAAGATATATATTATAAAATTGATGCTGTTTTTTTTTTTTTTTTTTTTTATTGTAAACGCACAGTACTTCTACACTTAATATGTAATTATCTGTAGGAAGAAGATCATGATAAACCAACGTGTGTGGTAAACGATTCCCCATCGTGCGATGGCTTTGGTTACGTGGGTATTTGTCATACTAAAAACTGGACAGCTTCTGCAACACTTCAGGACAGTGGCTCAGGCAAGTAGCAAGTTCCTAATGATTGTTTATATTATATTACCCTTTAAATCTTGAAATGTGAGTGGTTTAATGTTTTGTCTGATGGTTGCATATGGTACCATATAACTATAGAAATAATCTAAGGGCTTTTTCTGTTTGTCTAATATTTTTACCATTTTTTTTGTGTTAGAACCACACAATATTATATTGGTAGGAAACTCAACTCAAAATAATAATATATCCAAAATTTAACTAGCGTTGAGTTATCATTTAAATCAACAAAATGATTAATAATAAAAAATATTCATTATTTCAACTTCAGTCACGAAACTTGAAAAACGACTGGATAGTTATCTTTTATAGGGTTCATAGATTTACAGACTAACATTTTTCTTGAAAAGGGTTGAAAACATTTATCAGGAAACAACTATTGATCTCTCTCTCTCTCTCTCTCTCTCTCTCTCTCTCTCTCTCTCTCTCTCTCTCTCTCTCTCTCTCTCTCAAACACGAACACACAAGCTTTAACATACATATATGTATATATATATATATATATATATATATATATATATATATATATATATATATATATATATATATATTTATATATATATATATATATATATATATATATTTATATATATATATATGTATATATATATATATATATATATATATATATATATATATATATATATATATATATATATATGGGCCAGTAGCAACAATCTTCCCTATCAGCGAGAGTCAAAACTATAAAATTACCAATACAAGGGTTGTACCCAATCAAGCTAATTTCCTTGAAATATTTTTTATGTTTCGGGTGCCCCAAACATTGAATTTTTTTATTTAGTAGTCAACCATCTTCAGATGATACAAACCTAGCTCAAGCTGAAACGGGCCTACGATTCTTTTCTCGAAATCTTTGATGTAGTTCTGAATAGTAACACTTGCAAGAGCTACCTCCCTCTTTGGGAAGCAAGACGTTTTAGAAAATTAAGCATACATAAACAGGGAGACACTAAGGATAAAAATGAAAATTTGCCTTATATAGGTCCATCAACTTTTGATTTAACAACGGTTTTCCTTATAGAGCCATCGACTTCTGTAGTATTTGCGTCACACAGTTGCCATGAAATTATTTCTGCTACCATTAATACTATCATTATTGTAACTAATATAATTAATTCTAATAAAAAGATTGATTATTGTAGTTATCCTCATATTACAACTACACAAGTCTTCGGTCATTGTTGGGAATTGCATCTTCTTTCTTGATGTTATGAATCCTTCTGTTTTCTTATAATCTCCAACAATTACGGATTTGTTTTATTTTTGATAGACCTTTTGATATTATTGGTTCTAATAAAGAGATTAACTTCAGTAATAATTCTCATATCACAACTATTTAAGTCTTCAGTTACTGTCGGGAACTGCATCTTCTCTCGTGATATTTTGCAACCTTCTCTTTTCTTATTATCTTCAACAATTGCAGATTTATTTTTTTCACATACCTTTAAATATTATTATTTCTAATAAAGAGATTGATTATTGTAGTTATTCTCATATTAAAACTACACAAGTCTTCAGTTACTGTTGGGAACTGCATCTTCTTTCGTGATGTTTTACAACCTTCTCTTTTTTATAATTGTCCAAAAATACAAATTTATATTCATTGATCTTTATTCTTCTCAGGCATAGAGAAATATAATCTCCAACAATTACAGACTTACTAATTTTCATAGACCTTTATTATTCTCCGGCATGGAAAAATATAATCTCAAACAATTACGGATTTGTTTTTTCATAGACCTTTATTCTTCTCAGGCATAGATAAATATAATGTCCAACAATTACAGACTTGCTTTTTTTCATAGACCTTTATTCTTCTCAGGCATAGAGAAATATAATCTCCAACAATTGTACACTAGCTTTTTTTTCATAGACATTTATTCTTCTCAGGCATGGAGAAATATAATCTCCAATAATTATAGATTTGTTTTTTCATAGACATTTATTCTTCTCAGGCAGGGAAAAATATAATCTCCAATAATTACACACTTTTTTTTTCATAGACCTTTATTCTTCTCAAGCATGGAAAAATATAATATTCAACAATTACAGACTCGCTCTTTTTCATAGACCTTTATTCTTCTCAGGCATGGAGAAGGTGTATTCTAAGCCAGACGGTTATTCATATCATGTCGATGACTTTACTCGGGGGTCGACGGATCCAATAACGATGTCTCTTGACGCTTCATGCTGCTTACTGCAAGCGGATGTAATCGCTGTCGACGTGGTGGGGAACGTTGGAAAATGCCAGATAGATATGGGTGCTTTAGGAGGTCAGTAGAATGTATTTATTCATCATCAAATAAAACACAATATTCAAGTTGGTAGAATCCTTAGGGCAATGCCTAAACATGAGCAGAATCCATCCACAGTATTGTTTTAGTCAGGCAAAATTAATTCTATGGCGATTGTATGTTTTATGTAATCTTAAAAGAATAGCTTGATCCATGAACTATATCTACGTTCAATAAATTCTCGATTAATTAACAAAAGAATATCTGCAATGGTAATTCTTAAGTTAAATTCTTAAATTAAAATCTAAAGCAGAATCAGCTAAAATTATAATTTCAAATCATGAATAAAAAGATTGATTTTGATCAGTGTTATAAGCATTCGTGCATGTATACAAAATTAATGCATATCATAACAGACAACGTTTTACATAAGTCAAAGAATCTATCATTTGTGGATCTGCTCTGACTAGATTTACAATAAATCTCAGATATTCCCACAAAAAACACAAGCATAAGACACACAGGCTTCATAAACAAAGAAAATACAGGGAAACAAAGTAAGATGGTTCCAGAAGCTTATAGCATTGCCATGTGAGTCCAAGTAATGTATTCCCAAAATAACCTGTCTTCGATTCTAAGACCTTATTCAAAAGCTTATATAGTCGCTCCAACTTCGCCAAAGAAAACAGTTCATTAGAAAAGATTAGGGATTTGTGTCCTCATCAAAACAACAGAGCTTTATATGTAGTAAATATAGAGAATATGTATATCTATGAAGACAAAAAACCTTTATCGAAAAGATTAAAGGTATCAGATATGTTATTATTATTTTTTTTTTATTTATTAAGTCCATTGTTATTTTTTGTACTCACTGAACACTGTTTTATGTATTTTTTCACACATACATGATTAATGCACTATCATAAAGAATTTCTTATTAAATTTCTATAATATGTTATAAGATAAATTCTTTTTTATTTTACTAAAAAGCTGCATGAGCATTGCATCTTATCACATAACTTGTCAAGGGGTTATGAAACTTATTAATAGTTTGAATGTTTTCAAAACCATACAAGATGCAAGTGAGAAAATATGCGTATATAGTTGCTATAAATTGAGAATCCATAAACACTGTTCAAGGAGTATTAAAAGTAGGTATAGAAGATGTGGTAAAAAGATGAGCATACGTGACAATATAGATATGAGTTAGGATGCAGCTTGATCACAGTAAGTAGGAAAAGTAAGAAGAAAACCTTTATCATTCAACTTTTCTTACAATCAGATCCAACAGCACATCCCTTTATAAAACACTAATTACCATCTTGTTCTAAAAAGGTGTGATCTATGACTTCCAAGTTATTGAAGTTGGAATCACATGGGCTTACTTGAGATGGAGCCTCACTCCCACTGAAATAGAAGTACACAAATACACCCTTGTTGACAACGATGACTACACCTGGGAATTCCCTTGCAAAACGGTGAGTAAAGTTGCTAATTTCTTATAAAATTATTGATTTTATATAATGAATCTTAGTTTAAACTTAGTGTAAGGGTTGGGAGTTGGGAATAGGGTGAGTGTATTGAATATTTAGCCAATGATAATTATATGAACACACATAAGCCATTAATCATAATTTATGAAAGATAATTATTCAAAGGGAGGAATCGTAACTCAAAAATTGTTTTTACCTCCTGGTTTTTTTTTTTATAAATTTATTTCCTCAAAAAATACGTAAAATAATTTTCAGAAAATTCCCTCTTCGGTCACAACTCTACAATAAAAATATAATTTGGTCTTTATAATAATAATAATAATAATAATAATAATAATAATAATAATAATAATAATAATAATAATAATAATGATAATAATAATAATAATAATAATAATAATAATAATAATAATAATAATAATAATAATAATAATTGTAGAAAAGACCCTCTTTTAAGTCAGTGGATTAGAAAATAAGTGCTATATCTGCCAAATCTATTTTGCTTAATTATTTATTAAGCCTTAAGAGGGAAGTTATGTTATTCTTCACAGATGTCCATGGTGTTTTTAACCTGGTGATTTTGATAGAAGGTCCTTTTTGGAGTAATATCTGCGCAACGTTCCGAGGATTATTGTATCTTCATCATATGGCAAGGACATTCCGAATTCTGCACGGAGATGACTTGGTATTTCAATCAGAAATCTGGCTTGTTGGTTAAAACTGGCAAATTTCTCTTGGGGAGGAAAAGGTAGTGTCATCTCATTTCTGATTGGTCAAACAGCACTCCAAAACCCGGATGGGTACAAACAGGCTGTTGGTTCACCCAGCTTCTTGATAAAGATTGGTATTGTATAAAGATCAATACTTCTGTGTGTGTCTTATAGGATGGCTTGGCCATCAAGAACCAAAGTACTATCCAAGGGATATCACCTCTGGCATACACCCCAAGCAGACGGTGAATATTCAGTATTTGTAACTCACAAACCAGATTTATGCAATATAATCAGGTAAACTCAATGCAGAATACAATATCTTCTCATTCGATAATGAGGATCTGAGTATTTTTGAAACTTTGCCCTTACATTACTTTATCATGGTCACCATATTGAAACAAGCCAGGATTTTTCCTCAGAAAACTTTCCTTTTTACTGTTATTAAGCATTAAAAAACAATAAAGAAAATGACCCCTTACTGAATAATGAGATATTTCAAGACAATATCTGAACACACTTCGCATGAAGGAAGAATTATACGAAGCTTTTAAAATGTTATTTGCAAAATAATTATGGCAGATGCAGCAATAATTTTCTATACCAATGAAAATAATAATCTCATATTTTAACTATAACCAATACCCACAACAGGAGACCTGCTACCGAAACGTGACTGACCTCGAGCCATGCTCCCTTCAAAAGTTCAAATTGTCACCTGTTTTCACCGTGGATGGAAATGACATTCGGGGAGCAAATGCTTATACTTCAGAGACTACATTGTCAAAGGGTAGGGAGTTTCATTGACCGCATAACAAGTTTTCTCTGTAATGATGCTCTTATTTACTAATAAGTCTTTGTACTTTTATAGAAAAGTACGAAGTATAGATGAAGATTGTGTTTTATGTTACATTTGAAAGTATGGAGATACTAATATGAAATAAAAAAAAGTTTTCTCTGTAATGATGCTTTTACTTACTAATAGGTCAGTGTACTTTTATAGAAAAGCGCGAAGTATAGATGAAGATTATGTTCTACGTTACATTTGAGAAAATGGAGATACTTATACAGAAAAAAAGCCAAAAGTATTTATGATAATGCTCGAGTAAAGCTTTCTTATTTTCTAAACACCGCCACCAACACCTAAGATAGTTTTCTTTACAATTGTGCAAATGTATTTCAAGCTTATATTCAAAACTAATGTTGAAATTGTTTCTCACCTGATAACTTGCTTTAAAACACTTTTTAAAAGGATATACTTGTTACTGAATCAACA
>NC_090725.1:55223475-55233475 GCF_036898095.1 Palaemon carinicauda | reverse complement strand
CAAGTAACTCTCCATTCAACATGACATTTAACCTCGCACCACCTTCCCTTCTCGTACATTTCATAACCTTACTCTTACCCATATTAACTCTCAACTTCCTTCTCTCACACACCCTTCCAAATTCTGTCACTAATTGGCCAAGCTTCTCTTCCACGTCTGCAACCAGTACAGTATCATCTGCAAACAAACAACTGATTTACCTCCCATTCATGGTCATTCTCGTATACCAGTTTCAGTCCTCGTCCAAGCACTCGAGCATTCACCTCTCTCACCACTCCATCAACATACAAGTTAAACAACCACGGCGACATTACACATCTCTGTCTCAGCCCCACTCTCGCCAAAATTTAATTGCTAACTTCATTTCCTATCCTAACGCATGCTTTACTACCTTTGTAGAAAATTTTCACTGCTTGCAACAACCTTCCACCAACTCCATATAACCTCAATGCATTCCAAACTACTTCCCTATCAACTCTATCATACGCTTTCTCCAGATCCATAAACGCAACATACACCTCCTTACCTTTTGCTAAATATTTCTCGCACATCTGCCTAACTGTAAAAATCTGATTCATACAACCAATACCTCTTCTATAACCACCCTGTACTTCTAAGATTGCATTCTCTGTTTTATCCTTAATCCTATTAATCAGTACTCTACCATACACTTTTCCCACCACACTCAACAAACTAATACCCCTTGAATTACAACACGCATGCACATCTCCCTTACCCTTATATAGTGGTACAATACACGCACAAACCCAATCTACTGGTACCATTGACAACACAAAACATATTAAACAATCTCACCAACCATTCAAGTACAGTCACCCCCCCCCCCCTTCCTTCAACATCTCAGCTCTCACACCATCCATACCAGATACTTTTCCTACTCTCGTTTCATCTAGTGCTCTCATCACTTCCTCCCTTGTAATCTCTCTTTCTCATTCTCATCTCCCATCACCGGTACCTCAACACCTGCAACAGCAATTATATCTGCTTCCCTATTATCATCAACATTCAGTAAACTTTCAAAATATTCCTCCCACCTTCTCCTTGCCTCCTCTCCTTTTAACAACCTTCCATTTCCATCTTTCACTGTCTCTTCAATTCTTGAGCCAGCCCTCCTTACTCTCTTCACTTCTTTTCTAAACTTCTTCTTATTCTCTTCATATGAATGACCCAATCCCTGACCCCACCTCAGGTCAGCTGCCCTCTTTGCCTCACTTACCTTGCGCTTTACTTCCACATTTTCTCTCTCTATATCTTTCATACTTCTCTACACTATTACTCTGCAGCCATTCTTTAAAAGCCCTCTTTTTCTCTTCCACTTTTACCTTCACTCCTTCATTCCACCATTCACTGCCCTTCCTTATGCTGCCTCCAACAAACTTCTTGCCACACACATCACTTGCAATCCCTACAAAATTTTCTTTTACCAATTTCCACTCTCCCTCTAAATTACCAGTTTCTCTTACTTTCACTTTGTCATATGCCATTTTCAACCTTTCTTGATATTTACTTTTTACCCCTGGTTTTATTAGCTCTTCAACCCTCACTAGCTCCCTTTTACATGCACCTACTCTATACCCCCACTATTTTGCTACAACTAATTTTCCTTCCACCAAAAAATTATCAGACATACCGTTAGCCATACCCCTAAACACGTGCACGTCTTTCAATCTTCCAAACATTCTTTTAGTTATCAACACATCATCCATTAACGCCCTTTCTTTTTGAAAAAGCTAGAACTTATCACCATCTCTTGCTCAACACACATATCTATCAGTCTCTCACCCCTCTCATTTTCAGCTGGTACGCCATACTTCCCAATGACACCTTCTACCTCTCCAGCGCCCACTCTAGCATTCAAGTCACCCATGACAACTACATAATTCCATTAACGCCCTTTCTTTTTAAAAAAGCTAGAACTTATCACCATCTCTTGCTCAACACACATATCTACCAGTCTCTCACCCCTCTCATTTTCACCTGGTATGCCATACTTCCCAATGACACCTACCTCTCCAGCGCCCACTCTAGCATTCAAGTTACCCATGACAACTACATAATTTCTTCTACTGAGTCCTTCTACACACCTAGTTAATTCATTCCAGAACTCATTCCTCTCTTCTTCACTTTTCTCACAACCTGGCCCATACCCCTAAACACGTGCACGTCTTTCAATCTTCCAAACATTCTTTTAGTTATCAACACATCATCCATTAACGCCCTTTCTTTTTGAAAAAGCTAGAACTTATCACCATCTCTTGCTCAACACACATATCTACCAGTCTCTCACCCCTCTCATTTTCACCTGGTACGCCATACTTCCCAATGACACCTTCTACCTCTCAAGCGCCCACTCTAGCATTCAAGTCACCCATGACAACTACATAATTCCTTTACCGAGTCCTTCTACACACCTAGTTAATTTATTCCAGAACTCATTCCTCTCTTCTTCACTTTTCTCACAACCTGGCCCATACGCACTGACAAAAGCCAAACATTCCCTACCCAACCTAACCCTTACCCACATTAACCTAGATGATATCTCCTTCCATTTTAGTACTTTATCTGTCATCCATTCACTCCACAATAAAGCCACACCTTCTCTTGCTCTTCCCCTTTCAATCCCAGACACTCTACCAGACATTTCACCAAACATCACTTCACCTTTCCCTTTTATCTTTGTCTCACACAAAGCCAATATATCCATCCTTCTATTCCTAAACATACTTCCAATCTCACATCTTTTACTCTCTATCGTACTACATCAACGTACATTCAAACACCCCAAAACTAGAGTGCGCGGAGCAGTCACTCTCCCCCCAGCTCCACCTCTTTGATGTTTCACAGGATTATAATACAGTGGAGGGGGTTCCCAGACCCCTCGTCCCGTCCTTTTTAGTCGCCTCTTACGACACGCAGGGATACAGTGGCACTATTTTAATAGATTTTAGCCCCCGCGGCCATATATATATACGTATATATATACAGAAATATATATATATATATATATATATATATATGTGTGTGTGTGTATATATATATATATGTATAAATTTATATATACATATATACATATACATATATATATATATATATATATATATATATATATAAATGTATATATATATATATATATATATATATATATATATATATATATATATATATATATATGTATGCATATATATATGTATATATATATGTATATATATATATATATATATATATATATATATATATATATATATATGTGTGTGTATATATATATATATATATATATATTTATGTATTTATATATATATAAATATATATATATATATATATATATATATATATATATATATATATATATATATCGTCATCAACAACAACAAATGCAACTGTTTCTAGACCACTGCAGGAATGTTTGCTGTTTGGACGCTTTCATTACAACAGCGGATTGGTGGTTGTGGAGACTTTTGTCTGATCGCTAACAGCAAACCAACCTAATATGGGTGTCCTTGACTAGTAAAACTTTGCTGATTATGGCGATGCCCAAACCCTTTCACCACGTTAAGGTATCCCCACTCAAAGAGAGGGATATAAATAAATAAATATATATATATATATATATATATATATATATATATATATATACATATGTATGCACACAATATATATATATATCTACATATGTATGCACACAATATATATATACATATATATATATATATATATATATACATATATACACTATATATATATATATATATATATATATATATATATATATACATACATACAAATATATATGTATATATATATTTATATATATATATATATATATATATATATATATGTATATATATACATATATATATGTATATATATATATATATATATATATATATATATATATATATATATATATATATATATATATATAAATATCTCATTGTACTGCATTAAGTGCCAAACCTGATTGAAGATACCACTCTCGTCTCACTGATATCCTTGAGACTCATATTGAAAATTAAATCACAGATACATCGTATTTATACAAAATATGATAACCATATGTCACCTTTTTAACTCCATCTAGGTCTATTATTGGATGCCACTTTCCTTAAAAATAAAAGTATTCAATCAGATTATCATACCAATACTAACTTACTGTATGGGTTAGAACATATGCAAGTTACATCTCAAAAAGCTAAGGTGAGAATAATGACTGGAACAACACTAAGAGACAGAGATAGAGTAACATGGATACGACAGCAAACTAAAGCAAAGGTTATTCTAACAACTTGTAAGAGAAAGAAATGGACATGGGCAGTACATATAAGGAGAATGACAGACAATAGATGGACATTCAGAATTAAAGAATGGGTCCTAAGAGATTGTAAAAGAAGCAAGGGAAGAGGAACAGACAATTGACGAACTAACAATGTTTGCTGGTGTGGACTGGCACAGAAAGACCATAAACAGACGCAAGTTGAAGGACATATTTCAGGCCTTTGTTCTGCAATGGACTTGTAACGCCTGATGATGATGATGATGATGATGATAAGGATGATGATACAGGGTAAACGGAAAACGTATAAGAGAAATTTAATTCGATTTTGAATTTTAGTATAGATAATGAACAGTGTCTCCGAAAGACTTATCTGGCTAGCATCATTAACATAAACTACTTTGTTGAATTTTGATAGATTAATCCTGTCACCTGTTGTTACCCAGTAGACAACTAAACAATTATTAGTATACTAATTTGAGACTATATATATATATATATATATATATATATATATATATATATATATATACTGTATATATACAGAAATCCCTTGATTGCGGTCAGGAAGCCCGTAGGATTGGCCTTGATTTTATTGCTGCCTTTGGCCGTGTTAATCATGAGGCCCTTGTTTTTAAACTCAAACAGTTAGGATTGGGTGGGTCGTTTCTTATCATCATTATTGAACTCTTAAGCAATAGATCGCAATAGGTTGTTGTTGATGGTCACCATAGTGTGTATAGGAATGTGATATATGGTGTTTCTCAGGGTAGTGTCTTGGACCATTACTTTTCATACTATATACACATGACATGTGGTTTGGCCTAGAAAACAAGCTTGTTGCATATGCATATGTTGCTACTATCTTTACATTAAACCTAATTCCTGAATGTAGATCTCGGGTTGCTTAATCCCATAATAGAGATCTAACTAAAATTAGTGCTTGGGGCAAATTATGGGGTATGAAGTTGAATCCTAACAAAACTCAAAATATGATTGTAAGAAGATCAAGGACAGTGGCTCCTCAACATCTGGATCTCAGCATTGATAATGTTTCTTTAACTCTGTATGACTTATATAATTTAAGGTGTGATTCTCGACAGCAAATTTACTTTTAAGCAACACATTAGGTCTGTGTCTTCTTCAGTTGCCCAAAAATTGGCTTAATAAGAAATTCTTTTAAGATTTTTTGTGATCAATCTATTCTAAAGAAGTGTTTTAACTGTTTCATTCTACCTTGTTTTGAATATTGCTCTGCTGTTTGGTCTTCAGCTGCTGACTCTATTATATTTCTTATTCCTGATCTAGACATTAATCTCTGGCACCATCGCTCAATTAGTTCATTATACATATTACAAGCTTACACTCAGATCTTCCTGGACAATTCCATCCTATTCGTAATTCAAGGTATGCAGTTAATCGTTTTAGTCTGGCCTTCTCCATATTGAGGCACAAAACTGCACAGTATTCTAAAGGTTTTAATCCAGCTGTGACCAAGTTGTGGAATAATCTTCCTAATTGGGTAGTTGAATCAGTTGCAATAAATGTTTTTATGTTGAACAGGTTGACATAAGTCTTTTTTATAGTTTATATATGAATTATCTGTTTTAATGTTGTTAATGTTTTTAATATATTATTTCTAATTGTTCATTAATTCTTATATCGTTTATTTATTTCCTTATTTCCTTTCCTCGCTGGGCTATTTTTCTCTTTTGGAGCCCTTGGGGTTATAGCATCGTGCTTTTCCAACTAGGGTTGTAGCTTAGCTAGTAATAATATATATATATATATATATATATATATATATATATATATATATATATATATATATATATATATATATATATATATACATGAACACACACACACACACACACACACACACACATATATATATATATATATATATATATATATATATATATATATATATATATATATGTATATATACATTTGTGTGTGCGTGTATGTATGTATGTGTATGCGTGTGTGGTGTGTGCATGTGTGTTTGTTTAGTGTTTGTATATGTGTCACTGTCTAGATTTAAAATTTAGGCAATCAAGTGTATAATGATTAGTAAAGCGCAATAAACATTTGTCTTATTTATTCTATCACTTCTTGTATTTTATACCAGATACGTCGTGACAACAGAGATCAGCCACGGCAATTATTCACGAGAAATTTCGCGTAAGAGCTACACATCAGGAGTAAAAGCTGGCATCACCCCACAAAAGCATTACTTTGAAGAGAAGCCTCTTGAAGGGTGCACGAACTACACCTTTAAAGTATATCCTAGAGGCTTTTCTGGTACTCTGGGTCCCTATGCCAGAGAAGACAAAGAAACGCTGGAGACTGGTGAGTAGATAGTTTTTATATACAAAAATTTCAACCGTACTTCTAGTGTCTGCTTGTTCCAGCCTTAACAACGTGTTTTTCATTCCTTAGAATTAGTATAATTGAGTTGTAATTGACAAGGTAGTTGATATTTAATGGGTACACAATCTCCTACTGTAGTGACTGCTAAGGTCTTCTGAGGTAGCAATGTATTTTTCATTCCCTAGAATTAGTTTAAGTGAGTTGCAATTGACAAGGTAGTTGATATTTAATGGGTACACAGTCTTCTACTGTAGTGACTGCTAAGGTCTTCTGAGGTCAGAAATGAATTTTCATTTCCTAGAATTAGTTTGAGCGAGTTGCAATTGACAAGGTAGTTGATATCTAATGGGTACACAATCATCTACTGAAATAACTGCTAAGGTCTGTTTAGGGCAGCAATGTATTTTTCATTTCCTAGTGTTAGCTAAAGCGAGATGGAACTGGCGTGGTTTTCGATATTTTAACAACTAGACAAATGGAAGAATTGATTAACCCTCTGGTGACCATGGCCCGAATTCCTGTCAGGTTCATGACTTTTGGACCCCGGGAGCAATGGCGTAATGTTATAATCAGATAATGAAATAAATACTTTTTTCATCAATATCGTCTCATCACCTCTTTTCTAAATGGATTATTAACCCTTTCACTGCCATTGATGAATTTCACGAAACTTCTGAGGTAGCAAAATCTTTCAAGACCTTGTAAACTATAGCTTGTTGATATGTATTAGAAAGCTTTCATCAAGACCTTCATAATAAATACCAACTTGCTATTGTTTGGGTAATTTTAAAGGGCCTTCCGATCTTCAAATTTTGATTAAGTCACCAATAGCAGTGGAAGGGTTAATAAGCACATTTACTACATCCTTATTTCCGATTTTCACTCCATTTCCAGCTAAAATCCTATTCATGGAGCTGCAGGAATAAAGAGTGCTGTATATCAATTTCTAGAATACTGGGAAATGGGTACCTAAATTTGTCCTCCCGAAATAGACTCTAACGACCTTTCCATTATCCCGACAGATCCCATACCCGTAGAATTCGTAAACTTAGATGGCGTCACCACTACTACAATGGACGCAGCCTGGAGTTCTGTTGACACTTGCCTTGATCACTACAAAGTTTGCCACTACAATGACTACGTAAGTTGGGGGATTAGATTAACAAAGTTCTAACACATGACTTTGCTTTGTCGCTTGATTCTGAGGAAGCGATATCTAAACATATATTTTAAAAGCGGCTCATGTTAGATCTTATTTGAAAGAATGATCATCCATTTAGTAATTCCAAAAAAAGTATAAATCCATGATTTTCAAGAAATTCTTATACTTGCAAAAGCTTTATTTCCGATTGTCTGATAACCAACCATTTTCAAGAGTCTTTTTCAAATCAGCCTAATCTTTTTCTTGAGGAGACTAATATAAAGATTTTTTCACATATTTAGTTTCAACGTAATTAATATTGTTTTATCAAGATTATTGACTATTTTATGATTATTTTGCCTTTTAGGTTGAGTATCCAACTACTTACATGTTATACAGTATTTGATATGACTACAATGGGATCAGATAAAACGCTTTCATTACAATTTAGTTTAATGTCTATCTTGCTATGTAATAAAACATTATATATATATATATATATATATATATATATATATATATATTTATATATATATATATATATATATATATAATATATATATATATATATATATATATATATATATATATATATATATATATATATATATATATATATATATCTTAATACCGGATTGGCTACCAAAAAACTTGATTTATCCGTAGATGTCGTCTGGGGAAAAAGTTTGGAAATTCATGTTCTCAATGCTATTTTATAGCTCAGTTTACTATATCTTTTTATTAAATCACAGTAGTACATACCGAGAATCCTTATTCCCTTCATAAAATAGTCTTATGCTTCTTGATGACCTTTCTTAATAACAAATAATTTATATTGTGGCCATGAGAGTGAAGAACTCCCTCTATACTGTATTAATGCGGTTTATACAATTTCATAACCATGTTTGATCAGATTATTACCCAAAGGGGAATAAGAGTCACCTTAAAAGAAATACCGTAATGTTTTGGTTTTATCCACTCTCAACTTAAAGTGTTATATTCAGTTTTCAAATTTTGCTTTTCAAACGTTGCTCTCAAGAAAACCATTTATTTTCTTTTATTTTATTATGTTCCATTACGTATCTTTCTTACAGGATACAATTGAGGTCTGCAAAGACTTGATAGACACGCAGACAACGTTTTCTGACCTTCTTGAGTGCTTAGTTTACCATGTCTCTGTCAGCACAGTCACGCCATCTGGTGTTATCAGTGAAAAGATAATGTCTGTCGCAAAGACTATAGATGTCGGTAAGTTATACCAAGACTGGGTGTCAATCTTTAGGACAACTTTTGTATTTTTCTTATGGAAAAATAATCTTTCCGTAGTTAATAGTGTCACTCTCTCTGCCACCTCACCAAGCAGACATTTTCATGGATTAAATTTTGTATGTACTAAATTTCTGACTTCTTTTTCATAGACATATGAAGAAATTAGAAATGATTGCGTGCACTTGATTAATGAGAGAGAGAGAGAGAGAGAACTTACTCCACGTAGTATTATTTTTCTAAATATCAAACAGATGATGACTGACATAATGTATATATTCTGAACTTGTATCTCTCATAAATTCATTATAAAAACTCGTTCAAGGTTTATTTGTAATTGCAGTATTATCTACTTAGTAAACATTGCTTTCGTAAAAGTTTTGTTTGACAATGCCCTTTTCAGTCATTTCTACAATGATGTCTATAGGGAAGAAAACTATTAACAGCTAATGCCCATCAAGGTCATGAATAGCTAGGATCTGACTTCCTACTAAATTAGACTAATAACCACTGTAGTTCCTCTATAAGTTCCACAATCCTTATATAAATCATCATTCATTTATTCTTTCTACCCTTCCAGCACCCGGAGCACCAATGAATCTAACAATCGGGCAAGTAACAGCTCACTCTATTTCGATTCTGTATGACGACCCAGCAGAGCATCCACAGTGTGCTGCACATATCGGTCTAGACATCGCAAAGACTGCAGATAAAGGCTACCAATCCCTTTCCTCGACGTTACTCGCGAATGACCATATCAAAGAGCACACTTTCGACAAACTGGATGCCTGCACAAGTTACACGATTAGGGTCATGGCTTCATCTCCCGAGGGCTTACGTAGCGATTGGGAAAACCTTGAAGCCACAACGGAAGCTGAAGTCAGTGGTCCTGCTCAGAGCTTCCGAGTTGACGGAAAGACGACAAC
>NC_090725.1:55205975-55213475 GCF_036898095.1 Palaemon carinicauda | reverse complement strand
ATCTATGACGTCATGAAGTCGTAAAAAGAGAGCTTGGGCGAATGAAGTTTTCACATAAATTCCTATGATGGGTTATGATGAAATAAAGTGTCTCTTTTAGGAGAGATGACTTTCTTCCTCAAACCTCCGGTCGACGAGGTAAAGAGAGTCTGCTGTCTCCAAACACAGTTTATTTACCTTCATACTTTGCTGCTTACGTCAGACAGGCCGGATTTTCCAGGACATCCCATGAAATGTGACTTTTATCAAATAGTTGTCAAATTTTCGAACAATAAAAATGTTTCTGTGTATGATCATTTTTGTTTTTTTTAATATGAAACTATAAGAATATCAGTGCATACATCTCTTTCTGTCTGTCTGCTTCTTTCCCACTGTTATCCTTACATTTAGGGGTTGGTTGCCTGCTATAATTTGGCAGAGGGTTTTTTAACCATCGCATACCCTTGCAGTCATCAACCACAGTAATTAGCGGTGGGCCTAACCTTTGACTTAGAAGTCCAACTGTGAGACAGCAGTTTCCACAGTTACTCCCAGTGAGCATACTCTTTTCTAAAGGGTAAGACTGTTATGTAGCAGCTGTCGTTTTAGACTTTCTATGACACGCAGGACGTACGATGGCAGTATTCTAACATCACTACCACGGGCAAATTTCTCTCTCTCTCTCTCTCTCTCTCTCTCTCTCTCTCTCTCTCTCTCTCTCTCTCTCTCTCTCTCTCTCCACACACACATACACATATATATGTATGTATTTTAAGTTATTATTCTTACTTAATAACACTGCAGCAATGCAATTTAAAATAAAAAGTTCTTAATGATAAAATTTAACAAGCCTGAAAAATAATGTAGAAAAATATTGACAATCTTCCATGAATCCTGAGAATACCATTTGATATTGCTGCAGTGAAAGTGCTGGAGAAATAAATTGAAATTTCCTTCGCCTAGAGAACATAGTCAGAGAATACTTGAACATCCAACACAGACGGTTGCAATATGATATGTTGCGAAAATCACGTTTCACGACAGATATCTTTATTTCCATCCATTCTTTCTGAACAATGGTCCTTTCTCCGTAGTATTTTATAACATGATGTAGATTTGCAAAATTGTGAGATAGATTGAGACTGTAGTCACCTTGCTTTGAAAGTTAAAGGCTCAGATATTTAATTGGTATTTTACAAACCTAAAGGAATTTTTATATAAGAACTATCATTGTCTCATTGTTAAAGTCTCCATACTATTATGGGGCAACAACCTAGCCCATATCCTTAAGGTTATAATATAAAGATGCACTCATTTAATGCACATACAGGCAATATCAGATTCACAGAAGTCCATTCTCAAGTGAAGATGAAAACTGCATTTGATTTCGAAGAGTAGTGTCCTCCCTATCAGGGTAAATGGCTTTTTCTTATGGAAGTAAATGTTCTCTAGTTCTCTAGTTCTCTAGTCTCGGGTAGTGCCATTACTTCTCTTGGGTTTATAGCATCCTGCTTTTCAAACTAGGGTTGTAGCTTAGCAAATGATAATAATTTATCCACCTTACCCAAAGTATTTTTCATTTTAACAAGAGAATAATTCATACTACTTACCATCCTTCTATCTCTTACTTATTGACACAGTCTTGTGTTACAAACAGTCATGTGACGCAAAAACCACTCCAACAGGCATGCCGTTTCCCAGCAATATATAGAGCATTTAATCGAACATGCAACAAGTTATCATCATCGTTGTTGGTCTTTTAGCTTGCTTACATTTAAGTGGGAAGGAGCATCTACACGTAACAGTCAGGGACATGCCAGTGACTTAGCTACATAGGGGAAGGTAAGACAATTTAAAGAGATCTAGTGTAGTAGGATGGCCTGGGCACCAGCCACCCGTTGATATACTACCATCATAGAGTTATTGGGTCCTTTTACTGCCCAGACAGTACCACATTCTCTCTCTCTCTCTCTCTCTCTCTCTCTCTCTCTGGTTATGGCTCATTTTTTCCTCAACTTATACATACACCGAGTAGTCTGTCCTATTTTTTCCTCATTTTTCATTGTCCTCATAAACCTGACAACACTGAGGTTATCGAACAATTCTTCTTTGCTCAAGGGGTTAACTATTGGACTACAATTGTTCAGTGGCTATTCTCCTCTTTGTAAGGGTAGAAGAGACTCTAGCTATGGTAAGCAGCTCCTCTTGGAGAAGGACTCTACAAAATCAAACCAATTTTCTCTAGTCTTGGGTAGTGATAATAATAATAATAATAATAATAATAATAATAATAATAATAATAATAATAATAATAATAATAATAAGCAAAGACAAGACACTATATGCTGATAAATAATAATACTTAGCAAAAAGATAGTTAATTCAAGCATTCAAAATGATATGATTTCCCTTCATAGTCAGAGTTAAAAAAACAATCATTCAAGATTTGCGTTGCCGTGCCAACCCATCTAACGAGGAAAATATAATAAAACAAACCTTCAATTATTCCCAACGTCTTACTACAGACAATCATTACGCTAACTATCTCTCTTTCTACTGCCCCCTCTCCCACTCGGAACGATTTGGCGAAAAAAAGAAAAAAAAAAAGTAAACTCCATATTCTTACCCATTACTTTACCAGATCCTTCCACATCTTTTTCTTCATAAACTTTCTTTATTACCCATTCATATTCGTGAATGAGACCTTTGCTTCGGTAACTGGGCATTCATATACTACCTCGTATACTTCTTTGATATCGTTATCATTCGTTTTATTATTACAATTTCCATCCAGGGTCCTATCTTCTAATATACCATGCACTATGTCATCGCCTCGTTATTATCCTGTCCCAAAATCTCATTTATTTCCATAAGCAATTTATCCGCCTCACGCAAAGTATTTTCTACTTTTACAAGAGCATGATTCATACTACTTACCTTCCTCCTATCTCTCAATTATTCCAACAGTTTTATTCACAATAGAAAATCATTTAACAAAACTCACTTGCTCCCCCTCTCTCGCATTCTGAAAGATTTGCAAACACATCAAAATTGAAAATATTAAAAAATAGCTATCCTTCACAATATTTCAAATATTGTCATTCAATCTTGTAGTGGCCCACTAACTTCCAAACAAATCCATCGGGGATCTAACATTTTCAATATATTACTTAGTTATCAGTATTTACACAGTTTCTGTCCTAGCCTAAGCTCACTTTACTGGTAGGATTCAATTTTCGATATTTGTCAGATAATAAAGTCTTATCTCTAAGCACCATCGTAATATAGTTGATAAGAAAAGCCTGATAAGGTAAATTTTATTAAGTTTTACACTCATATATATTATTACTACCATTACTAACATTATTCATACCAACAGTAGCAGTAGGCTAGCAGTGGCCTACCGTCATAGACACTTTGGTCCAAATACTTCTGATAGTCAAGTATAGATAAGACGAAAAACCCTTGTACCCCGCCCACCCAGAAAAAAAGTCATAAAGTTATAAGAAAATGTTTTTCAACTGATTCTGGTACTATTAGACATTAAGAATGACACTAAAGGCTTACTAAAATCTGACCACTAGAAAGCTACCAAATCCCAGATGGCCACCAATACATTAACATGTAAATAAATTTCTTATTATTTACTTTAGAATGATAATTATGATGTTTATAGCTAGGTATGAGGGTCGAGGAATGCAATGGATTAAAATAATTGAATTTCAATGATATAGGATCAAAATCACTGTTTATATATTCCACACTCTTTCTTTTTAGGTATCAACATGTGTGTCACTGACTTCTAACCTCAAATACACCCTCAATGAATGCCACTGATCTCTCCCCCCAAACATGCCCAATTTGCAAGAAAGAAATAGACCCAGGATGAGGCAGTTCGAATGAGGTAGTAGGTTGGCCAGGGCACCAACCACCCGTTGAGATACTACTGGTAGAGAGTTATGGGGTACTTTGACTGGCTAGACAGTATTATATTGGATCCTTCTCTCTGGTTACGGTTCATTTTTCCTTTGCCTACACACGCACCAAATAGTCTGGCCTATTCTTTACATATTCTCCTCTGTCCTCATACATTTGACAATATAAAACAATTATTCTTCACTTAAGGGGTTACTGCACTGTAATTGTTCAGTGGCCACTCTCCTCTTGGTAAGGGTAGAAGACACTCTTGAGCTATGGTAAGCAGCACTTCTAAGAGGACACTCCAACATCAAACCATTGTTATCTAGTCTTGGATAGTGCAATAGCCTCTGTACCATGGTCTTCCACTGTCTTGGGTTAGAGTTCTCTTGCTTGAGGGTACACTCAGGCACACTATTTTATGTTATTTCCCTTCCTCCTGTTTTGTGAAAGCTTTTAGTTTATATAGCAGATATTTATTTTAATGTTGTTACTCTTCTTAAAATATCTTTTTCCTTGTTTCCTTTCATCACTGTGCCATTTTCCCTTTTGGATCACCTGGGCTTATAGCATCCTGCTTTTACAACTAGGGTTTTAGCTTAATAATAATAATAATAATAATAATAATAATAATAATAATAATGATAATAAAAGGTGCCAGTGGAATCAATGAAGCAAGTGCTAAAAGAGGTGGCAGCATTATTATGGTTGCGTAGTTCATTCAAATGGCTGTGAGTGGTACATGAACCCACATGACATTAAGAACATAAGTTAACCATTGCTCAAAAGAAGTGCGCGGCCATTCAATGGACCATTTGATAGTAAATCCGATTGTCTTTTCTGTGGAATTAAATTTACATTTAACACCTCGGATTTCAATTTGATGAAGACAGAAAATGTTGTTAAAACAATATTGCAGTGTTGTAGTGACCATTCGGATGACTGGGGTGTTACTGTGAAAAGTCAAATTAAGTACATGCAGCCGACTGTGTACAGTATATCACCACCTCTATGATAGGAATTTTTGATCCAGGCGTGATATTCCCCATAGGTTTGAGGTGGAGCCAAATACAATGCAAAGAAAATCAGGACGACCTAAAAATTAAGACCAAGATTAGGCCTTTTTTAAAATGTGCTCTTAATTTGAAGCTAATGATTAGGAACAATTGAATGTCTGCCCTATGGGATAAAATGAAAGAATATCTTTGCAGTGAAGATTCATTTCCGTATGGTAATCAATAGCTTAAAAAAATTGAGAGAGCATTATGAGGACTCATTATATATAATAAAAGGAGAAGACCAAACTGATAATGTTACAATGAGGGAAACAAGGTCTCATATCCTTCGATCATATTTAATGTGTGATAGGGACACGTATGAGGAGTCTCAGAAGAGAAGAATTATCGAAACTGCTGCTAGACTTATCAAAGGTAATATAAAAACAAAGGTTCCCTCTGTTACAGATCAACATCCAGGTATAAATATGCTAAGACCTGATATTGCTTTGAAATATCTTCCAGATAGTCTTCGCACAATACTAAATTTTTGTTTGTGGGGAAAGATAGGAGCCAATAGGTTGCAGGGGTTGGACAGGCAATCATTCAGGCAGTATGTCCTCGAACTGCTTTATCCCCAATATAGATAGGTCTTGCCTTACAAACACATCATTTGTATCGTTAAAGGTTCCTTGTAGATAACTTGCATAAGATGGGGTTCTGCTCATCATACAGAGAAGTTCTGAGATTTAAAAAGAATGCTACTGACAATGCTGCTGTAGATATTTTGGGCGAGGTTCTGTTCGCTGCTAACAACGAACCCTTTTGTTAGTGTTACAGCAAAAACTTTGTTCTCTGGCAGGAAGGAAGAGTTTTTTGTGGAGGAATATCAACAAGCAAGCCTTAATTGGTCTGATCAGTGGTAAAATTAGGAAAAGAGGATGTGTTATCACCAACTCACCTGGTCATACTGATATAGATGTTACTAAGGCTGCAGTTGAAGCATCACAATTCCATACCACTACGTTGATTAGAGAAGACACAGACCTCTTAACTCTACTCCTTCATTATGCACAGACAGATAGCAAGGACCTTTATTTTAGGTTGGATAAATCAGCTGCCACAATAGTGTTATTATTATTATTATTATTATTATTATTATTATTGTTATTATTATTATTATTATTATTATTATTAAATGCTAAGCTACAACCCTAGTTGGAAAAGCAGGATGCTTTAAGCCCAGGGGCCCCAAAAGGGAAAATGGCCCAGTGAGGAAAGGAAATAAGGAAAAATAAAATGTTTTAAGAATAGTAACAATATTAAAATAAATATTCCTATTTAAACTATAAAACTTTAACAAAACAAAAGGAAGAGAAACTAGATAGGGAAGTGTGGCCGAGTGTACCCTCAAGCAAGAGAACTCTAGCAGTGTAAGACCATGGTACAGAGGCTATGGCACTACCCAAGAATAGAGAACAATGGTTTGATTTTGGAGTATCCTTCTCCTAGAAGAGCTGCTTACCATAGCTAAAGAGTCTCTTCTACCCTTACCAAGAGGAAAGTAGCCACTGAACAGTTACAGTGCAGTAGTTAACCCCTTGGGTGAAGAAGAATTGTTTAGCAATCTCAGTGTTGTCAGGTGTATGAGGACAGGAGAATCTGTAAAGAATAGGCCAGACTATTCGGTGTCTATGTAGGTAAAGGGAAAGAACCGTAACTAGAGAGAAGGGTCCAATGTAGTACTGTCTGGCCAGTCAAAGGACCCCATAACTCTCTAGCGGTAGTATCTCAACGGGCGGCTGGTGCACAGGCCAACCTACCTACCTACCACATGAACAATCTTAAGTCAGCTCTAGGAAATAAACTATACTCTCAGCTGCTTTTCATCCACACTTTTATGGATATGATAGTACATAGAGCATCTTTGGTGTAGGAAAAAAGGCTGCATTTCAAAAGTTAGTCGAAGGTAATTCTGTGTTGCAATTTTGTGCTGATCAATTCCTCTATCCAGACCAACAACAAAATGTAATTGAACACACTGGAGCCAAAGTAATGGCTGCACTATTTGGTGGGAACGGTGCTGAGTCATTGACATCTTTGCGCCTTAGTAACCCTGTCCAAGAAAATTGTGTCCTCTAAATCTTTTGTAGCACCGGAACATCTACCTACTAGATAATGGTGTAGATTAGGGAAGTGAGTGATATTATTATTATTATTATTATTATTATTATTATTATTATTATTATTATTATTACTTGCTAAGCTACAACCCTAGTTGGAAAAGCAGGATGCTATAAGCCCAAAGGATCCCACAGGGAAAATAACCCTCTGAGGAAAAGAAATAAGGAAAAGCTACAAGAAGTTTAAGAACAATAATAACATTAACATTATGCATAAACTATAAAAACTTGGAAATAACAATAGGATAAAAACTTCAAAATAACAAGAGAAAGAGAAACAAGATAGAATAGTGTGCCCGATTGTACCCTCAAACAAGAGATCTCTAACCCAAGACAGTAGAAGACCATGGTACAGAGGCTATGGCACTACTCAAGACTAGAGAACAATGGTATGATCTTGGAGTGTCCTTCTCCTAGAAGAGCTG
>NC_090725.1:55193321-55195821 GCF_036898095.1 Palaemon carinicauda | reverse complement strand
GCTGTTAGTTTAGCTAGATAGCCCACTCTATCTTCGATTTACATAATTGAACAAAAAATAAGTACAAATGTAAAACCCAGTAATAATTTACATAAGAAAGAACATTTAGTTACAACTAGTTTTTACAAATGAAAACACCTACATAAATAATTTCGAATTTACACAAACCTCATATGACTATTCCACAGGACTAGGATTACATAATACTCAATCATAGTTACAATTTTCATAAAACAAACATTCTAGTAACGTCCTGCATTCATTAGAAATGGACTAAACCAAATATATGTCTGTTATGATTTTTAACAATAGCACTTCAAATTAAGTTAACATGTTTGAAATTTTTTTTGTTTGTTATTGATATAAAGTACGTTTCATACCCTCTTTTCTCATAAAGGGAGAAGGTTTTCTTTAATTTACAGAGAAAACCACTTTCCTTTCACATCAATTTACAAATTGGAAATTTTTCAGGGAACACAAGTGTATACATTATTGCAGCAAACACTGAATATACTATAAAAAGAAACAGCAATAAAGTCAAATATAAATTTTAATACCTTATGTCAGTATTTTCAAACTTTCGTGCAATATTCTTGTACAAATTGTTATTAGTAAAAAAACACACTATTTGCTCAAAAAAATTATTACAAAGATTTCTAAATTATGCCAAACTACATTCCATAATGTAATCGTGCAGTGTGTGTGAATTAGCAGCGTCACAAAATTTACAAGTGATGCGTCTCCACATTTAAATTCCCAGTAGTATTTGTAGCCCAGTTTAAGACTCATAACAATTCCATCACATTCAGCTAAAGACTTTCTAGACGTAAAACATGTATTGTTACTAATATAATCATAATGAGATAGACTCCTACCACCATTAATCATGATTGCTCTAGCCTTCTCATTGTTCCATCCTTATCGCATTCTTGCCATGTGGGACTTTGGTTTTTTCATACTAACTGGAGAGGCATAATCTATTGATTCTTTATTACACCCTTGCTAAGCTAATTCGTCAGCAACATCATTAAAATATATACTGCCATGTGAAGATATCCACATGAACTTTACACTGTTGTCTGATGCTTTTACAATAGAAATGTACTCTTTACATTTGGTAAATATTTCATCATCGGAGGGTATTTCATCATTTAAAGTCAAAAGAGCACTCCGACTGTCAACAAACCCTGTAATAGATTTTTTCCTTATTTATTCCTAATTCAAAGTACTCGTATATAATAAACATCTCAGCAGTGGCAGATGAGCTGTGATCATCAATACTTTTAGATATTCTCTCCTTTGTGCTAATACCAATTTTAAAATATTCTCTAATTACAACATCAACACCAGCTCGACACCCGGTGACAGAGCCATCACAATATGCATGAATCACCGTATCCATTGGGTATTGAGATATCTTCTCCGAAAAAATCTGTTCAAGTTCATGTGGATTGTTGTCCCTTTTTCTCAAATCAAGTTGTTCTAGACTTTCATCTATTTTCTCAACAGTCGAAGGTTTTATTGGACGTGAATTATGCCAAAGTACAATAAAAAAAAAAAAAAGATCATAATAATTCAATGAATTTACAAAGTTTTCGTGAATATTCCTCCAGTCTAAAGAATCCTGGAAAACCTGACACATATCTATTTATAACAGATTTTGGAAGCCTATCATTTTGTCTGATCAGTCTTATAGTTGAAGAGACAACTCTTATTCTTTGAGCGACACTTGGAAAATCTAGCTACAATCGCTTTATTTCGATCCTAATATGACGCTCATAGCATCATTTTGTAACAATTCCAAGGGTCAAAGTTCTTTTTTCTGTATAACAACATAAGACTAGAGCTGAGTAACCTATGATACTTCTAATGATGGCAAGATATACAGACCTTAATATTAGAATACCAATATCGTTACCAAAATTGAACAAAACACGTAAAGGCTTAAGCTGGAATGTACATGTGTTCTTCACATAGGTAATTTGATCCCTTGTCTTACAAAAACGATAAAAATATTCATTCCTAATTAGGAAACGATCTTTGGACAATTTACCAAACTCTACCTTCCTAGCACACATTTTTGACACACGTGATCGTCAAATAATAGACTAAATTAGTTGAGACAAGCGGTAGAGTAAAATTTGTTTTAATGTAAGGGAGGGAGCTACAGGGGGTTTTATTATTATGCTTTTGGAATGTAATAGTATTGCTATTCTACGTAGTTTTCACTATCAATATATGTCATACTATGAAACATATTAATGATATCTAGGTTTCATACAAAGGTAATTGAAAATTAGATCAAATAACTGTGTAATTACTTGATTGTCTCACCGATTTCGGTACATGTGACAATATCTTGCGACCCCACTGACCCCCAAAAGTAGAACTAACGATTGTTTGCTGACGATATATTTCTGTGACATTTATTGTGAATTTTGTAATTTCCTAAGAAGTAAATTATGTCCAAACAACAAGGAACATTGAGATTACGTGCCTA
>NC_090725.1:55163321-55188321 GCF_036898095.1 Palaemon carinicauda | reverse complement strand
CAACCCTCTATTTTTTACTACTCCCTTAACTGCCCCCAACACTTTGCAACCTTCATTCACTCTCTGACGTACATCTGCTTCCACTCCACCATTTGCTGCAACAACAGACCCCAAGTATTTAAACTGATCCACCTCCTCAAGTAACTCTGCATTCAACATGACATTCAACCTTGCACCACCTTCCCTTCTCGTACATCTCATAACCTTACTCTTACCCACATTAACTCTCAACTTCCTTCTCTCACACACCCTTTCAAATTCTGTCACTAGTCGGTCAAGCTTCTCTTCTGTGTCTCCAACCAGTACAGTATCATCCGCAAACAACAACTGATTTACCTCCCATTCATGATCATTCTCGCCTACCAGTTTTAATCCTCGTCCAAGCACTCGATCCATTCACCTCTCTCACCACTCCATCAACATATAAGTTAAACAACCACGGCGACATCACACATCCCTGTCTCAGCCCCACTCTCACCGGAAACCAATCGCTCACTTCATTTCCTATTCTAACACATGCTTTACTACCTTTGTAGAAACTTTTCATTGCTTGCAACAACCTTCCACCAACTCCATATAACCTCATCACATTCCACATTGCTTCCCTATCAACTCTATCATACACTTTCTCCAGATCCATAAACGCAACATACACCTCCTTACCTTTTGCTAAATATTTCTTGCATATCTGCCTAACTGTAAAAATCTGATTCATACAACCCCTACCTCTTCTAAAACCACCCTGTACTTCCAAGATTGCATTCTCTGTTTTATCCTTAATCCTATTAATCATTACTCTACCATACACTTTTCCAACTACACTCAACAAACTAATACCTCTTGAATTACAACACTCATGCACATCTCCCTTACTCTTATATAGTGGTACAATACATGCACAAACCCAATCTACTGGTACCATTGACAACACAAAACACATATTAAACAATCTCACCAACCATTCAAGTACAGTCACACCCCCTTCCTTCAACATCTCAACCTCGCACACCATCCATACCAGATGCTTTTCCTACTCTCGTTTCATCTAGTGCTCTCCTCACTTCCTCTATTGTAATCTCTCTCCCATTCTCATCTCCCATCACTGGCACCTCAATACCTGGAACAGCAATTATATCTGCCTCCCTATTATCCTCAACATTCATCAAACTTTCAAAATATTCCGCCCACTTTTTCCTTGCCTCTTCTCCTTTTAACAACCTTCCATTTCCATCTTTCACTGTCTCTTCAATTCTTGCACCAGCCTTCCTTACTCTCTTCACTTCTTTCCAAAACTTCTTCTTATTTTCTTCATATGACTGACCCAGTCCCTGACCCCACCTAAGGTCAGCTGCCCTCTTTGCCTCACGTACCTTGCGCTTTACTTCCACATTTTTCTCTCTATATTTTTCATACTTCTCTATATTATTACTCTGCAGCCATTCTTCAAAAGCCCTCTTTTTCTCTTCCACTTTTACCTTCACTCCTTCATTCCACCATTCACTGCCCTTCCTCATGCTGCCTCCAACAACCTTCTTGCCACATACATCACTTAAAATCCCAACAAAATTTTCTTTTACTAACTTCCACTCCTCCTCTAAGTTACCAGTTTCTCTTACTCTCACCTCGTCATATGCCATTTTCAACCTCACCTGATATTTACTTTTTACCCCCGGTTTTATTAGCTCTTCAACCCTCACTAGCTCCCTTTTATATCCACCTACTCTATTCCCCAATCTTTTGCTACAACTAATTTTCCTTCCACCAAAAAATGATCAGACATACCGTTAGCCATACCCCTAAACACGTGCACGTCTTTCAATCTTCCAAACATTCTTTTAGTTATCAACACATAATCCATTAATGTCCTTTCTACTACTCTTCCATTTGCCACTCTTACCCATGTATACTTATTTTTATCTTTCTTTTTAAAAAAGCTAGCACTTATTACCATCTCTTGTTCAACACACATACATACCAGTCTCTCATCACTCTCATTTTCACCTGGTACTCCATACTTCCCAATGACACCTTCTACCTCTCCAGCGCCCACTCTTGCATTTAAGTCACCCATGACAACTACATAATTCCTTCTACCCAGTCCTTCTACACACCTAGTTAATTCATTCCAGAACTCAATCCGCTCTTCTTCACTTTTATTATATATATATATATATATATATATATATATATATATATATATATATATATATATATATATACATACATATATATATATATATATATATATATATATATATATATATATATATATATGTATATATATATATATATATATATATATATATATATATATATATGTATATATATATATATATATATATATATATATATATATATATATATATATATATACATATATATATACATATATATATATATATATATATATATATATATATATATATATATATATATATATATATATATATACACGTGTGTGTGTGGTGTGTGTTTATTCACTGGAACATGAAATGATGATTTATAATTTTTTATTTGATAATATAATATTGAGTAATAATATTCATAGGGCAATTCCTCTAGACAATTAAATAGCTTTTCCTTATCTTGATATTAAAGTATTATAGATTTTTGATACTGTGCACGAAGCCATGTAAATATTCCGTTACTCAAATAACGAACCTGCATTTTTTCATTGTTCTTACTGACTGCGATGCCTTTGCATATTTAGTTTCTTTTATTTTTTTCAAATTTTTATTTCCACTCTCCCGCCTGTACACTGTACATTCCCTTTGACATGTCAAGAATTTTTTTTTTTTTCAAATGGTTACAAACGTGAGTAAAAATCCTCTGCGTCGAATGACATGATTTTTTTTGCGATGGATGAAGACAGAAAAAAAGTATATGAAAAATTCCTTCATTGAAAGAGTAAGGGAGGACAAAAATAAATTTGTGCCTAATGGAATTGCCTTTTATTCGTCCAGCTAATTTTTCTTCTGTATTTTCTTTTGGTCTAATTTTAGACCTTTTGGATCTAAACAAAGCGTTCAAGTGCTATGGGAGAGTTTTTCTCAACTATCTCGGTAATATATTTGCAATTTTTTTCTAGTATTTTCTCAAATTTTGTATTCTAAAAAAATATGCATTATATTTTCGTTTAGGTATACAAAAGGAAATCCTTTGAATACTGATATGCCCCGAATATTGTTAATATATATATATATATATATATATATATATATATATATATATATATATATATATATACGTATACCAAGGCACTTTCCCCAATTTTGGCGGGTAGCCGACATAAAAAAATGAAACAAAACAAATAGGGGACCTCTACTCTCTACGTTCCTCCCAGCCTGACAAGGGACTCAGCCGTGTTCAGCCGGTACTGCTAAGGGTGCCACAGCCCACCCTCCCACATTATCCACCACAGATGAAGCTTCATAATGCTGAATCCCCTACTGCTGCTACCTCCGCGGTCATCTAAGGCACCGGAGGAAGCAGCAGGGCCTACCGGAACTGCGTCACAATCAGTTGCCATTCATTCCTATTTCTAGCATGCTCTCTTGCCTCTCTCACATCTATCCTCCTATCACCCAGAGCTTTCTTCACTCCATCCATCCACCCAAACCTTGGCCTTCCTCTTGTACTTCTCCCATCAACTCTTGCATTCATCACCTTCTTCAGCAGACAGCCATTTTCCATTCTCTCAACATGGCCAAACCACCTCAACACATTCATATCCACTCTAGCTGCTTACTCATTTCTTACACCCGCTCTCACCCTCACCACTTTGTTCCTAACCATATCTACTCGAGATACACCAGCCATACTCCTTAGACACTTCATCTCAAACACATTCAATTTCTGTCTCTCCATCACTTTCATTCCCCACAACTCCGATCCATACATCACAGTTGGTAAAATCACTTTCTCATATAGAACTCTCTTTACATTCATGCCCAACCCTCTTTTTTTTTACTACTCCCTTAACTGCCCCCAACACTTCGCAACCTTCATTCACTCTCTGACGTACATCTGCTTCTACTCCACCATTTGCTGCAACAACAGACCCCAAGTACTTAAACTGATCCACCTCCTCAAGTAACTCTCCATTCAACATAACATTCAACCTTGCAACATCTTCCCTTCTCGTACATCTCATAACCTTACTCTTACCCACATTAACTCTCAACTTCCTTCTCTCACACACCCTTCCAAATTCTGTCGCTAGTCGGTCAAGCTTCTCCTCTGTGTCTGCAACCAGTACAGTATCATCCGCAAACAACAACTGATTTACCCCCCATTCATGGTAATTCTTGTCTACCAGTTTTAATCCACGTCCAAGCATTCGAGCATTCACCTCTCTCACCACTCCATCAACATACAAGTTAAACAACCACGGCGACATCACACATCTCTGTCTCAGCCCCAGTCTCACCGGAAACCAACCACTCACTTCATTTCCTATTCTAACACATGTTTTACTACCTTTGTAAAAACTTTTCACTGCTTGCAACAACCTTCCACCAACTCCATATAACCTCATCACATTCCACATTACTTTCCTATCAACTCTATCATACACTTACTTCAGAACCATAAACGCAACATACACCTCCTTACCTTTTTCTATATATATATATATATATATATATATATATATATATATATATATATATATATATATATATATATATATATATATATATATATGTGTGTGTGTGTATATATATATACATATATATATGTACATATTTACATATATATGTATATATATATATATATATATATATATATATGTATATATATATACATATATATATATATATATATATATATATATATATAGGTATATATATATATATATATGTGTTTATATATATATCTATATCTACCTATGTATGTATGTATGTATGTATGTATCTATCTATCTATATATATACATAAATATGTATATATATATATATATATATATATATATATATATATATATATATATATATATATATATATATATATATATATATATATATAAATATTTACAGGGTGACACAAAAAAACGGTCATCACCTAATATTGAATAACTTTTGAAATATATAATCAGTTCCTTTTATTTTTCAGATATATAAAAAAAAATGAATGTTTTAAGTGTCTACCCCAATTCGACCTTTGAGATGCCCTGGACTAATGAGGAAAAGACATTTAAAGTTGAGGCATATTTTCGGTTGAAGTCTATCCACGCAGCTCAATTGCAACTCCAAGAACGGTTCAGATGTCAAGAATTTCCTGTCCGCTCAATGATCTACAGATGGGTCAACAAGTTCAGAACCCATTGGACTGTGCATAACCTCAATTGTAAACACACTAACAGACAATCACACTCTGGACGACCGAAATCATCAAGGACACCACACCAGATTGCTGCAGTCAGAGACTCTGTTGTCTGCAGCCCAAGCAAGTCTATGCGACGGTGAATCAATCGGGAGTCCGTGAGGAGAATTTTGAATGCAGATCTCCACATGTATCCTTACTTTATACAGATTAAACACAAGCTAACACCTGACGACATGAGGAAGCGAGTGATCATGTGCCAGTGGTTTTGTGACAAGATTGACGTTGTGCCAGACTTCCTTGACAATGTCTGGTTTTCGGACGAGGCACAGTTTCTGTTGTCAAGTCATGTGAACTCGAAGAACAATTTCTTCTGGGGTAGCACACCCCCTGAGCACTGTCTGCAAAGGCCATTAGACTCGATGAAGTGCACAGCCTGGGTGGCCATTTACAAACATGGCATCATTGGACCACTCTGGTTAGAGGACGACAACGACCGGTCTGTGACAATCAACACCGAGTGATATGTCCAGGTGCTTGGCAAATTCTGGACAGCACTTGGTCGATGGAGAGGAGTCATCAGGGTCCTCCAGTGGTTCCAGAAGGATGGTGCCACCCCCCCCACTTCAAACGAATCATTGGCATGGCTACAGCAGCATTTCCCTGACCGACTGATTAGCCGCAGGTGTGACCCGGAGTGGTCGCCACATTCACCGGACCTGAACCCTCATATTTTTATCTCTGGGGATACCTTAAGGGCAGGGTATATGGAAACAACCCCGTGACTATCCCTAGCCTGAAAGCAGCAATCACAGCAGCAAGAGTGATCCCAAGGGAGGAATGCGGGAGGGTCATTGAGAACTTTGCCTGCCGGATCCAAATGTGCCTGTAGTGCCGGGGAGCTCATTTGGAGCACATTTTGGAGCGCCTGTGAAACAAAGAGGTTTTGTTGCACAGACTTGAAACTTTGGAGATGTCTGCTACACAGGCTTGACCTAATGTAGCTAAAGTTGTGTATCGATCTAAATAAGATTTTGGAAGTTATTAGTTTTTTGGTGGTGACAGCTTTTTTCGTGTCACCCTATATATATATATATATATATATATATATATATATATATATATATATATATATATATATATATATATATATATATATATATATATATATATGTACGTATTTATGTATATATATATATATATATATATATATATATATATATATATATATATATATATATATATATAGATGTGATTGCAAAGAGAGATATGAAAATTGCGTTTGACGACTTCAATACCAAAGATGGAGGGAATAATCAAGGGATAGAGAATGTGACGGGTGTCGAGGGTCTTGGCCAGGTTGCAAAGGAAGATGTAGCACATTTCATAAGCATTTGCTTAACAAACAATCTCTTCATTGGAGGTACTCTATTCCAGCAAAAGGACATATACAAATATATAAGAACTTCACCATATGGCAATTAATAAAATCAAATAGATCACATGGTTTACAGGCTTATAGGCCGATCATGACTGGCCGAGGCAAGGGATAGTGACATTGCCTTATCAAGCAGTGCAATACCCAAGAGACTGACCATATATACATATGACTAGCACTCAAAGCCTTTCTCAACCCATGTTAGGACCAAGGAGGGCCAGACAATGGTTGCTGATGACTCAGCAGATATGAACACATAAATAAATGGACATACGCAATAAACATTTTTCATAGAATATAAATTCATTGAACTAATTAGACTCATGAAACCTGTAATGTTACGGTGGTCTTAAGTATGAAGAAATAGACTTTTTTTTTTTTTTTTAATAAATAATGCATTCTACCTTTAACATTCTTTTAACCAATAATGATTGTTTGAAACCGTTGAAACTTTTCAATAATCATACCATTGTTAATATATATTAATTTTTTACTACTTGTTCAAAATCTAAATAAGAGATATTTTCCTTTTATTTCTCTTTTTTCTTTCCGTGTTGGAGTCAGTGTTTTCATTTGTTTTGAAATTGTATAACCAGATTGGTCTTTGCAAAATGGAGGCAATATCTGAAACGATAAACAAAATAAAAACAGCCATTAAAACCAATAAACTGTTATTTCAATACAGGTTATTATCACATGGAAAGGAACGTGAAATCAGTGCTTTTGTTCAGTATTTTACCTCGTTTTGGTGGTGGCAGTATGAGAGATGGAAAAATACAACCCATTTCTTTAAAGATTAAGTTCCCTGCCATCTGCATATACCTCGCTTGTTCTCATGAATGTCATAAAAATCATAATGCTTTAAAAAGACATAATGGAGGAGTGGCTGGAAAGAACAAGAGTTAAACATGAAGAGAAGTTAAAATAGATTTCTGATGAAGATGAAGACTATGGTAATTATGAAAGAAGAATAAGAAGATGAAGACAATGGCAATACGGAAAGAAGACTAAGAGGATGAAGACAATGGTAATAATGAAAGAAGAATAAGAGGATAAAGACAAGGGTTATTATGAAAGAAAAATAAGAATATGAAGGCAATGGTAATTATAAAAATAATAAGATGAAGACAATGGTAATTATAAAAGAAGAATGAGAAGATCGAGACGATGACGGATAGTAACAAATTATTACTAATGATATAGAGGAAGACAACGCAGATGAATAATAAACATATTACCGGGAAAAAAATATGAAGGAAAAGAAGAAAAGGAAAAAGTCTACAGATTGTTTCAATAGTCAGAAATAAGGCAAGTGAGAAACAATAGAAAGAAAATAAAGAAAATAAAGAATAAATAAAATGTGGAAGAAGAAAGGAGATAAGATTTGTAACTTACATATATAAGTTCCGAGAAAAATAAGAATGTGAAAAGGAGATCAAAAGAGAGTAATGTTTAGAATATAAAACAGTATTTCACTCTCTATCTATGGCTAAAGTCCTGTACTGCGGAATGCATATATCTACATATTGAAATCCGAAAAAGAGGTTATATAATGAAAATAGAGGGGCATTCAGTAGAGCGCAGACCTTTTGCTCGACCTTGTAATTGACCTTTTGCTCGACCTTGTCCTTGACCTTTTGACCTTAACATATATTAATTGGCATGGATTTTCATACACCTTAATATGAACCTAGTGTGAAGTCTCTGTGATAATGATGTGCAAACTTATAGTTGATTACATGAACTGGACATTTTGCTTGACGTTATCCTGACCATTGACTTTGAATTTCCTAAATTTTATCATTACTATCTTTTTACGTAACAGTTAATCGCTGCATGTTTCATTACTTTACGATTAAGATTATGGCCAGGAAGCTGTTCACAAACAAACACACACATAAACAAACACACACATAGTGGGTAACCTCCTTCCAACTTCGTTGTCGGAGGTAACTGGAAGACAATGTCCGTAAGAACAGCTCTTACATTCTTTGATATTATGTTATTTACCAAAAGAACAAGAAAAAGGAAGTGAATATACCTCAGCATACCACAAAATAAAAACAGCTATTGGTTCTCAGATATGAAATAAATATTTATTTCTTGAATACATTCAAGTTTTCTGATGTCTTTCGTCCTGCATATAGAAACATTATTACATTCTTTATACTATCTTCTTTTTCTTTCCAGATTTATGACATTTTTCCTTGAGAATTTCTATTTTCCTTTCTTTATATTGAACATTCATTTCGTCACACGCTTGTCTATCGGTTTCAAAATATTATGAAAAAAAGAAGATAATTTCAGAGTAAAATGACATGAATTTTTCATTTCGATAAATGATTGCACTAAAAAGGTGAATGAAAAATTTCATTATTGAAGAATCAGAAGCAAAAATAAAAGCTGTTGCTTAATGGAATTGCCTCTTGTTCGTCCGGGTGATCTCTCATTTGTGTTTTGCCTGATTTCAGATCGGATATTCAATTGCTTTGAGAGTTTTTCTGGTGTGACCTTTAATGTCCCTACATATGTCTTTTCATCCCATAAAAACTGTGGAATACAAGATTATATATGGGTAATATCATACACTGCAGTAGGTAGACTATATATATATATATATATATATATATATATATATATATATATATATATATATATATATATATATATATATATATATATATATATGTATGTATATGTGTGTCTGTGTATGTAGGTGTGTGTGTGTATATATATATATATATATATATATATATATATATATATATATATATATATATATATATATATATATATATATATATATATATATATATATATGTATATATATTATAAATATATGTATATACATATATACATAATACATATATTATTATTATTATTATTATTATTATTATTATTATTATTATTATTATTATTATTATTATTATTATTATTATTATTACTTGCTAAGCTACAACACTAGTTGGAAAAGCAGGATGCTATAAGCCCAGGGACCCCAACAGAAAAAAAGCTCAGTCAGGAAAGGGAATAAGGAAAAATGAAATATTTTAAGAACATTGACAATGTTAAAGTGAATATTTCCAATATAAGCTATATAGACTTTAACAAAACTAGAAGAAGAAAAATTAGATAGACCATTGTATAGAGGCTAAGACACTACCCAAGACTAGAGAACAATGGTTTGATTTTAGAGTGTCCTTTTCCTAGAAGGAAATAAATAAATTGTAATATTATAAGAAAATTCGCTTGGAAAATTAAGAAGCTTTTCCTCATCTTGATATCAAAGAAATATGGATTTTACATATTGTGCACGAAGCCATGTAAATATTCCGTTACTCAAATAACGGTTCCTGCATTTTTGCATTTTTCATACTGACTGCGATGCCTTTGCATATTTAGTTTCTTTCTTCTTTTTGTTTAAAATTTTATTTCCACTCTCCCGCCTGTACACTGTACATTCCCTTTGACATGTCAAGATTTTTTTTTTTCAAATGGTTACAAACGTGAGTAAAAATCGTCTGCGTCGAATGACAGACGATTTTTACTGAATACAAAGAAAAGAATATGAAAAATTCCATCATTGAAAGAGCAAGGGAGGACAAAAATAAATTTGTGCCTAATGGAATTGCCTTTTATTCGTCCAGCTAATTTTTCTTCTGTATTTTTTTTAATCTGATTTTTGACCTTTTGGTTCTAAACGAAGCGTTAAAGTGATATGGGAGAGTTTTTCTTAATCATCTCAGTAATATAATTGCAACTTTTTTACTAGTATTTTCTAAATTTTTGTAATTTGAGAAAGATATGCACTATATTTTTGTTTAGGTATACAAAAGGAAATCCATTAAATACTGAAATTCCCTGAATGTTTGTGTGTGTATACACACACAAACACACTCACACACACACACAAACTCACACACACACACACACACACACATATATATTATATATATATATATATATATATATATATATATATATATATATATATATATATATATACACACACACACACACACATATATATATATATATATATATATATATATATATATATATATATATATATATAAATATATATATATACACACACACACACATATATATATATATATATATATATATATATATATATATATATATATATACATATATATATATTTATATACTGTATATATATACATATATATATACATATATATATAATATATATATATATATATATATATATATATATGTATATATATATATACTGTATATAATATATATATATATATATATATATATATATATATATATATATATATATATATATATATATATATATATTTATATACTGTATATATATATATATATATATATATATATATATATATATATATATATATATATATATATATATATATATATATATATTTATATACTGTATATATATATATATATATATATATATATATATATATATATATATATATATATATATACGGCTTATCTTTTCTTTGCCTACACTTACACAGAATAGTCGGGCCTATTCTTTACATATTCTCGTCTTTCCCCATACACCTGATAACAATGAGATACTAAACACTTCTTCACCTAAGGGGTTGATTACTGTACTGCAATTTGTTTAGTGTACTTTCCTCTTGGTAAGGGTAGAAGAGACTTTTAAGCTTTGGTATGCAGCTCTTCTAGGAGAAGGACACTCCAAAATTAAACCACTGTTCTCTAGTCTTGGGTAGTACCATAGCCTCTGTACCATGGTCTTCCAATGTCTTGGGTTAGAGTTCTCTTGCTTGAGGGTACACTCGGGCACACTATTCTATCTTATCATTATTCATTTTTTTTCCTCTTGTTTTTTGAAATGGTGTGTTAGGCAGGCTTAATAGAAGGGCCATGGATGCCTGGTGGTTTATCAAGAGGTTGTCTTTTCCTTTTTCTGATTCTTTTTCTTCTCAAAATCATTCTTACTGTCCTCCCTTCAGTTGAAGTGGCTATCCTGGAGGGTATTTAGCCTTGCATGTCATATCGGCTTTTCCATGTTGACCAGTTTTTCCTACTTTTTACAATAGTATATGGGTATCATCAATCATTTTATTTAAAATTCTGTACATATTGTTTTTGTTATAATTCTTGTTAATCTAGTTTTTAAGTATGATGTCTCTTTTTTATTTCTATTAATTCTTATGCTGTCTGGAGACATTGAGTGAAATCCCGGACCAGTATGTCCTAGATTTCGTCAATGTCATCTTCTGTATTGTAATATTCGTGGTCTTCATGCAAATATCCAAGACCTTACAGTTGCGTCCAGACAGTATGATATTCTTTTGTGCTCAGAAACTTTGGTTTCTAATATGAGGTACTCATCTGAGCTCCTTATAACTGGTTTTAAGAAGCCAATAATGTTGAAACGTGATGTCATCCCCAGGGCCAGGGGAACGGCGGTGTATATTAGGACCGAGTACCCTGCTTCTCATAAGTCCTGCTATCAATGTGGATGTCATGAGATTCAGGTAATAAAAGTTTGTGGTAGGCATAACAACTTTTATTTGTGTTCGATCTATCGGAATCCAGACATGGATGATTCTATCTTCGATTGTCTTCTTACCATTATGGCTAAGATACAAGAAGATGATAGAAAGGCTTCTTTTGTCTTTGTTGGTGATTTTAATGCCCACTATAGGGAATGGTTAAGTTCTATCTCTCCTAACGATCGCCATGCTTAAGAGCTTTAGACTTTGCCTCTGAATCAGGCTGTGAGCAAATCGTAAATGAAGCTACTCACAGGTCTGGTAATTGCTTGGACCCCGTATACACTGACTCCCCTGGCGTTATAACTAGTAAGGTTGGTTCTCCAGTCGGGACATCTGATCATGCCTTGATTTCATTAGTAGTGAGGACTGAGCAGCCTATCCCTGATATATCATACTCTTGTAAAATTTATATGAAATCCCAAGCAGACTTGAATTGAATTTTGCATGATCTTTTGTGCTTGAATTGGTCACAATTATATAGTAGTGTAGATCCTTTTGTCCCTTTGAATGAGAATCGAGTCAAGATAATTGATAGGCGTATCCCTTCTTGTGTGCTAAGGTACCGAGTGAAGGACAAACCGTGGTTTAATGATGATTGTAGACGTGCTTATTTGGAGAAGCAGGGAGCCTATCTTTGGAAGGGTAACAGATCAGATTTGACCTGGAACAACTATACTCAGCTCAGAGCTTTTGCTCAGAGAGTTTATGCCTCAACTAAAAAGGAGTACAATTTAACCATAAAAGAATCCCTTTCTGGTACAACTCAGGAACATAAATGGTGGTCTACCCTTAAATCTGCACTCTTTGGTGTAGATGCAATAGTTCCTCCTTTACTTAAACCAGATGGCTCAGTCACTCACTGTCCAAAGGAAAAGGCAACCCTTTTGACTGATGTTTTTGACAGTAAACAGAGTAATGAAAAACCTTAACTTCCTCATTCTTGTTTTCCTGAGGCTAAACTAACTAGTTTAGCTTTTCGATCTCGTGAGATTAAAGCTCCGTTGATAGACCTTGATGGTTATGGAGGTATAGACCCAAATGGTATTTTTCCTTTGTTTTTTATAAAGACAGGAGATTTCTTAGCTCCTAAGTTATCTGTTATTTTGCGCAAGTTAGCAAGAGGAGGAGCTTTTAGCACTTGTTGGAGAATTGGCAATGTTACTCCTCTGTAAATGTGTTTGTGGTAGCTCAAGTCCCACTGATTACTGCCCAATTTCCATAACTCCCATATTATCTAAAGTTTTTGAACGTCTTCTGGCAAAACGTCTTAATAGGTTTGCTGAAGGTAATCATCTACTCCCTAGTTTGCAATTTGTTTTTTGTAAAGGCCTTGGAGCATGTGATGCCCTTCTTACAATTTCCAATGCTGTACAGAAATCCCTTGATTGTGGTCGGGAAATTCGTATGATTGGCCTTGATTTTAGTGCTGCCCTTGACCGTGTTAATCATGAGGCCCTTGCTTTCAAACTCAAACAGTTGGGAGTGGGTGGGTCGTTTTTTAGCAGTATTATTGATTTTTTAAGTAATAGATCTCAAAGAGTTGTTGTTGATGGGCACCATAGTGAGTATAGGAATGTTATATCCGGTGTTCCACAGGGTAGTGTTCTTGGCCCATTACTTTTCATACTATATACACATGACATGTGGTTTGGCCTAGAAAACAAGCTTGTTGCATATGCAGATGATGCTACTCTCTTTGCATCAATTTCATCCCCTGAGTGTAGATCTGGAGTTGGTGAATCCCTAAATAGAGATTTAGCTAAAATTAGAGTATGGTGTAAATTATGGGGTATGAAGTTGAATCCTAACAAAAATCAAAGTATGATTGTAAGTAGGTCAAGGAAGGTGGCTCCTCAACATCCGGATCTCAGGTGTGATTCCCGACAGCAAATTTACTTTTGAGAAACATATTAGGTTTATGTCTTCTTCAATTGCACAAAAAATTAGCTTATTGAGAAAGTCTTACAAGATTTTCGGTGATCAATCTATTCTGAAGAAGTGTTTTAATTCTTTCATTCTACCCTGTTTTGAGTATTGTTCTCCTATTTGTTGTTCAGCTGCTGATTCTCATTTTAATTTGATGGACAGAAACTTACGGTCTATTAAATTTCTTATTCCTGATCTAGATATTAATCTTTGACACCATCATTCAATTAGTTCATTATGCATGTTGCTTAAGATTTTTCATAACTCTGACCATCCTTTACATTCAGATCTCCCTGGACAATTCTATCCTGTTCGTAATACTAGGTAGGCAGTTCATTCTAATAGCCAGGCCTTCTCCATCATGAGGCTCAATATTACACAGTACTCAAAAAGTTTTATTCCAGCTGTTACCAAGTTTTTGGAATGATCTTCCTAATCGGATAGTTGTATTAGTAGAACTACAAAATTTCAAAGTTAGAGCAAAAGTTTTTATGTTGACCAGGCTGACATGAATCTTTTTATAATTTATATATGACATATCTGTTTTTGACGTTGTTAATAGTTTATATAGGGCATATCTATTTTGACGCTGTTGCTGTTTTTAGAATGATATATTGTTAATTTATTCTCATCATTTATTTATTTCCTTATTTCCTTTCCTTACTGGGTTATTTTTCCCTGTTGGAGCCCTTGGGGTTATAGCATCTTGCTTTTCCAACTAGGGTTGTAGCTAGGCTAGTAATAATAATAATAATAATAATAATAATGATAATATACTGTATATATATATATATATATATATATATATATATATATATATATATATATATATATATATATATACACACAGTATATATATGTATATATATACAGTATATATATATATATATATATATATATATATATATATATATATATATATATAGAGAGAGAGAGAGAGAGAGAGAGAGAGAGAGAGAGAGAGAGAGAGAGAGAGAGAGAGAGAGAGAGAGAGAGAGAGAGAGAGGAGATCCCAATGAGAGATATAAAAATTGTTTATGGTGACTTCAATGCTATAGTTGGAAGGAATAGTCAAGGGATAGAGAATGTAATGGGTGTTGAGGCTATTGGCCAGATTGCAAAGTAAAATGGAGCACATTTTTGTTTAACAAACTCTTTTCATTGGAGGCACTCTTTTCCAGCCAAAAAACATCTACATATATACAAGAACTTCAGCATGTGGCAATTAAGAAAATCAAATAGCTCACATGGTTTAAAAGCTTAAAGGCCGCTCTTGAATGACAGAGGAGCCCAAAGCCCCTCTCCTCCCAAGTTAGGACCAAGGAGGGCCAGGCAATGGTTTCCAATGACTTAGCAGATAGGCCTATGGGCTCCCCTAATCCCCCCCATCCTTACCTCGCAAGTATGGTGAGGGTGCAGCGGCCAACGAAACTAACGAGTTCACCAGTAAGGGACGTTAACACATCGGCCACCACAATTAATAAAGAGAGAAGGTGAACACTGAGAAATGAAAGAATCTATGGAGGTGCAGGTATTGATGTTACCCACCAGCTCCTCATTGCTACACTGAAAATGAAACTGAAAGCACCCAACAAAAAGTTAGATAAATACCAAGGTTTCATAAAAATAAGCTTTTAGAAGATGAACAGAGGGAAACATTTACAATTCAATGTAAAAATAGATTTGCAGTCTTTAGAGACTTTAAGATGCGAAAAGCAGAAAAATTAATAAAGAGTGGTGTGATGTTAATAACACATAATAGTCAGTTGGTAGCTGTTACAAGGAGAAAACAATGGATATCAAATAATACGTGGAATACTATAAAAAATGAGACTAAGACAAAAATTGATTGTTGAAAGTTTTCCTGGAAGTAATGAAAATTAAAAGTAAGTATTCCAGTATCAATAATGAAGTCGAAATAAAAGCCAGTAATAACTAGAGTGGCTGATAAAGCTATGATTTCGGGGAGTGCCTATGGTGTAGGAACCGCTCATAAAATTATTGATGAAATCTCTACAAGGGCAAAGAAGAAGAAGCACATACCCATCAAAAAGAGAAATGGATCTGTTATAACAATAAAGGATGAATATAGGCAACGTTGGATTGAACACTCTAGTTAGGTCAAGAATAGGAGATATGAAAGAAATAATTTGATTGATGTGCCCTGGTTTCACATTAGGTGGAGCCAAGTCCTACAGAAACAGGTCCTCATCTCCATAAGGTAGGGCCAGGACCTATACAAGAAGGTCCCGTTCTTACATAAGGTGGAGCAAGGACCTGCTCAAACTGGTAGTCATCTCACATAAGGTTGGGCCAGAACCTTCACTAACAGGTTCTCGAATAACATAAGGTGTAGCCAAGACCCACATTAAAAAGGTCCTCGTCTCATATATGCTGAGGCTAGGACCTACAAAAGTAGGTCCTTGTCTTCCTAAAGACGGGGCAAAGACCTACACAAACAGGGCCAAGATCAACAGAGACAGGTCCCCGTCTTATTTAAGGTGAGGCCAGGATCTTCGCAGAGTGGACTCTGCTCATAAAAGATCGGGCCAGGACCTACACAAACAGATCCACATTTCACAAAACAGGTGGCCGGGGCTTAAAAAAAGGTCCTCATCTCACAATATGTTGGTTCAGGACCTACATGCAGCTCTGCTTATTTCATAAAGGGAGACTAGGACCTACAAAAAAATGTCCTGATCTCACATAAAGTAGGGCAAGACCTACACAGAAAGATCCCCATCTCAATTAAGATAGGGCCAAGAACTACACAAACGGGTCCTTGTATCACATGAAATGAGGCTAGGACCTACACAAACAGATCTTCATCTCACAATAGGGGGTGTCTGAACTTACAGAAACTGGTCCACCTCTCACTAAAGGTGAGGTCATAACCTATACACACAGTTCTGCATCTCAAATAAGTTGGGACTAACCTACACAAACAGGTCCTCATTTCAATATAGGTGGGGCTATGTCCTACACAAACAGGTAGCCTACTCATCTAACATAATGTGGGGTCAGGAAATGCACAAGGAGGTCTGCATCTCACATAAGGTGGGACCAGGGCATACAAAAACAGGTGTGGCCAAGACCTACACAAACAAGTCCTTGTGTCACATAAGGTGGGGCTAGGCTCTTACATACAGGTTCTTGTGTTACATAAGGTGGGGCAACGATATATGCAAAACATGTCCTCATCTCACAATAGGTAGGTCCACGACCCACACAAACAGGTTGTCATCTCACATAAGGTGGAATGAGGACCTACACAAATAAATCTGCGTCTCACATGAGGTGGAACCAGAACCTACACAAACAGTTCCTCATCTCAAATACGATTGGGATAAAACATACAAAAACCGGTCGCCGCCCCACATTGGGTGAGGCTAGTACCAAAACAAACAGGTCCTCATTTCAAAAACAATGAGCTATGACCTATACGTACAGGTACTGGCGTCACATAAAGAGGGTCATCGTCTCATGTATGATGGGGTCAGGACTTACATAAAATAAGTTTACAGCACCCAAATAAGTTGTAGCCAGGATCTTCACAAACAGGTTCTCCTCTCACATCGGGTGGAGCCTGGCCTACACAAACAAGTCCTGTTATAATATAAGGTAGGGCCAGAACCTAAACAAACCAGGCTTTGTCTCGCATAAGGTGGGCCAGGACCTACACACAAAGGATTTTGTCTCACATAAGGTTGGGATGAGACATACACAAATAGGTTCCCGTTTCACATAAGGTGGGGCCAAGACCTTCACAAACAGGTCATCATCTCACATTATTTGAGTCCAGACCTACACAAACAGACCTCATCTCACATAAGGTGTGATGAGCAACTACACAAACAAGTACTTGTCACACATAAGATGGGGCCAAGTACTACACAAACAGGTCTACATCTTACATCATGAGGTGCCAGGATCTACATGAAAAGGTATTCATCTAACATATGGTGGTGTAAGGACCTACACTAAATAGGTCAGCGTCTTACATAAGGTGGGTCCAAGGCCTACACAAAAAGGTCATCATTTCAAATAAGGTGGGGCACAAACCTACACAAACAGGTACTCATTTCACATAAGCTGGGGTCTAGCCCTACACAAACCAGTCAGCGTCTCACATAAGATGGGATCAGGACCTACAAAAGAAGGTCCTCGTATCGGGCCAGGACTGACAAAAATGGGTCTTTGTCTCACATATGTGGGGGCGGGTGGCCAGGACTTGCACAAAAAGGCTCTCAACTTACAAAAGATGGGGAAAGGACCTACAAAAAACTGGTCTTCGTCACATAAGTAGGTGTCAGGAACTACACAAACAGATTCATGTATCACATAAGATGGGGTGAGGACCTACACAAATAGGTACCCATATCAAGTAAGGTGGGTTCAGGACCTATAGAAACAGGTCCTCGTTTCACATAAGGAGAGGCCATGACCTACATAAACAGATACTCATCTCACATAAGGTGGGGTCATGATCCAGAAAAAAAAAAAGTCTGCGTTTCACATAAGTTGGGGACAGGACCTACAAAGAAAGGTCCTCGTTTCACGTAAGGTGGGGCTTAAACATACACAAACAATTGTCTCACATAATGTACCAAGACCTACACAAACAGGTCCTCTTCTCGCATAAGTTGATACTCGAATCTATACAAACAGGTCCTTGTCTCACGTAAGTTGATGCTTGGACCTTCACAAATAGGTCCTTGTCTTACATATGGCCGGATCAGGACCTGCGAGTAAACAAGGTCTGCTTTTTAAGTAAGTTGCGGCCAGAATATTTACAAACAGGTCCTCGTCTCACAGATTCATCAAACATATGATGGTTTCAGGACCTACACAAAGAGATCATCATCTAACATAAAGTAGGGCAAAGACCTACACAAACGGGTCCTCGTTTTACATCAGGTGGGGCCAAAACGTACACAAACAGATACTTATTTGACATAAACCGAGATGTAATATATGGTGAGGCCAAGACCTACACAAACATGTGAGCGTCTTACATAAGGTGGGACTAGGACTTACACAAACAGGTTCTCGTTTCACATAAGGTGGGACCAAAACCTACACAAGCCGGTGCCCGTCCCACATAAGCCGGGCCACAACCTATTAAAACAAGTACTCATTTCACATGAAGTATGACAAGTACCTACACAAAAAGATCCTCTTCTCACATAAGATGGGGCAAAAACCTATACAAACAGGTTTCCATCTCACACAAGGTAGGACTCGGACCTACATAAAAGGGTGTTTGTCTCACATAAGGGGGTACCAGGACTTACACATAGGTTTTTATCTCACATAAGGTTGGGCCAGGACCTACAAAAACAGGTACTCCTCTCATAGTAGGTGGTGTCAGGAACCACACAAAGAGGCTCCTCTATCACATAAGGTGGGGCCAGGACCTATGATAACAGGTCCTTGTCTAGCATAAGGTGGGGTAGGACCCACACAAAAAGGTCCTCTTCTCATGTAAGGTGGAGCTGACACATACATTAACAGGTTTCTCACATATAGGTCTTCGTCTCACACAAGGTGGTGCCTAGACCAACACAAACTGGTCCTCATCTCACATATTTTGCGTTCAGAGATTACGAGTATACAGACAGGTCTGTGTCTCACGTATGGTGGGGCCAGGATATTTGCAAACAGATCCTCGTCTCGCATAGGGTGAGTCCAGGACCTACAAAAATAGGTACTAATCTCACATAAGATGGGGCCATCTACACAAACAGGTCCTCGCCTCACATATGGTTGGTTCAGGACCTATACAAATAGGTCCTCGTCTTACATCAGGCAGGGAAAGGATCTACACAAAGAGGTCCTTGTCTCTATAAGGTGAGGCCAGGACCTACACAAAAGGTCTGCATCTCACGTAATATAGGGCCAGGATCTATTTAACAGATCCTTGTCTCTCATCAAGTGTAACCAGGACTTACTCAAACAGGTTCTCGTGTCCATAAGGTATGGCCAGGACCTACACCATCAGCTACGCATTGCACATAAGGTTGCGCCAGTGCCTTCACTAAAAGGTCCTTTCCTCCCATAAGGTTGAGTCAGGACATACAAAAACAGGCCTTTTGTTTCACATAAGGTGAAGCTAGGACTTACACAAACATGTCCTTGTCTCACAAAAGGTGGAACAAAGACCTACACAAACAGGTCACCGTCCTCTTAAGGTGGGGCCAATACCAACTCAGACAGGTACCTGTCTCATCTAAGGTGAGGCCTGGACCTACGTAAACAGTTCCTTGCATACATAAGATGGTGCCAGGGCCTACACAAACCGGTCCCCGTCTTACGTAAATGGGGCCAGGACCTACAGAAACAGGTCTTAATCTCGCAATAGGTGGGGCCAGGACCTACACAAAAAGGTACTAATCTCACATAAGATGAGCAAGGATCTGTGCATAGATGTCCTTATCTCACATAAAGTGGGGCCAGGACATACACAAATAGGTCCTCATCTCACAATAGGTGGGGTCAGGACCTACAGAAACTGATCCTCATCTCACATAAGGAGGTGTCAGGACCTGCAGAAACTGATCCTCATCTCACATAAGGAGGTGTCAGGACCTACATAAATAGGCTATCGTCTTAGATAAGGTTGGGTCAGGACCTACACAAACAGGTCCTGGTCTCACATAAGGTGGGTTCAGGACCTACTCAAACAGGTCCTAGCCTCACATAAGGTGGGTTCAGGACCTACTCAAACAGGTTACCGTCTCCCATAAGATGGGCCAGGATCTACGCAAATAGGTCCTTATCTCATATAAGGTGGGGCTACGGCCTACACAAGCAGGTCCTTGTCTCACCTGAGGTTGGGTTAGGACCTACACAAACAGGTCATCATCCCACTTAAGGTGGGGTCAGGACCTACACAAACAGGTCTTCTTCTCACATAAGGTGGGGTCATGATCTACACAAATAGGTCTTCGGCTCCCATAGATTCATATATATATATATATATATATATATATATATATATATATATATATATATATATATATATATATATATATATATATTTATTTACTTATGTATATATATATTTCTATATATACATATGTGTGTGTATATATATATATATATATATATATATATATATATATATATATATATATATATATATATATATATATACATATATATATATATATATACATATATATATATATATATATTTCTATATATACATATGTGTGTGTATATATATATATATATATATATATATATATATATATATATATATATATATATATATATATATATATATATATATATATATATATATATATATATATATATATATACAATTTAGTTTTATTTTCTCTCTTTTCAGTCCCCTATCCTATCTATTTTTTAGCTTTTCATCTAGTCAGAATACATTGTTAAGGTGTTGATATCCGGAAAATAACGAGATATCGACAGATAAAGCAATTATACTTTAAGAATATCAACATCCGTCAGATTCAGCTCACCTACAATTATAGAACTCAGTGGGAGGGATACATAGTTCCCCTTGTTCAATTATTTCAGTCCAACAATTATTCGTAGGAGTATAGTTTTTTGTTTTATTGCTTAAATAAGGATAATTCAAGTACATCTTTAATTGAACATTTATACATATATTTATCTAAATATCTATCTATACAGTATATATATATATATATATATATATATATATATATATATATATATATATATATATATATATATATATATATATATATATATATACATATATATATATATATATATATATATATATATATATATATATATATATATATATATATATATATATATATATATATACACAGTCAAAAATCATTAGATTAAACGAATATTGGATTAAGGATATGAAGTCGTATGTAACTTCCCAACTATATGTTTAATTTCAACAACCTCTTCTCCCCAAGATATCTTTGTGCAATGGCACAAGATTTTGATAATAACTGAACTACATCTAAACACCTGGATGCATTTTATCTATTTAATTTTCTACCCTTACTCTGATTTGCTAGCATTAAAAACTCTACGAACATTGAATTAAAAATATTCTCCAAATAATATCATGGATGTAGGAGGGTATTCATTATCAGATAAGGAACATTTGCAAAGATAAATATCTATCTGTAACTAGCAGAATTCTTGAAATAGATTTTATCGTCATGGGGATCAATATCCATTTCCTTACATTTGTAGTAGATAACAATTTCTTCATATTTGTCATATCAAAGTCATAATAAACTGGTTGATTCCAAATCTCCACCGAAACTTTTTAATGAGGTTCATATAGTGGTTCTTTCATTTCATTTTTGAATTCATACATCTTTTGCAATATTTGCTGTTCCTATCATTGAACATGACATGAAACAAGAAGAAAAATAGCATAAGGACAATTAATTTAATCTACATAAATAACTATGCTCATATATATTTTCACACAAGAGGTAAATATGAATATTAACTGATACAAGTCAAAAATAAATGGAAAGAAATTGGTAGGTGAAGAGAAGAACGATGTTTATTTTTGTAAGGTTCTCTGAATCCTCCCCTTTTCATCATTCAAAAGTCGTGATTTCAAAGTCTGCTCAATCTTGTGGAGTAATTGGGACTGATCATGTAACTGCATTTTCAAGGCTTATTGAATCTGCACAGGGACATGCATTTGTCCATTTGTTAATGAACACTATGTCCTTTGAAATCCAAAAAACCAAACTCTAGAATAATGTTGTTTTGTTTTGGTATTTGAACAACTAATAAACCTCACAATTACTGGACCTTTTTGTCTAAAAAAAAATGCTTCTGAATAAAGCACGAGTTTTATTGAGTTGTTTACTCTATGTATAATACGGGAAGGACTAAGTTTGGTACTGACTAAGCTTGGGCCAGGAGAAGGTATAGTGGCCCAGAAGACGACGTAAGATGGATGAGACATTGATAATTCCCTTTCTGGCTGGCTTCGCATGCAAGATGAAGCCCCAAAATATGATGAAAGTTGTTTAATGGTCATGAAATTACCAGCCTCAATGAAGTTTGAGATTTCACAAAGAGGTACGTTTTGATTGTGTCTAACTACTTCAGCCATATACTGCAAATGTCACCAATGTTAATAATGTAAAAAAAAAGTAATTGGATTTTTATTATTGTCAAAAATTATTTTCTCTTCTACAGTATTTCTCAGTCTTCCCGTAACGCTCTCTCTCTCTCTCTCTCTCTCTCTCTCTCTCTCTCTCTCTCTCTCTCTCTCTCTCTCTCTCTCTCTCTCTCTCTCTCTCTCTCTTTTATTCATAGTAAGTTTTCCTCTCTTCTGGTTTTGAAAATAGAATTACATTCAGTGATAAGTTTCTCTCCATTTTCCAAGAAATCTCTACCATATCCCTGAGGTTCTAGTACGAGAGACATACTCTATATTATTCTTCTCTATAATTGAAAATACGTCCCTTACCCAGCTTAGTATGAAAACAGGTAAATTTGCATTCCGAAATTGATTAGTGACATAAAGTTGGTGCTTGAATGACTGAGGACGAAGACACCAGGCTTGGGAATGATGATCATTAGATACTTGTGTAATAAAGAATGGAGCAATGGACTCTACTTAAGTACTTATCTAAGAATTGACGATTATGATTAGAGAAGAAGGATAATCCTCCATTATAAGTTGAATATATGTGGCAACTAAACTCCTTATCTCTCTCGCTTTATTAAGTCCTGATCTTACGATATCTAGCGGTGCCCGGAAACATCCACAATTGATGGTAACTTAAGAGTTGTGGATCTTAGAATAATATCTTTGTTAATAGAAGCTTCCTTCATCCTAGAACGAGAAGAAAAGAGCAAGATAACATTCCCTTCTGTTGGATTCGGTACGATCCAGATACGTTCTTTCCCCTTCACTTCAGTTGCGCATATCATAATTGCGCCTGCGTCAAGTCATTCAGAACTTACATATATTCTTGTCGCAATACTAATAGATACTTGTGGGTTGCCTATCTTCAAGTTATTATTACTATTATTATTATTATTATTATTATTATTATTATTATTATTATTATTATTATTATTATTATTATTATTATTATTATTATTATTATTATTATAGTTTTTTTATTATTGGTATGCATCGAACAGCCAGGAATCCTTCAAACTTATTTGTTAAAAGGTACGATGAGCACATACGGTACATTGTAGCATGGACAAAAAAATTATGAAAATGGTTCAAAATCTGTTCTCAGATAAAACTAAGCCAAAGCTCTATATAACCAAGGTTAAGATGAAAAATGTTTGTAAGTGTAAAGGATTCATAGAAAAGATATGTTGTTGTTATAAATGTAATAATTTACTCACAAACATACGTATATATATATATATATATATATATATATATATATATATATATATATATATATATATATATATATATATATATAGCATACGCTCCCCCAAATGTTTACACTGCAAATGTTTATGCATGAATTTATGAGCGCATGACCTAATCCACCGCATGTACTTACAGGACTTGTGTCTGTCTATCTATCTATTTATCTATCTATCTATTTGATCAAGGTTGATAGAATACACTGAAACACGAATCAACCACTTTATGAACTTGTATTATAGGTATTACTCACCAGGTAGCCATTACTGAGAAACACCTCTCCCATACACGACAATTAACCTTCATTTCTGTTTCTGCAAATCTTTCGTTGGGTCTTGCTGAATTGCTTGCCTTGTAATTATTATTATTTCACCATCTCCTCTT
>NC_090725.1:55153321-55155821 GCF_036898095.1 Palaemon carinicauda | reverse complement strand
GAAGTCTTGTGTATATTGACACACACAAACACACAGATGTATATATATATATATATGTGTGTGTGTGTGTGTGTGTGTGTGTGTGTGTGTGTGTGTGTGTAGATAGGTTTATTTCAAGTCCATGAACAGTTTCCTAAATTCGATAGGAATATGTACGGAGATTTGTCATAAACTTTTATTCTCTCTTGATAGCTCACTCGGTAGAGTCACTGTAGGCATAGTTTCAAGCCGCACAGGTGGGGGTTCAAATCTCCACCCGGCCAGAAGCTGTTACCATAAAATGAATTCCAAGTGGATATATATTCCCAGATAGAATTCGGTATTAAATGCCGTTCGTGGGTGATATTTACATTGATTGAAATCACGTGTGCTTGTGATATATGTTCATTTAAAATAACCACGTGTTACAAATTCACGATTCAGCTATCATGGTCAAGATAGGTTTATTTCAATTCTATGAACAGATTCCTAAATTCGATAGGAATATGTACGGAGATCTGTCATAAACTTTTATTCTCTCTTGATAGCTCACTCGGTAGAGTCACTGTAGGCATAGTTTCAAGCCGCACAGGTGGGGGTTCGAATCTCCACCCGGCCAGAAGCTGTTACCATAAAATGAATTCCAAGTGGATATATATTCCCAGATAGAATTCGGTATTAAATGCCGTTCGTGGGTGATATTTACATTGATTGAAATCACGTGTGCTTGTGATATATGTTCATATATATATATATATATATATATATATATATATATATATATATATATATATATATATATGTATATATATATATATATATATATATATATATATATATATATATATATATATATATATATATATATATATACTATTGCCATAGGGAGAAAATGAAAAGACTTGACTAGATTAAATACTTTCGTCTTATCATTGATATGAACGGCCTTACAGTGAGAATAACTTCACAAAGATATCGTATTTATACATGAGAATGGGATCCGTGAATTGCCAGTTTCTTGATGATTCCTGATAAGTTACATTTAGAAAAGAGGATGATATAGGTTTACTGGAAAACAAACCATGGCTCAGATTTGAAATGTGACCTTGGGTAATATTTCTTTCGGTAAAGCCATTGAAATGGATTTTCGTCCTGGTCTCTAAGGAAATGATTTTACGACTTAATCTCAGCCAGTGGGCACCCAAAGCAGACGGCCATCTCATTTTGCTTTTTTTTTTTTTTTCCGACGAAAATGCCTTTATATGTTTGGCCGATATAAAACAAGTTAGTCTACATTTTGAACAAGAAATACTATATAATATATCAATACCATTTTTAGAGATGTTTTTCAATGTACAGATAAATTCAAACACTACCCTTATATCTTATTTACTTTATAGAGGTTATGACATCTAAAGCATTAATGAAATGGTAACTATAAAAAAAGTTATTCATTGCTTCCATTTTCTCTATATAAGTACTGCAAAACTTTTTCTTAGATGTATTCATACAACTTTCTGAAATATAGTTGGGATAGTAGAGATTAGTGTCAATTCCTTCAAATTTGGTAAAATCATATTTCATGTACTCAAGCTGCATATTCCTATTGCCCCAAGGTAGTAAAGGAAAAAAATACTTTATATTTTTGGAATAAACAGCAAAGACCCTTTAATATCACACTTTCTCTGCCACAAGATTGCAGATTCATATGCAAATTCCTTTTATGATAAGTTTTTCTTCCTGGCCAAAGATTCGAAGCTTAGTGGCGATACCCAAAAAGTAGACATTAAGATCCTCCATTCTGGCGTATTCAATCAAGAATTCAGCAATATTAAATGAGAGACGGTCAGGATAAACTATCATCTCTCTTTAGGACCGAAAGTCAGTATCTTAATGTTTACGTCTTTTTCTACTCAATGCTAATATTTGAATACTTGACGAAGCAAAGGTACTTACTCGTACCATAAAAGAAATTTCACTATGGGCATTATTTAGTAAGTAGAGCCCATGCTGATGTGATTGGAAAAATCCTCATGCAAACTTGAGATTTTCTGCTGCAAGACCGAAGAGTTAGTTAGTATCCTCTTCGTCACGTCGTCCATCTATAAATTTAAGGCTTTACCATATTTTTGCTACATACTATTGAGCTGACTTTAGCAGTGAAAGGTGCTGAAATAATGCTTGGTCATAAGTTCTATCTGCTCTTGAAAACCTTATTCGAAATGTAATTTTTCTCAAACTTCCGACCAACTTCAGCAAAAAGACCCTTTCTTTTTTCCCTAATAAATTCAAAATTTCAACCTTCAGTTCCATAGGCAATACCTGATGAGACTTCCTAGCCTTTGGCCTCACACTTACTTTACTTACACGGAAATTATTGGAAGGCTAGTTTTTCTTAGTAGTACACGTTCGCATAGTATACTTCCTTTGTAAATATATACCGTTAACACTAACACACACTCAACAGAAAACATGCGACTAAATACAGAGACCTTCGCAGAAAAGAAAGAGGATGATCTCG
>NC_090725.1:55140821-55143321 GCF_036898095.1 Palaemon carinicauda | reverse complement strand
TTACAGAAAATCTTTGAACAATGGAAAGTGATTTAAACTTGCTCAATTATTTTTACTTTACACAAAAAATGTATTTTCCTTACACGATGTTCGTTCTTCACAAAAAAATATGCTTTCCCTTGCAAAGTAATCTTATCACTAAAGTGGATTTTTACCCTTTTAAGAAGATGGTCCTAATGCTAAATGTTTGTTACATGTTTGGAATACATCTATAGACCTGCATGGGATTTGCAAAAATAATTTGACGTTGTCGATTTTGCCCCCTCCATGGAAGTTTTCATTCCTGTTACTGATTTTTATTTTCCAGAATTGTTTCAAACCTTTCAGAACATATGTTATCCTTCCAAATTAAGTATATGTATATATATATATATATATATATATATATATATATATATATATATATATATATATGTATATATATATATATATATATATATATATATATATATATATATATATATATATATATATATATATATATATATATATATATATATATAAGGATGAAGAGGACAGCAAGAAGACTTCGGATCATCTTACATATTTATTCAACACCAACGTTTCGGGAATCCATTCCCATCATCAGGGCTACATAAAACACCATTACATATTGCCTAACTACCATTACCTATCATCCCTTGTTGATCTATTTTTTGTTCGTAGTTAAAGCATTTTCTTCAAGAATTTTCTCAAATATTCCTATAGTTTTCAGCCACATCTCTTGACAGTAAGTTCGACCATTCATTTACATATATGTATATTTTTTATTCCATTTTGATCACAAGTGTTTTTATCATCATAATTGTAAAGGACCTCTGTTAGCCACATGTTTTTATATACCGTCTAGGTTCCTGTATTTTGATTCTTTTAACCGTTTTTTAATATTTTTTATACCAAAGCAATTTTAAGCAAAAATGTAAGATTAATTTCTAATGTAAACATAATTTCATGTTTTATGTAGCCCTGATGATGGGAATGGATTCCCGAAACGTTGGTGTTGAATAAATATGTAAGATGATCCAAAGTCTTCTTGCTGTCCTCTTCATCCTTAAACTTAAGCTTGCCAGAAGCGAAAATGTTACTAGTTATATTCAGCGGAAATACGATGGCTCCACTCTCCGGCTTTACCGACGTCTTGAGTCCTCGGACAAGAAATGGAAGAAGGCCCAACTTGATCACGATTTTTTGCTATATTGTAAGATGAGTAATATTGTGCCTAATTTCATCAAGTTTAAATTATATAGATCTTCACTATATAACTCTGATTTTTATAGAACTGCTACCCAGTCCCTCTTAGACATTGAAATTGATTTTAAATCCAAATCTATCAATAGATTGAAAGGCTCAGTGTCCTCCCTGTCACATTCATTGTACAACACTTTGTCCCCGCTCGATGGTTTTTATGTTAGATCACTTTTAAGTAGAAATATTAAACAGTATACCCTAAATATAACAGAGGTTCATAAACGTAAACTTTTAAAATTAGGTATTAGTCTGCCAAGATTCCTTTCTCCCAAGGATGTTGTTTTTAATTACTCTGACTACGTTCTGTCTAAAAAAGAAGAATTTTTACTTTCCTTAGGACTTGATTTTTGCCTTCCAAATTTTAAACCAAACTTTTATCAATTTTTTCTACCATTTGAACGGTTTTTTCACTGCATTCGAAATCTTCCTGAACATATTAACTTAGAAGCAACCCAACAGTCAATTCATGATATTGCCCATAGGGTGTTTTCTTCTTTGAAAGCCACCAATTGGTTTCCCTTTTTTAAACAAGATGATTTTACAGTACTCAAGAAACTCTCACAAAACAGGAATATTGTTATTTGCAGACCAGATAAAGGTAAAGGCGTTGTTATTCTTAACCACAGTGACTATATCCAGAAAATGAATAATGTTTTATCAGATTCCAGTAAATTTTTAGAAGTTGGTGATCTCCAATATAGCCTAATTTTTAAAGTTGAAGATAAAATAAACCGCACATTAAAACTACTCAAAGATAAAGGTATGTTGTCCGAACAGTCTTATCAATCATTATATAGTTCAGGATCTTCTTTTAGTGTTCTGTATGGACTTCCTAAGGTCCATAAGACTAATGTACCCCTCAGGCCTATTTTAGCAGCTTATAACTCGCCAAATTATCACTTAGCCAAATTCCTAGTTCCTCTCCTTAGTCATTTAACCAATAATCAATTTACTCTTCAAAACTCCGCCAAGTTCATTCCCGAAATACTTGAACAAGATAGTAACTCAATTATGGTTAGCTTGGATGTAGAATCTTTGTTTACTAACGTGCCCCTTCATGAAACAATAGAAATTATACTCAACAAGCTTTTTCCTACCGAAAATACCTTATTCAACGGCTTTGATTCAAACAGTTTCAGAAAACTCCTTGAACTTTCAGTAATAGATATTCATTTTGTTTTTAATACCAAATTATTCAAACAGGTTGATGGAATGGCAATGGGGTCGCCCTTGGGTCCTACATTTGCCAATA
>NC_090725.1:55095821-55103321 GCF_036898095.1 Palaemon carinicauda | reverse complement strand
GGGATCTATTGTTCCCGGGGAAAACGATTCGAGATCTGTCGAAAAGCCATTTGGCTTGACGTATGCAGCTGAGAGTCCTGAAATATACAGAACGAGTAGAGAGAGTAATCAGCAGTTGGTTCAAGTCTACGTCTACGGACCAAGCTCTCCTTTTTTTTTCATATGTTGACCGTGGATGAACTTACTGTATAATAATAATAATAATAATAATAATAATAATAATAATAATAATAATAATATCCAGAATAACGAGCTTGATCCCGATCACCTCCAAATTTTATTGGGTTGTATTTTAACATAATTACTATCCATTGATAGAATATGGTTAAAATCCTGCTAGATGTATTGATGTAATCCTGCTAAAAGGCAAACGAACAGATAATTTAGTAAATAAATAAACGCATGTAAAAATGTAATATCCTTGGTGGAGGTAATATTGTAGGAAGTCACAAGGTTATTTCATATCACTGATAGCGAGAGTTGAGTAGCGCTAAGACGTTTTAGCGTAAGATTCATTGTCAGGTTTAAGTAAGTGAACTTTATGGTTTGTGCACGTTCGTCATTTTGCTTTTTCAGAGCGTATACTATATGTTTATATACAAAGAAGTAACAGAATGCCCAACTTACCTGATCCTTTATCCTGCAAAGTGGCAACAGCCGTCCAATTCTTTTGATCACAAATGCCATTATAAGTAAATCCTGAGCAGTCTGGTTCACCTTCCAAGATACAAGTTGGTGGATCGAGATCGTCCTCCTGAGATGGATAATTTAGGACCCTTTAGTTGGTAATGGGTAAATTGAATATAAATAGGATTTTGAATTTCATATTGAACATAAATTCATATGCTGAATATAATGATATAAAGAAACTTATGCAATATTCTCATGTAAAGCAGAAATACTTAATTATCATTCATGATGAAATATCCTCTAATTTCAAAGGGCATTACATTAGTTTTTGTAATTAGATATTAATTTACTAGGCAAACCATTTATGCACATTCACAAGCAGACGCACGCACACACACACACACACATATATATATATATATATATATATATATATATATATATATATGTATATATATATATATATATATATATATATATATATATATATAAATATATATATATATATATATATATATATATATATATATATATATATATATGTGTGTGTGTGTGTGTATTCGTATATATATATATATATATATATATATATGTGTGTGTATGTGTATGTATATAGATACACATATATGTATATACACACACACTCATTATATATATATATATATATATATATATATATATATATATATATGCATACGTATGATAATCATATATATAATATGAGGGACGGATAACAGATTGAATCATTTCACTATATAAAAGAGTTACAGGGTGCTATAAGAATTTTGAGCATCAATATATTATACACATCAGATATAGGAATTGGATTGTATAACTGAAAAAAATAACTCAGATAATAGAATGTCGGATGGAGGGAGAGGACAACGCGGATTTAAATGAAGTTAATGTTTTATTATTTACCAGTTATTTTAAAAGATTAAAGAAAAACAAAATTAAGTTGGTGGCCATATGACACACGAAATCCTGATAAAGACTAATCATAGACTCCTTTGGGGTGTATGGTATAAGAAATGTGTATCTTAGTCTGATAAAACGTTTTCCCGAAGGCAGTAAGTAATTGGTTAGAATGTGTCTGAAACAAAGATGTATTATGTATTAATTTTCTTTTGAAATCTTCATTGACTGTAAAATGTAAAAAATAAAATAAAATGTCAATCGACAGAGGTGCAAGATTATAAATATGCGGAATAACAAATGATATTATAATGACTGGTGATCTGTCAGAGAAACTGAGGAAACTTAGGAAAGAGTGTAAAGTTGTAAAGGGAAGATGATGAGAGCTATTATGAACAAGATTGAAGTTGAGGATAAACAAAAACCAGGAAGACAGAAAAACAAAAATTATTATGGATGCTGGAAGTGTGATAGAGGAGTGTATGATAGAAAATTTTATTTGTAGTTGTAGGAGACAAATAGAAGTTGGAAAAAAGGAAAGATGTCTTTTAGAAATAAACTTAGAATATCTATATTAGGTGGTAATATGAACAAGAATGAATATTTGAGTCATCTTTAAAGCCTAGATGCTGAAAGTCAATGAACGCTGATATATCTGTACATTGACTGGTGCTCAGTGGGCTAACCTTACGAAGGAAATTTCCTTAACTTGGGCTACTTTTGATAACCACATAGGCTAGTAGGATAATCAGATGCCACTAAAACGACCCTAAACATTTCCCTTTTGCATTAACTCTTGCTCTTCTTGCATATGAACACTCTCTCCTCTCAAAATATCTCTTGCATCTCATTATCTAGAGTTATTTTAGGTATCTTCTGTCGTTGGTGTGTGTATGCAGACAAACAGGCAGAATGACACAGACACACACACACACACACACACACATATATATATATATATATATATATATATATATATATATATATATATATATATATATATATATATATATGTGTGTGTGTGTGTGTGTGTTTGTGTGTGTGTGCGTCTTTCTGTGTGTGTTTGCTTTTCTGACCCCTAACGTTATTTCTTCTTGTTACATGCATGTAAAATGTTTTTTGCTATGATAGCGTTACATGACATATCTTTTATACAAAAAACTTTAAAGTTTTCCAGAATGTTATACTAATATTTTCTTTTATAAATTTCATATTTCAATAACCTTTTCTAGTTATTCATATAGCTATTATAGTATGAAGAGAGAGAGAGAGAGAGAGAGAGAGAGAGAGAGAGAGAGAGAGAGAGATCCCACTGTGTTTACCATCAAATACTTACGGATAATACATAAAATTGTGTGACTGCACTGTTCACAGACCGTGTTTGTTTCAGTGACTGGGCAGTCACAGTCACGGTGCTGACTGTCCCTGGTATTTCCATGAAGTCCACATGGAAATAGACTGTCACCGTTGCTGTCCCATTGGTTACTATATAAACTCTAAAAAGAAACAAGAAATATAGCGTAAGAAAATTACAATGGCCGCTCTTTCTCGGATCAACAATATGTTTTCTGCGAGGTCATTTGTTTCCTGTCTCAGTGATGATTGGTTATCCTCCATATGGGTGTCTGGAGTAATATCTTCTTATTGAGGTTTTGATATAACATTGGATTTTGATAGAGCGAATTATAGGTTTATGTTAACATAATTTCATGCTTCTGACTAAAATAACTTTCTCATCTGGCGATTTTGTAAATGTTACACCTGATTTCATTCCATTTGAAGACTGTATTCTCTCTTTAATCTTTATTAGTGACTTTTTTATAGTGTAACCCCATTACTATTCATGTTTTCTTTCCATAACCTAAGTTGGACTATTTCTCTTATGACTGTATCTTCCACATTCCTTTTAAAAGTTTAAAGGCCGCTCATGAATGGCAGATGCAAGGGACAATGACATTGCCCTAGTAAGTAGGACAATACCCTAGAGATTGACCATATATCATACGATCAGCATCCAAGCCCTCTCTCAACCCAAGATAGGACCAGGGAGGGTCAGGTAATGGCTGCTGATTACTCAGCAGGTAGAGCTATAGGCTCCCCCAAAGCCCAAATCCTTAGCTCACCAGGATGGTAAGGTTTCAGATACTATAGTAACTAACGAGTTTAAGCGGGACTTAAACGCTCGCCTGGTGATCACCAGGCAGGGACGTTACCAATAATGCCACAACAATATATTTTTGTCTAATTTTTCTTTTACATATACCAACTCTAAACACGTGAGATATTCTATTTCAACATCTCCTTTCTTATAAATCCTATTTTCGACAATGAAAATGCTATCTAACCACTCCTAATTAATTGTTCTTAGTCAATTTTCCAGGTTTCATGAAATGATAAAGATTCCTATCAAGAGTTACAAATACTTTTAGGATACTATAAGGACCTTCCAGTCTTGTTTATCAAATCTTCATATTGGCTGCCTTGATTCCTGTTTCTCTAATTTCTGTCACAGTGGGTATTTTTTTTCAGCATCTTCTTTTCCTTAATGACACTGAATTAAAGTAATTTTTATCATATAATGTACCGCATTTACCTTTCCTCCTGACTGTCATATCAATCTGTTATCCCTTGCTACTGTTGTAGAAACCTCAAGATAAGAGTCCTTCTGAGTTTGAAGTGAGCGTGTGACAAGTATTTTTGGAATCTAGTAATCTTTATACCAATCTTTGGTACTCTCTTCAGAGCTCTAATTTTCTTGACTATCATTACCTTCATTATTTTTTTTTTTTCCAAAGGAGGGGGTTTATCACCTCATTCCCCATCAGAAAAAAAAACTATCTTTGATTTACTGCTTTGAGTGTATATTCTGCAAAGCCAATGTGTTCTTCATCTTATACGATTGTATAATCAAGATATCAATAGTATCAAAACATTTGAGCTCGAAAAGCTAGAGATTTATTTAAATCCTGTTTTACTTGGATGATTACGATAATGGAGGTGTTTGGAAATCTTAAGAAAAGATATATTTACAGTTTTCCCTCTTATGGAAAAAAATAATTCGTCCGTTATATTTAAGCATAATTTCAAAACGAAAAAGATTTATTAGTTAGAATTGTTATTTATTACTCTAGCAAATATTTCAACTTTTATGAAGCACACAAGAGAGAGAGAGAGAGAGAGAGAGAGAGAGAGAGAGAGAGAGAGAGAGAGAGAGAGAGAGGTGAATTATTTTCTACCTTTATGTTTTAACACAATCTTAAAACAAGAATGTTTCGTCAGTGAAGATGATTTCTTATACTAGCAATGATTTAAACACTTTTATGAAACATGAGAGAGAGAGAGAGAGAGAGAGAGAGAGAGAGAGAGAGAGAGAGAGAGAGAGAGAGAGAGAGAGAGAGAGAAGTAAACAAAGCAAACCTGGGAGGGGCTATCATGGTCAGGTAGCCTTTGTCATCATTTCCAGTAATATCAAACTCAGACTCGAGGCCGTAGTTCGTAACCAAGAAGTCAGCCTGGGAGTTGTATCCAGGAAGAGCCGAAAGCTCCTCGGTCTTGGCAAGAACCTCGACACTGGCTGTCACGGGTACCATCATTACGGGTAGATATCGACAGAAAACGTTACCTGTAATGCAAAACAATGGTTAAAGATGTTATCTATACGGAATGACGTACTAAAGCGATGCGTAGGATGTGTGAAATGACAAAAAATGCTTATTTCAAGAGTAAGGAGTCATATTGAAATTATGATAATGATACATATGATTAGAATATATTATATTATCAAAATGATTGAAATCATTAAACTTGATGAAATTACTGAAATTATTGATAATTCTACATGAAGGTTAAGGATTTTTCCAAACAATTGCTGTGAGGTACGACTTTGCTATACTTTCCTATTAGTTGATAATGCAAACAAAATGACTCGGGTGTGTTGAGACACCCAATTTTGTCTGTATGGTTACAGATAGAGCAGTGAGTGTTTTGATTTTTCATTTCATGGATTAAGAATGTTTTAAATCGTTGGCGCCGTAGGAACTGATTACAATTATACGGTCGTTTTTTTAGTAAGAATTAGAAGTATCCAAATGATGCCCGTTAAGATAAGGAATTTCAAAGTTATATGTATGAATACAACTGACTTGAAGTTGTCTGGTTCAATAGGAATTGCTTAACATTATCTGCAGTGCAAACAGTTGCTAATGATAATTTGTAGACATTAGTCGTAGCTAAAACATTGAAATATTCCCTTCAAGGTAAAGGGGTAAGCACACAGAGAATAACTAATTAGAATGGAATTATGTAACTTGTTGAATTATCTCCTCATTCATTGAAACAGTTAATTAAGGCTGTGAGGGGTGTTTAACTAAAATGTTCCCATATGTCTCGACTTTTTGTGGTTCGAGTTAGCAAATAAGGAGCTAATATCTGTGGACCTGACAGCTCGAGATGTGGAAATTACTGAGCATCTGTATCAACAGAAGATTTATTTTAATTTATTTTAATCTATCTCTCTCGCGATACAATCAATAAAGATATCAAACGAGAATTCAGACCTAATACACCTTTTTTTTTTTTTCTAAACATTCTAGCCCCTCTTTACTACCTTCAAATAAACTTGTTCTCATACTAAGAGAAGTTACTCAAGATCGCAAAATTGATCATAAAATCTGTTTATCCGATAGCACAGAGCGTATCTGATCTTAACAGTTAAGAATGCATAAAACTTGTCGAACTTTAACCTGATCACATAATTTGGTTAAGGCACAGATCTAAGATCATGTCAAAATTGTATTATAATTGTGAAAACTACATTGACTAAATAGGTATATTTTAGAGCTTCGATAGCCTTTCCAAACAGAAATCAAGTAAGATTAATTATTCATAGGTCCCAAAACTTAGTAATTCCTTTACTAACCAGAGTGTACATGGCCGTAGAGTTTCACATAAAAAGGTTGTTCAGGAAGAGGTTCTGATCGTATGTAGAATTCATCATCTATTTCCCCATTGTAGTCGATTGTCCTCAAAGTCACTCCGGTCTGAAATTAGACGATTATTTATTTATGTTAGCTGTAAGAGAATGAATGGCCTTTATATAGATAGCTAGGATATTTTTATTTTAATGTTGTTACTGTTCTTAAAATATTAAATTTTTCCTTGTTTCCTTTCCTCATTGGGCTACTTTCCCTGTTGGAGCCACTGGGCTTATAGCATCCTGCTTTTCCAACTAGGGTTGTAGGTAGTTTAGCAAGTAATAATGATAATATCAGAAAATTATATTTGTTTTACCATTGAGTATTGTGGGTTTTTATTTCATCACTTGCTGACATCGACAAAAGACCATTGCTCTACTGATAATTATAATCAGTGTGAAACATTGTCATGTTCGACTACAGAATAGCGTGGGGTAAGCCCTTCAGGTAAAAATCGAACGGTTTGTATTTAGTAATCACCAAATTATCTCTTTTATACCGCATAGTTTAATTTCTCTCAAGGGAGGATCAGGAAACATGAGCCACAATGGGGAATGATAAGTTTATCTACAACACCAAAAACACTTCAATAATAACACACTGAAATAAGCATAGCTAAACATGATGTACTGTTGGACACAGGGATTCCTGTTACACCTTGCTCTGAGTAAGTACACCCAACCACACCCTTATTGCTTGTTAATTTCCTGTGTTTAGCTGCGTCTACCACATCTGCCTTCTCTCCCTACACTATCTGTTTGGTTACTTGCAGCGAAGTAACGGTTAGATGAAGTGGACTTCTAAACGAGATGTGCCAAAGACTCCTGTGTCCAGCTGTACAATGTACAATGTACATACAAATAGAGAATATTGCATTTGTGCTCGATCTTTATATAGATCTGTAGCCAATGGTGTGCTATATGACCTTAGCAGCTCACCAAGTGACAGCCCCCCATCCAAAAATGAAAAAAAAAAAAAAAAA
>NC_090725.1:55078321-55090821 GCF_036898095.1 Palaemon carinicauda | reverse complement strand
GAGTGTACACTAGTAAACCACACTTTCCCACAAATTGACGAAGGATCAGGTTGTAATAACGAAATTGGAACGGCATGGGAATGGTTGAATCTGTGTGTGTGTGTGTGCCTGTGCATGTTTGTGTATGCATATCTATGTAAATATTTAGACAATTTTTGACGGTTCGGGTACACTAGTTTTTTTATAATATAAATTTTATTGTCAGTAACTTTAATCTTTCATAACTCAGCTTTTTATGAAAATTGCTACCTCGGGCTGAAAATGTCAAATAAAGAAACATCTATAACATCATTCTCAATCTATGAGTCTACAATGGCTCACCTGTCGGGTCTGTTAATTTCCCATGTGTTAAAACTCCTGTCACACGGAGTTCAAAGTCGAAGACTGAATCATCAATTGGAATATTGATTTGTTGATTTCCAGTTATATTTTTGAGGATTATGATGTCAACCTGGAATAAAAGAATTTAGTGTTAAAGTTTTATTAGGTTATATCATTATTGAATATATAATCAGGTAGGCAAAACTGTTACTACTTTTTATTTCGCTGTTGTGGGGATAGAATTTACTTTATAAGTTTTTATTTGGTAATTTACAACTAAATATATAATCATATATGAAAAACTGTTGGTTCATTAATATTTCCCTTCGTATCCTTCAGTTGGCACTGTACTTTTATTAAAGTTTGTATTTTCTTAATACATTATCAACCCCCTACTGTAGTTCTTAGCTATTGTCTATCTAATGGCTTATCTGTTATTAAAATTAAACCCTAAATCAAATTTCTTTTAGTTTTAACTAAACTTGCTGTATTTTGGAAATATATATATATATATATATATATATATATATATATATATATATATATATATATATATATATATATATATATATGTATCTATATAATATATATATATATATATATATATATATATATATATATATATATATATGTCTATATATATATATATATATATATATATATATATATATATATATATATATATATATATATATATATATATATATATATGTGTGTGTGTGTGTGTGTGTGTGTGTGTATACTTAGCTATGATTCCCCTGTAATAGGGAGTTGAACGGCAAACCCATTGAATAATTCTAAGCCTTGCAAGGAAGGTAAACCTTCTAGAAACTTAATTTTTCAGTTATGGTGTGGATTCTGTGTTTCCTAAAATGTTAAGAATCCATTTTGCCATAACTTATCCTTGACACTTAACTCTCAAGGCATCATTTCACCAATAACAACGGTAGTTTGATCCTACAGTGGCTAATGTCATGCTGCAATTGACTATAATAAAATCTCTATTATGTAAAACTGATCTATTTCTTTTAAACGTAACAGTAAATTTAATGTTCACAGCACTTAGAGATATTTTCTGTACTTTCGAGGTAAAGATTATTCAAGAAAAAAAAAGGGAGCGCGAGAGATAAGGGTTAATAATCAGCCGTCTAGTAGTACCAACAAGTTGAAGTAAATGCCAGTCATTAAAAGCTTTTCATATCGGTAGTTAGCTGATATTCTGAAATACACTGACTATGAATTTTCCTTTTATAGGAGTATTGTATAAGAATACACAACTGGGCATACATACTGTAGTTACATCATCATTCATTTACAAGGAAAAACTGTAAGTAAAGGCCATTCATTACAGGCTAATATTTTGAAAAGCACTGATAGTTTATTTTCGCATAAGAATACACATCTGGAAAAACATAGTTACAGCATCATTAGTTTGCAAGACAAAAACTACGGATTTTCACAGTAGATAATTTGGTTATGAACACATGAACGGAGAGTAAATGTTAAAATAGCATAAGTAGGATAAACAACATGAGCTTTTAACCATTTACAATTTTCCTGGACCGGGGTTCGATTCATGGCCGGTCAGAAGCTATTGTCTTTGAGTGGTTCCTCATGGGGCTCTGTTCCCGAGGTCAGTAATAGAAACCAGACATTAATGTATCAAAATATATGGCTTATTTGGATACACACACACACACACACACATATATATATATATATATATATATATATATAAATATATACACTATATCTATCTATCTATCTATCTATCTATCTATCTATCTATCTATCTATCTATCTATATATATATATATATATATATATATATATATATATATATATATATATATATACATATATATAAATATACAATTGTCTATACTATATTTTATGTATATAATCAAACTTGGTACAATAGCTATACGACATATATATATATATATATATATATATATATATATATATATATATATATATATATATATATATATATATATATATATATATATATGTATATGTGTGTGTGTGTATAAATATATAAATATATATATATATATATATATATATATATATATATATACATATAAACATATATATATATATATATATATATATATATATATATATATATATATATATATAAATATAAACATATATATATATATATATATATATATATATATATATTTATATACAGACAGACATACATACACACACACACACACACACACATATATATATATATATATATATATATATATATATATATATATATATATATATATATATATATATATATATGCACTTATGTATACTATATTATATGTATATAATCAAACTATGTATACTGGTTATACGACATAAATACACACACACATATATATTATATATACATGTATATATATATATATATATATATATATATATATATATATATATATATATATATATATATATATATATATATCTATCTATCTATCTATCTATCTATCTATCTATCTATCTATCTATATATATATATATATATATATATATATATATATATATATATATATATATATATACAGTATAGCCGGTATACATATTATGATTATACACATAAAAGTTACGATACAGATATGTATGTGAGTATGGATGGATGTCTATATACACCTCTCTGATATCTCCTCATAACGTGACTCTTTAGCCGAAACCTTCCTTCTCCATCATCATTCCCTTCAATAGAGCATAAACTATATTTCCTCTTCTCCGGAAAGCAGGTCGCTCGTTGCGTGCAGCATTTTCATGCTTTCTCCTCTGTCAAGAGTGATGAATTGAGGAGGAAGCTGTTTGGTTATAAATACTCGCTACACGTAATTTTTCATCTTTCATCATCCTTCATCCATCATCATTATTTATCCTTGGATCCTAAAGTATGGTAGGGAGTGTACCCAAAATCTTTACGGCTCATCATAATATATACTTCAGGATATTTGCGATATCTGAGAGAGAGAGAGAGAGAGAGAGAGAGAGAGAGAGAGAGAGAGAGAGAGAGAGAGAGAGAGAGAGAGAGAGAGAGAGAGAGTAATATAGGGAGCATGACTAAAGTTATTTTCTTTATAATCATCCCCCATTTCATTAAAAAAAATACAGATTGGTATTTAATACTAAATTGATCAAACTCTAAAAAAGACCAGAAGAAAATAGTAAAAGGGCAATAAGTAGAAAAAAAACATTTATGATAACATATAAACTGTGTCATGGCAAAACATTTTTCGATTGCTTCAAAATTCATATATATATATATATATATATATATATATATATATATATATATATATATATATATATATATATATATATATATATATATATATATATATATATAGGTAGTAGCTTGGCCTGGGCACCAGCCGCCCGTTGAGATACTACCGCTAGAGAGTTATGGGGTCCTTTGACTGGCCAGACAGTACTACATAGGACCCTTCTCTCTGGTTACGGTTCTTTCCCTTTGCCTACACAGACACCGAATAGTCTGGCCTATCCTTTACAGATTCTCCTCTGTCCTCATACACCTGACAACACTGTGATTACTAGACAATTCTTCTTCACCCAAGGGGTTAACTACTGCACTGTAATTGTTCAGTGGCTACTTTCCTCTTGGTAAGGGTAGAAGAGACTCTTTAGCTATGGTAAGCAGCTCTTCTAGGAGAAGGACACTCCAAAATCAAACCATTGTTCTCTATTCTTGGGTAGTGCCATAGCCTCTGTACCATGGTCTTACACTGCCTTGGGTTAGAGTTCTCTTGCTTGAGGGTACACTTGGGCACACTTTTCTATCTAGTTTCTCTTCCTCTTGTTCTGTTAAAGTTTTTATAGTTTAAATAGGAAATATTTATTTTAGTATTGTTACTATTCTTAAAATGTTCTATTTTTCCTTATTTCCTTATTTCCTTTCCTCACTGGACTATTTTCCCTGTTGGGTCCCCTGGGCTTATAGCATCCTGCTTTTCCAACTAGGGTTGTAGCTTAGCATTTAATAATATATATATATATATATATATATATATATATATATATATATATATATATATGTGTGTGTGTGTGTGTGTGTGTGTGTGTGCAGTGTATGTATTTATATGTATGCAATCATATGTATATATTTATATATATTTATATATACACACACACACACACACACACACACACACATATATATATATATATATATATATATATATATATATATATATATATATATATATATATATATATATATATATGTAAGTGTGTGCGTGTATAAATTTATATATGGAATTTATAGACTATGAGAAACCTTTTGATTGTGTCAAAACTTTAGTAATAATGAAAACCCTTTGGAGATAAGAAATAGATGAGTATCATGTTAGAACACTTGAAGAGATCTCTACAGGAAGTATAGCAATCCTTAAACTACATAAAGATAGTGAGCAGATTCCCGTAGCGAAAGTGGCTAGACGGGGAGACACCATCTCCTAAATTATTTGCATCATATCAAGAAGTATTTAAAAATTAAGATTGGGAAAGTGTAGCAGTTAATATTAATGGGAATACCTCACCAAAATAAGATTTGCAGAAGACGTAGTTCAGTTTTGTGAATCATAAGAAAAATTGTAAAAGATGCTAGACAATTTGAATAAAGAGCGCAATAATATAGGATAGAAAATAAATATGAGAAAGACTAAGATAATGTTCAATGAAACGCAGAGACAACAAATATGGGTTATGGATGAACATCTGGAGAATCTTAATGGATATATGTAGCAGTTAATATCATTGGGAAATACCTCACCAACTCAAGATTCATTGTATATAAACAATGAATTCATGATATCTTATTGGCATCTAGGAATAAAAGATAGTATGTCTACGGATAAAAAAGGAAGAAAAAAGTGACTTGAAACACGAGTCGACGCGAAACAATAAATATAAAAATCTAAGTGCAGTTTTCCCACTAACCTGGAAACTATCTGGAGTTCAGATTCTAGGACGCCACAACGATATCATCTTTTCATTATGATAGTAAAGTAACCTGCCCAAGTACCATATATATATATATATATATATATATATATATATATATATATATATATATATATATATATATATATATATATATATATATATATATATATGTGTGTGTGTGTGTGTGTGCATGAGAATATAAATTTATATATATATGTATATATATATATATATATATATATATATATATATATACATAAATATATAAATATATATATATATATATATATATATATATATATATATATATATATATATATATATATAAGTATATATGTATATTGATGTATATATATTCATATATATATATATATATATATATATATATATATATATATATATATATATATATATATATATATATATATGTAACATATGAGTATATATATACTGCATATATATAAATATATATACATATATATACATACATACATACATACATACATATATATATATATATATATATATATATATATATATATATATATATATATATATATATATATATATATATATATATATATGTGTGTGTGTGTGTGTGTGTGTGTGTGTGTGTGTGTGTGTGTGTTTGAATGTGTGAGCCCGTGTTGTTACGTTGCTGGGCTCCAGGAACAAAACTGGGAATCCATTTAATAAGCTCAAACATTTGCTTTTATAAACAGATATGAATATCACTTTTTCACGCCCTATTCATGATGCCCTGCCTTCATTAAAGCTCTCATTCAAAAGCGGTCGTAAAAATTTGAACCTTTTTTGAGCCTAATAATTCAACCACTGATTAATCTAATTTCCTCTTGGGTTGGGAGCTGGCTCAGTGGTCTTTATGAAACGTGTCATTTACATTTCACTGATATTGCAAAATTCCATAATAAAAAAAATTATAGATTTAATCAATATCATATGAATAATTTATTGGTGAACGTGACTGAGAGCGGTTTACCTGCATTTCTGTGAAAATAAAATGAAATAAAATAAAACTAGAGGGGCAATCAATAGAGCGCAAACAACCGCCGCGGTAGCTTATTTCTCGACCTTTTGCTGACCTTGACCTTTGACCTTAACAGCTTGTATTAATTGGCGTTGATTTTTATACATTCAAATATGAATCAAGTTTGAAGTCTCTGTGACAACGACGTCCAAACTTATGGCTGATTACTCGAATCGGATATCTTATTTGACCGGACCTTGCCCCTTTGACCTTGACCTTCCAAAATCTATTCATTTCTAGCTTTTTACATAGCAGTTACTCTCTTCAAGTTTCATTGCTCAAAGATTAAGATTGTGACCAGGAAGCTGTTCCCAAACTAACATACAAACACAAACACACAAACAGGGGTTAAAACATAACCTCCTTCCAACTTCGATGGGAGAGGTCATAAGGTTATTTCTATTTATTTCTTATTTTACTTATTCAGGTTTCTGTGTCTTAGGATTATTTATTGATATATCTACTTCCCTAATTTTACTAATCACCACAAGATTTTTTCATCCATTGTGATATATTTTGTATGCTACTGGTATTCGTAATACCCTTAAATTCATGGGTTTCCTACTTTTATTTATTTATTTTTTTTCTTTTTTGTGTTTTGATGTTATTTTCTTTCCTAATTTTTTTTTTTTCGATTTTGTTCAGTGACAGTTTTGCTTTTAAAGTTTCGGCATTTCTTTATTCTTAGTTTCTGTTTATTTTTACATTTTCTATCAAATATCATGTAGTTTACTTATTCTTTAAATACTCATAAGAAATTTTGACAAGACACTCAAGGCTTATGAACGCATCAGATGGTACTGCACAAGAATCAACGATATTAGAAAGCCGTAAAAAAGTTCTTTGAAAATTTTAGAGCATTTGGAGACTGCTTTTCTCCAAGAGTGATGAACAGTTTTCCCCAATAAGGCCCATTTTGTTTTCTTTCAACTGTTTTTTGCATTTCTCTCAATAAATGTAATCTGTTATAATAAGCTATGCTTAAATTTACATATGAATTCACAGTTTCTTTGCTCAATCCATGAATGATGGGTCACAGACATTATCGACTAGGTAGACAATACCCTAAATGTACTTAATATCCAAGGATGCCTTTATTTCTTAAGGGGTTATTCCCTAGGGACCCTAAAAGAAATCCCTTGCTAATTTAAGAGAGCAAATTTGTGTTAATTTGATATATGAGTGTGGGGATCTAGCTCATAATTCATGTAACAATAATACAAGTTTAAAGGGTTTCTGATATTACTATAGATATACCAGAATTTGAAGTCCTATTTTACCAGAGGCCATTTCTGTCTTATTTTAATTGTATTCTTTTTGACAGGATTTCTTTTTATTCAGGTGAACGTGGTTTTATAAACAATGATGGTAACCAGTTGTTATAGTCCTCCACGGTGTAGATAATGATGAAAGTGACAGTCTTGTCAGCTCTCTCTAGAGATATGCCGTTCTGGTTCTTGAGCCTTTTAGCTGCTTTTAAAAGGTTCCTGATTATCATGGAACCCTAAGAATTATCTCTTATCTTTTTGCTTTAATAATGAGCTCTAATGGGAGAGTTTAACTGGTTCTGACCATGCTCTTATCATTCATGTTCTGTATATAATCAGACATACGCTGAAGAATTGCACTGTTGTACGTAGTCACAGTTAATTTTTATGGGCAGGTGTCTTATTTCCCGTTCTGGGGTAGTTTGTATGGCCAAGATATATAATTTTCCTATGGAAAACTCTATTTTCTTTAAGTATTTGATGTAGCATTGATGGCTGAGGTTCATAAGAATAAGTGTACAGTTCTGTAAAGAATTCGTGGCCATTTATGCTTCATTGGAGCAAGCATACATTTTCCTCTAGAATCATGTTATTCAGCCAGATAATCATGGAGCTCCTTCTTGAGATTACAAGTATCCTCAACCTTCTATCTGAATTTTACTTTTACGGGCTTCTTACTCAAGGTAAAGTTTGCCTGATATCCCCTTGCCGAATGATGTTCCAATTATTCATTGGTTTATTTCAAAATAAATCCTTAATGATTTTAATCTTTATTTTTCTATTTTTCTTATAATTTCATTGCATATTTCAAAGTCAGATCCTGAGCATTATACTTTTCTTTTAATCTCGACATCCCTTTAGATTTCTCTCTTTTATCATCAAAGGGTGAATTAATAAAATGCAACTAGTAGGGTTTATATGTGCCTGTGAAGGATCATTAGATAAGCAGCAGTAAGGAAAATGTGTCTAAGTGTAGTCTCTCTTTTCTACTTCCTTCTCTCTCACAGACAGTTTAGTATAATCTACAATTGCAACTTACGAGTATGAGGGTCAGATATTAAGCATAATTAAAGAGAGATTCCTTACCCTATTTCCAGGTAATCTAGGCAAATAGGGTCTTCTTAAAAATAGATTATTAGGAAACCTGGAAGTATTTTCTCAATATCAGGACTTAACATGGGTACTTAAATGCGTAACAAGTTACTGCTTCAATGGGCTTACCTCTAGAAGTCCGTTTTGCTACTAGCTATATGTGAAGCATAAAAGAACCTGCATTCACATAAAAAAGGATGTCCTCCACTGACTTTAGTATATATATACCTTTGTTTGCATATCTTAGGAGTTATTGCAATCAGTTATCCTTAGAATCTCTATTGTAGTATATTGGATCAACATGACCTATGAGCTCAGTAATGACTAGCTGCCCTTCTTAGACCACCTGTGACCCAAGGAAAAACGGAGTTTCAGAGTAAGTTTATAAGTCTATGTTAAAACTATAAACCTTGTTTAGTGAAAGCCCCAAAAAGGTATCTTGTCTGCCTACTGCATGTCCGAATACACCGGGGAATCCTTTACTTGCCATCCTTGCGGTGGTCACATGTACAAAGTTTTAAAGGTTTAAAGACCGCTCATGAATGATAGAGGCAAGGGAGAGTGACATTGCCCTATCAAGTAGGACAATGCCCTAGAGACTGACCATATTAAATATCATCATCGCCCAAGCCCCCTCTCCACACAAGCTAGGACCAAGGAAGGCCAGGCAATGGCTGCTGATGACTCAGCAGATAGGCCTATAGGCTCCCCAAGAACCCCCTATTCTTTGCTCACAAGGATGGCGTAGTTGCAGTGACTAAAGGAACTAACGAGTTTGAGCGGGACTCGAACCACAGTCTGGCAATCACAAGGCAAGGACGCTACCACCAGGCCTCCACAACCGTTAGAGCTTGGTAAAAATGACAAGACCTCGTTAATAGTGAAAATGCAAATACCGATAGGCAGTGCGTCATCAAGAAGAGGGTAAAGTAGTTGTAAAATAACCATGAATACCATATGGAAGATAAAAACAGGTCCCAAAGGATGAACATATTATAGGGCATATCGGATTACTCATCACTAGGAAAAGATCCTTTGTCATATTATCAATAAGAACATCTCTATAAGCCCTGTCAAGGAAGTCAGTCTCATCTTCAGTTACCAAAAAAAAAAAAAAAGATATATAAATAAAAGCATCACAACTATTGGTTAAAAAATAATCTGCATTCTCTGCAGTGTTGTGGTGGCTTATTGGAAACTTTCCTGCCAGGGGTTTGAGTCCCGCTCACATTCGATGGTTTCCTTTAGTGTCTGCAGCCTAACCATCCTTGTGAGCTAAGGATGGGGAGCCTATATATCTACCTGCTGACTTCAGCAGCCATTGCCTGTGCCTCCCTGGTCCTGACTTGAGTGGAGAGGGGCTCGGGCGGTGACGATATGTATATAAGGCCAGTCTCTAAGGCATTGTCATGCCTTTCTATTCATTATCAGCCCATAATCCTTTAAACTGTCAATACAATCACGTTTCAAAGCTAAAAATGGTCTAGAGCTACACGTGTCCTACCGGAGGAGTATGACCTCATTCTTACATATGTCTGACGACAATACGACTTTCTGTAAGGATCTCCAACAATCGAAAGAGTTGCTATTTATGACCATGCTGATTGACATTATGAAATTCGACTTGCAAGGGTGAGCATGTCAGGTTTCAAAATACTATATCATGTAAAGGATTCCATTTCTTTCAGTACTTGTAAGTCAAATATAATTGTATACACAATGGGAGATACTGCCTCAACTCCCATCAGAGACTTAGAATTTTACCCACCACTTATAATCGTTTGATAAACCAGAGAGAGAGAGAGAGAGAGAGAGAGAGAGAGAGAGAGAGAGAGAGAGAGAGAGAGAGAGAGAGAGAGAGAGAGAGAAATTTGAATCCTTTACCTGAGTTCATATTTGTTTTTGTCAAACAGACAATACTAAATCCCCGTCATAAAATAAAAAAGAGAAAAAGAATTCTGTAGTTTGGTCTAAATTTTTCTTTTTTCGTTGTTAGAGTTTAGAAAGACTTCACAAAAATAAAAGGGAAATTACTATCAAATTATTCTTGTATGTTTTTCATGACGCTTCAACTGCCTTGAATAGACCTTAATACATAAACAATCTTCCGCATGAAATGAAAACATTGGTTCCAATATAAAATGAATATATTCTACATTTTTATACTAAACAAACATCACTGGCTCGAACTTCATGGGAGAACGTAAACAGTTGATAACGTTTCAAATGATAAACAAACGACATTTCAATGAACAATATTTCTTTTTTTACGCACAAACACCAATCTGCCTGAAACTAGTTAGGAACAATGAATTGTTTACGATGTCACTGATTAAAAGCAAACATGAACACTTTCGAACAGAACATTGTCGCAAAAAAATATATAGAAGAGTAATGGCCCTGCTTATAAATACGAAGAGCTTTGCAGTTATAAGCTTATCATATGAAGATAAATTTTTAAAATAACATTCAGTTTGATTATGTTCTGAGATTCCATATTACATTCCCAGTGTTGAGTGAAATACTAGCTAGCTTCAGAAATGATTTTACTCTGTTTTCAAAACTGACTCAACTCCTATACTGTAAAAGCTAGATAAAATCTGATATCAACCAAATGTACTTAAACTCCATTGCCAAATCAAAAGTTAGAAAAGATAGATATCATCATTTTTCTAGATATCTTTATAAAAGAAACGATACTTGAATTAGGATATGTGGATAAAACATTGCACAGTTTTGAGATGAATTCAATGAATAAAATTGATTTTGTTTTAGATTGTTTTTCTTTCCCGTGGTCATAAAAATAAATGATTACTGTTATTCATATTCTAATCTAAGAGAGGGTGTTTATTCATAGAATCATAAACACATAGAAATAGATTCAAGGACTGTATAAGACGACATAGTGGCATCTTACATATAAAAAAAGAAAAACTTGTAAAGGCAGTTTTATGCAATATCACTGGTTACAGATAATATTGTATGTAAGATTATTATTTTACAGAACAAACCCTTGATAATCGGTAATAAAAACAATTTAGGATTTTCCAATAACCTTTTCTTTTTTTAATTTTTCACTTACCAAATCTCTCCTCGGCCTATCAATTCCCAATTACTCTATTCCTACACTGAGTAAATTCTCATTTATTCTAATTTAGTATAAAAGTAACAAATTAAAAAAAGGGTGACTGAATATACGTAGGGAAGTATACATCTACTATTTTTCTACCACAGAATTCCAAATGTGAAATATTAAAAAATACAGCAGTTTTTATTGCATGTGCAATAATTACGAATCACCCCTCTCTAATCCAGCATATGTTGCCTTCCCTCACATCTGCTATGCTTCTTTCCCACGTTACCCCTACATTAAGGGGTCAGTTGCCTAATGCTCATTTTGTAATGCTTTCTATCAAAGGCACCCTTTGCCACCAAACTTCTCTGCGGACCCTTTATCACCTTATCTTGCCATCCAATTCTCTGCTTGCTCCTCGATCTCCCTCCACCCTTAAAACTGGTTCCTCCTAAGCCGTCCTCATTCCTTCCCAACGATCCATCCTCACCACGTGCCCTTACCATCTATCATGGCACTCTTATCCTCTCTGTAATCTTTCCTACGCCTGTCAATCTTATTTCACCATTTTAAAATGTTTTAAACAATATTATTCCCATAATCTAACTCAGCATTCTCATCTCTATTCTCATATAAACATCACAAAGTTGACTTTCACGGTTTACAAAGACTTTACTTAAAGCCACAACTTATAGGAAAAACTAAAAAAAAT
>NC_090725.1:55073321-55075821 GCF_036898095.1 Palaemon carinicauda | reverse complement strand
ATATTTCATTTATAACTTTTGCGATTCTGCGTTGTACCACCTAATAATATTTCTGCACATATATTTAATTTCTTTTTTAATATTTCATTGATAACTTTGTATTTCCAATTTGTAATATTCCATTCATAACTTTGCATTTATGACTATTTTTTACACACTTATCAATAATTCTGACCATTGGATATTTAATAAAATTTTTAATATTTCATTTATAACTTTTGCGATTCTGCGTTGTACCACCTAATAATATTTCTGCACATATATTTAATTTCTTTTTTAATATTTCATTGATAACTTTGTATTTCCAATTTGTAATATTCCATTCATAACTTTGCATTTATGACTATTTTTTACACACTTATCAATAATTCTGACCATGGGATATTTAATAAAATTTTTAATATTTCATATATAACTTTTGCGATGCTGCGTTGTACCACCTAATAATATTTCTGCACATATATTTAATTTCTTTTTTAATATTTCATTGATAACTTTGCATTTCCAACTCGGTTTTTCCCACTTATCAATATATCTGCACATATGATATTAGATGCGTTTAATAGGATATATGTCAACATCACCCTTCAGCAAAGGCCAAATTGCTATGCGCTTTTATTCCTATGAAAACACTATTCATGATATAAGCGATAAAAGCATGCTGGCAAATACAATAGGATATAGTGTTTGTTCTACGCTTCTTTACACAGTCGGAAATGACTACGGTATATTGACTTGCTATGATATTAAAAGCGTAATATTCTGGTGTACAATATATTTCATATTATGATTTTGCAATGCTCTAACGTTTCCACTAACGTTTAGGAAAGGGTGGATGGAAATGACAATTTACTAAATACGTTGTATCCTCAAAATACTGTCATTAACACTATGTGCATAATAATGCCATTACTAATAATCTATATACAATCGTTATAACTGTACTACTACTACTACTACTACTACTACTACTACTACTACTACTACTACTACTACTACTAATAATAATAATAATAATAATAATTGCAGTTTCAGATAATCCTGAAGATGGTAATGATATAAAAGAGCCTATTATCATAGATGTGTAATATATATATATATATATATATATATATATATATATATATATATATATATATATATATTTTATATATATATATATATATATATATATATATATATATATATATATATATGTATATATATATATATATATATATATATATATATATATATATGTATATATATATATATATATATATATATATATATATATATATATATATATATATATATATATATATATATATATATATTCTGAAATGTGTTTAGTGTATCTTACAAGTTTTCTTGTACAGAAAATAAAATAAATCCTATATCTGAAAGATGCAATTTCTTATGAAAATCAATCTTTTTCACTAAGGTACGCAAGAGTAAACGGGCTTTTCATACAGATAAATCTTAAATTGGTTCGATGTGACTGTGAATTATCATTAATTGCTAAACTACAACCATGGTTGGAAAAGCAGGATGCTATAAGCCCAGGCCTCAAACAGGAAAAATAGCCGAGCGGGAATGAAAACAAGGATAAATAAAATATTTTAAGAACAGTAATATCATTAAAATAAATATTTCCTATATAAATTATGAAAAACTTTAACAAATAAGAGGAAGAAAAATAAGATGAAATAGTGTGCCCGAGTATACCCTCAAGCAAGAGAACTTTAATCCAAGTTAGTGGAAGACCATGGTACAGAGGCTAAGCACTACCCAGGACTAGAGAACAATGGTTTGATTTTGGAGAGGCCTTCTCCTAGGGAAGCTGCTTACCATAGATTTAGAGTCTCTTTTCCCATTACTAAGAGGAAAGCGCCCACTGAACAATTACCGTGAAGTAGTTAACCCCTTAAGAGATGAAGAATTGTTACATAATCTCAGTGTTGTCAGGTAATGAGGACAGAGGAGAATATGTAAAGAATAGGCCAGACTATTCAGTGTATATGTAGGCAAAGGGAAAATGAACCGTTACCAGAGAGACGGATTCAAAGTTGTACTGTCTGGCCAGTCAAAAGACCCCATAACTCCAGTATCTCAACAGGTGGCTGGTGCCCTGGTCAACCTACTACCTACAAATGAGGTTATATGAGAAGAAACTTCGTAACAACTATGAAAATACAATTACCCTGTTGGCATTTATTCTTGACTTAGAATTATATAATAGTTATGATATTTTTTTTTTTTTCATTTTCTTCTTGTAAGAAAAATGTCTATTATTTTTCAATAAAGCGATTTACTTGAAGCAATGATCACTGGCTTCCCCTTACCTGCAGGGCAGACCAGTACATTTCTGGGACGTCTCCACCTAGATGCGCTTCTAGGGTGTTAACAGCATCCATAAACTCTTTAGGATCAGATGTTCTTGTGACCGGACCGACAACTGTATTATAATAAGAAAAAATCGAATTGCTTAGATGTTGCAAAGAGAATAATTGAAAAGAGA
>NC_090725.1:55068321-55070821 GCF_036898095.1 Palaemon carinicauda | reverse complement strand
GCAAAAGTGTACCTCTACTAAGTTGTTTATGGGGTTAGTATAAGTGATTTGATATGTGATAGTCTTTGCACAAAAGCAGCTTTTCCTACTTTTTTCATGTTACAGTTTAAGTGGTCGGCACCATTGCGAAATGTGCAAAATCGGCCAATATCATATGAAAATTGATATTATTGGGCATTCCATGTTATAACCAGAATTATTTGGTTGATCATAATCGTGGAAAAGAATGCAGCTTTCAGCATTTTAGTTTTCAGCTATTTCATTTTTCAAAGGAAACGTTGCTGCTTCTAGGGAGACCGCTGAATCTGAAAAACTTGAAGATTTCTGGTATAGAACTTAAGTAAATCTATTTCAGATATCACCAGCGCATTAAGCATGATATGTATTTAAATAGGTAGAGTTATTTTAGTTAAGAATAACCAATAATAGGAGTTTGAGACTGAATAACAGACTCCGGTTTTGATAAGCCCATGTCGATAGCAGTAACTTAATTCAAAGGAACTGGCCATACTAGATAAGAAGTAACGTTGTGCTCTTGAATGATGTCAACCCAAATGAAGATGTCCAGGTTGCAAAGGAAAAGACCCTTGTCTTGTTACTTACTAGAATGTCTGTCCCCAAAGAACAAACCATTAACAGCTGGACCGGTATCAACATCCAGAACCATGACCATGTGTCGGTGGCCAAAGACACAGTAGGTTACTTACCAACAATCAATGCTCCTGTGACAGAATTGTCTACTGTGCACGAAGTGTTAAACCAGTTACTGAAAATCATGGAGTTTCTGCAGTTGAACGAAATCGTCTAGGTGTCCGACCAAGCACTGTATGCCATGGCAGCAGCAATGCTATGGAAGCACAATAAATTCAGCATCATTGTCATCAGGATGTGGGTGTTCCACAAAATTTGCAGTTTGCTCACCATTTTGGTAAACGGTGTCGGGTGCAGGGCTGAGAGACCTCTGTGTGGAGTGGGGCGTGATCACTGAAGGATCTGTAACTGGTGTAATGGATAGCCGCAAATACAACAGTGCAGTCAGACTTTACAATTTTGTCTATGAGGCTCTGATGGCTTGCCTAGAGAGGCTTTCTTCCTTGTCAGAGATCACGTATCCTGGAGAGACTAATTAACCTGGAAGAAGCCATGAAGAGTGTTGCTAGTTTCCATGAAAATGTCTCTGGGGTATCACTCACACAACTCCTAGAGACCACAGCATGCATCCATATCATGGAGCTCTTCTAAGCCTATATTGACTTTCAGAGAAAGACCGTCTTTTTGCATTCTGGGTGCCCTATTTGGACATGAAAGAGACTACTTAGGACATCTAGAGAAGGGGACTAGATTCTTCACCTTGCCTCTCTCCGACAGATGATCCCTTGGTGCTTTCCCTACGATAAACTCAACTATGCCCGCTTCCTACCATATTACCTTGCCACAATGTCGAGACCACCAGTTGATCACCCTGAAGTACATTCACACTTCATGCAAGGTAGATTCTCTGTCCAGATTAGCAAAAGGAATCCATTTGGGCGAATACCTGTGGACCAAACTATTGAAAAGACTGTCAAAATGGACACACAGACACCTGGAGGAACAAAAGACTTCAATTTAAAACCTGAAGATGTCACCAAGTACTACATGACATCTGAGTACCGAAGTGCTTACCTGCGGCAGCTGGGGGACACGGTAGGTCGAAGCGAATCCTATATTTATCACCTAGATCTACAGTTACCCAGAATCAGAAGAGATGAGGCTGACGTTCAGTCACTTGTTGAGCTCATGGAATCCTGCTGGTTGAGCCCATTTAGGCCAGATCATGCAGAGTTTGTCAGCTTGTCAACTGCCACTGTTGCACTGCCAGATGTAGCCAGCAATTTCCTTGATCCTTACAGGATAGGAGAGGAAGTGTACTAAGCTTTTAAAAAAGATCAATTAGAGTCAAATCCACCAACAACTTAGTTCTATGACAAGGGCCTCCAGTTCAGGAATAGTGTGCCTGTCCATAACATCTAGCAATGGAGCAAACTACTTTGCAGCTCTGCTAACAAGACAAATCTGATCAAGTTCTTGGTAGGCAAATGGGAAGGATCCAAATACAGGGAGAAGCTCCAAGACAAGATTTTGTATGTCACCTGTGAGAATGATTGTTTGAAGATAGACAAAGACCTTAAATCATATCAAGAAGAAGCAGACACCCGCATGTTGCTGCATGCTCTCAATGCAGTAGAGTCAGGTTACAAGGCTGTGATCATTACTGCCAAGGACACAGTTGTATTGGTGTTGTGCTTGGTCTTGAGCAACCACATCCCATGCCATGTATCAGAAATACTGAACACAAACCAGGACAAGGTTCCTTGACATTACCAAGCTAAGCAAATCATTAGGAAGCAATGGATGGGATACTTTGGTTGGCATGCATGCTTTCACTGGTTGTGATACCGTCAGTGCATTTGCAGGTCGTGGAAAGATAGGTACCTTCAGGTTTTTGAAGACAGAAAAG
>NC_090725.1:55048321-55060821 GCF_036898095.1 Palaemon carinicauda | reverse complement strand
ATATATATATATATATATATGAATCTGGTCTAGGATAGAGTAAGTGCAATAGTTTATTCATGATTTTCTTTATATATTTCATTTAGGAATCGAAGAGATGAATAGCCAGCACCTAAAATGAGTTCCTCTCGTGTAGATTTAAGTATATTACGTAAATTACGTACGGCCTTCATCGTTAATTTCATTGTATTCCTTATTCAAGTTAGTATATGTAAATTTATGTTATTTATATGAATTAACATTTTATTTCACGTACATTTCTTACGAAGTCTTATGTAACTGGTTGAGAGTGTAATGTGACCATATGAAATATGAACAAGGGCTTAAGTAATATTCTTTTTATATTTACATGAGGTATTCCGTCATGCTTGAGAGAAAATACACAATAGTTTTGGGTACTATGCACTTTGGAATTTTCACGAAAAAACTAGTGATAGATATCATCTTTTCTTTATTTCGGTGAGAAGAGCTAGCTGACTGTGAGAGCTGTCTGGCGTTGCATGAATACACCTTCAAGAGACCGATACTTGGTAACTCTGACACCTTTGCCCGGGCCCCCAAACATCCCATATCTTTGGGAGGTGTCTGGAAGTAGCTAAGTTTCATGTATAAGGCAGCACCAGGGTTAGATAGACAGATAGAGATTTGCAACCCCTCTCTCTCACTCCAGCATGCAACTCAGTTTATTGTTTTAAAAGTGTTCGGTGACATAATGAAGTTTTGGTGTGATGAGTATTTGTAATCATACTGAGTACTAATAAAAATTCTCTTAGAGATTTTGTAAAATGCCCAGGAGGAAGGTTAGGTATTTGTATTGTGATCTGGTTATCTATTTTCATAATGTGTCAAACTTAAATATTGTATTCAGATTTAATTTCAAGTGAAACCAGTAATTATATAAATTTCATAAGTATTTCTTTTGTCCTAGTGTGAGGTTTATTCAGATTTAATATTTGAAGTCAAGTAATTATATAATTTTCCGATCGTAACATTTTTATCTTAATCCAAGTTTTGTTCAGACATAACATTTCGAGTGATTTATTTATTTTACGTAAATTCGATCAAAGTGTTGTAATTTATATGGAATATATTTATTTTTGTGAAGTATATTATTCCAATTAGCAGTGTTTAAAGTGGTATTCGCTCGTATCCTGTTAGGAACCGTAGTAAGTTTCAAATAATTCTTAAGAATAATTATCCAGTTTAGTTTTGAGTGTACTTAAAAGTCCTTTGGATATTCATTGTTTAATATACTGCTGACTAGGAGTTATTTAACTGTCTCAGAGTTCTTGTATTAATATTTTAAAGTGTAAAAGTTTAAATGTAAAAGCAAACAAATGAGTTTGGAATATGAGAAGTTGATTAACTTGCCAGTCGTAGTATATATTATATCATATGTTTGGTTCCAAGTCACGAACCATAGTATAATATATTTTTGGTGCCCAGACTAGGGAGCCATAATCGTGTAATATATATATATATATATATATATATATATATATATATATATATATATATATATATATATATATGTATATATACATATATATATATATATATATATATATATATATATATATATATATATATATATATATATATATATATATATATATATATATATATATATGCAAACATACAAATATACATAAAAATTTAAGAAAAGAGGATTGTCTAATTTATATTCCTAAATGAATTCTGTATCCCGTATATGCTAACTCATTTATTAGACAAGAACTATCGAATATTCATATTTATTCGTTTTATTTTAAAAGTGAGCGTTTTTTCATCTCTAATTTAACCAGATTATTGAAAACGAAATCTAACATTACAATTTTGAGTTACTTTCTGGTGATAAGTTCATTGATTAATTTATGCTTGTCATTTACTTTTATATTTAAGCGTTTTCATTCTTCCTTATAAATATTACTTATAATTTTATTCCTCCTATTCAGGAAAATTTATTAATTTCCTTTTGATTTCATCCAAGTGAAGTTATATTAATGTTAACAGTTTAAATCAAATAATATATTTCAAGGATTAAGCAATATACAAATTTAAATACTTTATCAAAATAAGTACAAAACTGTTGGAAATACTGATATTGATCATCATGAAGTCTTACGTCAGGATATGATTGAAGTAATTCACTTGGTCTATCGAGTAATTAATTGAATAAGGACTTTTTACCTTGCCATTAACCATCGTAAGGAGTCATTTAATATTTAACTGCTAGATATTTAACTTCTAGCTAAGAAAACATGGTTTAAGTATGCTTCACCTCGTTGTTTAGTATCTTCAAGTGTTCTAACATAAGATCCATTTATTCCTTGTCTTTGAAGATCTTTCTTTATTGCTTAAGTTTTGACAGAATCAAAAGCTTTCTCTTAGTTTATAAATGCCAAACACAAAAAATATATAACAAGGTCAAATAAGGCTTATAAATGCATATCCACAATAACCCTCATATATAAATGATTTAATAAGAACAACAAAAGCATAAACTTGATTGGAATTTGCTTCAGTGACTTAATCGATGTAGGAAAAAAGAATTTCTGTTTTTACAAATAAGAAAAGATTTTTTTTTTGCTTTTGAAAATAAAATAAAATGTTCAGCTGCTCGTCAGATAAGTAACTGAATATGTATTTGCCTGCTTTGTTCAAATTCGAATATTCAGTTGCTTGTTGAATTTATCATGATCATAAAAAATAATTGATTATTTACTTTTCAGGTAACTTTAGATTATTTTTCTTGAAGAGATGAAAAACTGTTTTAATGTTGATACGAGAGTCTTTCGTGTAGGGATAATAAATCTCACCTGTTTTTGGCTTGTCGACGATGATGCCTTCGGCTTTTGAATCAACGTAAGTATAATAGCCAGATGTCAAGCCAGCACCAGAAATGACATTGCCAGAGCAAGGTCCCTGTTAGTACATACAATTGAAGGAGTCTGTTTCTCGTAAAAACCTATGTGATGTAAAAGAAATCTAGATACTTTTTCTATGAAACGAATGAGTCAGTCATATCATAGTAAATTAGCATATGTTAACTTGATTTCAAAACTAAAGCAAGCTCTTTACCAATAATATATTAAACATTGCAAGTTACGTTAAGGCCATTGAAAGAAAGTATTTCTTTTTGTTTCTTTATGTTTATGCATAGGAATTGAATAAAGTAATTCCTATATATTGTAATAGAAACAATACTCTTAGCTTCATTATGAAAAGGGAAAATATATTTGTTAATAATGTTTAGGTAATTATAGCAAGACAATTATGATTCATACCTAACCCCAAAATCAAAGGGAGAGAGAGAGAGAGAGAGAGAGAGAGAGAGAGAGAGAGAGAGAGAGAGAGAGAGAGAGAGAGAGAGAGAGAATGTTTCATGACTTACTTGAGCATCAGTGCAAGGAGTACATACATCCTCTTCTGGTGCTGCGGTATGATCAAATCCAGTGAATCCAGGCAAGCCTAAATCTTCCAGGATCCCTGTGTTACCTTGTTCAATCCAGGTGGAATGAGAGTAAAACTTCTGCAGAGAATGTAAGGTGAGACCGAGCAGGGATCTTGCTGCTGGGTACGATTCGTCTATGACGATTGACGTCATGATCTAGGAAAAAGATATATCTATTATTATTATTATTATTATTATTATTATTATTATTATTATTATTATTATTATTATTATTATTATTTTTATTATTTTTATTAGCTAAGCTACAATCCTAGTTGATAAAGCGGGATGATATAAACCCAAGGGCTCCAACAGGGGAAAAATAACTGAGTGAAAAAAGGAAGTAAGAAAATAAATAAATTACAATAAAAACAATGAGCAATTAAAATAAAATATCTTAAGAACAATAGCAATATTAGAATAGATCTTTTCTATTCATACCATAAAAAATTCAAGAACCAGAGGAAGAGAAATGAGATAGAATAAGCCTGTGTATAAATAAGCCTTAGTATTAAAATTGAATAGATACGGATAAGATAAAAAAATGGAAAATTAGATTTCCCAGAAGAAGGAATTTCACAGAGCATGGATGGCATAATAAAGGCTGTAAGCACCGGGTCCTTTTTTTTTTTTTTTTTTTTTCATTTTTAATTTAGAGAATCTTAGGAAAGGGAGTTATCTAACGGATGGATGCAACTCATTAGAAATGACTGAAATCATAATGTAAAGAAGAAAAAATAATGCGCTTAATTTTAGATTAAAAACAAAAATATAATAAAGGTTATTCAATGCATCTTCTAAAGGTCTAAAATTCAAAGAAACACGTTTAATGGGTGATTGGATTATTAAATAAAAGACAACAGTATAGTAAATCATTCGATTAAATGGTTCATTATATCGTCTGTAGAGAAATTGCATATGAAAAAAAAATCATGAAACAAGAGCTCTACTGGGGAGTCGATAGATGATTTTGCAAAAGAATCTACCGAGACTTCTACAGTAAAATCCTCGAAGGGCAGATATTGGATTATATATATATATATATATATATATATATATATATATATATATATATATATATATATATATATATATATATATACATATATATATATATATATATATATATATATATATATATATATATATATATATATATATATATATAGCTGAGCTTGGATATCAAATACTTTCAATCATCTGTTGATGTGCTGTTTGCTGATCAAAATTTGTCTTTGTAAGAGTTAATTTCTTGGGTAGAGGTTATGATAGACAGACTATAGAAGAATGACTAGGAGCTAGAATATTTTACACTACCAGGGACAAGGGATGACACTAAAATGAGCTATGCCAAAAGTATATGAAAACCACCTAGTGTGAGACTGAGGTAGAGGGGTCATTTCAGGATGAATTCACGCTAACAAACATCTATGAAACTTTGGGAAATGTGGTGGGGGAGGAAACTTCATCTTTGAGTGCTTAATTCCAGAACTTACTCATTGTTATAAATATCAAGAGACAACTGTGTCTTACTAGCTTAATAAATAAACACTAAAGGTTAACTTTGGCAACTCCCAACCTTCCCCGATGAATGCAAACCAATGTACGAGAAGTTCCCATAGCCCGGAAATATCAGTTTACCAATATGCTGATTAGGAGGGATAACAAGCACCATGATGGTACTGTCTAGGAAGACCTGAATGCAAAAATTCGGCAAAATTAGGAAATTTCTTATGCAGTATACTTAAGGAAAGAACTGAACGACGGTACCAGTGACAGTGCCAGAGATTAATATGTAGATCAGAAATAAGTAATTTAATAGACCGTAAAATCTTGTCCAGCAAATTACGATGAATATATATATATATATATATATATATATATATATATATATATATATATATATATATATATATATTTATATCATAGACATTATGCATACGTAACATAAGTAAATAGGTAAATAGGTATATAAACACCATTCATATTTTTGACAGGATTGATACTGATATTCTCTATTTATGAAATAAAGTCACAAATGATTGTACTGAAATAACATTTGAAGTGGATATCAATCAAAAGTATTACCTGTGGATAGCGTTGACTCATTGTGCTATGCAATCCATCAAAGCCCTCAGCATCAGCCTGCACAGATGGATCATATCTGCGAATAAAAGAGAGAACCATCAGGTATTGTCTCTGATGCAGTATAAACTCGTTGTGAGAAGGGATATTCAGGAATAAGAATTAATAGTTTTAGTTTGCTTACCTTGTCAAGCATATACATGGTTGCTATGTATATATTACATTCACACACATACACACATACATTATATACATACACACACACATATATACATATATATATATATATATATATATATATATATATATATATATATATATATATATATATATATATATATATATATATATATATATATGTATATATATATATATATATATATATATATATATATATATATATATATATATATATATATATATCATCATCATCACCATCACCATCATCTTCATCAGCCGTGGTTTCGCCTCAAGAGTCTGATCCCGAGGTCGATAAGAAAATCCAGACATTAATGTATCAAAATATATGGCTTATTTGATATATGAAAAAAACACGTTTAAATGTACAGAATTTATCATTAATCGAATGCCAAGTTACAAACATACAAATTAGCTACGATAGTAAAGATGGGTTTATTTCAATTCTTAGTACAAAAAACCTGAATTCGACAGGTATATGTACAGAAGAATTGTCATTGACTTTTATATTTCTTCGTGGCTAAATGTTAAGGTCACTGTCATAGAAGCACTCTGGACCAGGGTTCGATCCCTGGCCTGTCAGATGCTATTGTCTTTGAGTGGTTTCGCCTCGAGACTCTGATCCCGAGGTCGGTAAGAGAATCCAGACATTAATTTATTGAAATATATATCTATCATATATCTATCATATATATATATATATATATATATATATATATATATATATATATATATATATATATATATATATATATAGAAAAATTTATAAAAGTTTCGCTTCCTAGCAGTTTGGAACTAGTGTTATCAAGTTGTAAGCCACCCCTCACAAGGGAGAAAAAGTTTTTTTCCCGCTCTCAAGTCCGAGAGAGAGAGAGAGAGAGAGAGAGAGAGAGAGAGAGAGAGAGAGAGAGAGAGAGAGAGAGAGAGAGATCCTAACATTTTATCGTCTAATTTTATTTAGAATACTTTGAAATGTGATTCAGAAATTAATAAAAACCACTATTGGAAATTAATCCATTCTGAATATTGTACATTATAATTTTTTATCTACTTTATATCACCGAATGTCCTGCGACAGTAAAAACTCTTTTTGTATTCAGTATTCAATTCTATCATGAATTATATTTTTCTCTCAATCCTCCTTTCTTCAATTTTAATAAAAGTCGTGATAATTAAAAAGTACATAAATCTTTCTGACATGATTATGATTAAATGTGCGACACCGGATCAAATTGTTCTCTGGAAATTCATGGAGTTAATTCATTTGATTCATTCATCGAATGGATTAAAGCGCCTGACAAAATTTAATTTAGAACTAAATGTGAAATCATTGGCACCTCTTTCCAAATGGACATTAGTCGAATATCACGGTTAATTCGTCATTTTGATAGAGCCCTTTTGCGAACTAAAATGTTAAAGATTGGATAGCTGTTCAATTAGTAAAATTGTACTAACATCAATGTTCTCACATTTTATGCATCGAGTGACCAAGTAGTTCTTTTTATTTTACATTTATCTTTTGCTTTCTGTACACACCATATTATAATAATTGTCAATTTATAGTTGCTTTACATGGGAAAGTAAGCAAATGAAATCGAGAATATGCAAATACTAGTGTACCCCAGTCGTGAAAAATGATGTCTAAATATTCATATAGAAATGCACACACACACACACACACACACACACACGCGCATATTCAACCCCTCCTACTTCCTCCCCCTTTCCTAACTACAACCAGCTGGTTCGGCAAATTATAGGATAGTGGTTTCCGCGTGCATCTCTTGGGATACCCCCTCTCACCAGCTATGAATATTTCCTCTCCACCCTGAGCGTGAGACATTATATATATATATATATATATATATATATATATATATATATATATATATATATATATATATATATATATATATATATATGCATATATATATATATATATATATATATATATATATATATATATATATATTTACTTATATATAATATATACATATGTTTGAATATAAATATATATATAATATATATATATATATATATATATATATATATATATATATATATATGTATGTATAAAATATTTGAATAGCCAGACATTTGCTCTTTATTGTATAAGGCAGATTATATTTGCATTCCTTGTGCCCGTCATTTTTCTTTCATGGCACCAAATAACATGCATTTCTATATATTTTTTTTTATTGTGGGTCCGGACTTTTGCATGTTCACTGCACCACATTCTCAGGGAGAAAAAAAAAATAATAATAATAATAATAATAAGTGCAGTGACTATCAAAGATGTTGAGATCTCATAGAATTGGGAGAGCCTTCTGCTAGTGTTGGCAAACAAGCTTTCGGCAGTTGCCTATATTCTATTATTATTTGAGCCGCTTGATAATTGTGTAATTAATTCTTCCTTTTCATACAATAGTTTTAAAACTTGATATGTCAATAACAAATAAACTTAATTCATTTAAAAATGACAAACAAAATTAAGTATTTTACCTGAACTGAGAAGCCGAGTCACCTTTAACGTTAGCTGCTGCAATGGAATTAACGGCCCTGATAAAGCGGGCAGCAGAAACTTCGTCGCCATAGTAAGCATGGAAGAGTTCCGTCAAGCTGGCCGTGGTGGGAATGTTGAAGTCCGGCTTTGAAGGCGGTGGAAAGTCTATGAAGAATTGGCGGATATTTCGCCTTACCGCCTCGCGAGTTATCCATTTGTGGTCACGTGTGATACCCGTTGTCTGTAAGAGGAAAGGAGAGTTGTGGTCGTGGTCGAAGTTTAACAATTTAAATATCTCCCCTTTTTAATTATATTAATTTATATTCATTACTTTTTACCACCATTTCCTTACTTGAATTTACTTATATAACCTAACAGTTACCTCTTCTTAGCTTATCAGGAATATGTTTAATTATCTACATTTATCTATATTTCCTACCTAACTATTACTTTTGCTTACCTTTATTACTTACCATGTTTTCTTTCAAAACATTATGTGAGGCTTGTGAGCCCTGAGCACAACTCAAAGATTGAGACCAAATCAGAGGATCAGGATGATCGAGCACCCTGATGAAGAAATCCTGGAACAGTAATTAGTTCCAGAAGGAACGTGTGTGGAAACCGGAATAAATTAGCTACAATGATCTGCATGAATTCATACACTCAGTATCAAAGTGCGTTCATATCATATTTCCAGGACATGTTTACTGTGGTTCTACTGAGCAATGTAGTGTCCCAAACAAATCACTAAGCAAGGCAGAAGGATGATGGCACAACTTTTTTTGCAGACATCCATGAAATAATGGTGTCCATTGGCATTATCGACTACTTGACTGCGGTGTAGATGCCAAACATAGAGGCCCATTGAGATCGCTTATACACTGCAACAATAAGAAAAATGCTTGGATCACTACAGACCAGTTATTCAAGATCTGGCCCCTCTTCACAGATATCACTAAGGAGTTTGAGAAGATTGCTTAGACTCCTACACAGTTGGTTGATGAGGTCATGATGTCTTATAAGCCTGTTCAAACCCTCCACCTGACCCTTCCCAGGATAAGTCTGCCCTGAAAGTCAGCAGCCAAGTTATTATATCCCTTGTCAGTATTCTAATGAGATCAAACCATTCAGCCATCTATGCGGTCAATTAGTTAACAAGTATTGGTCTGATGCAATATCCAAAGGAACAGTATGGCTATAGATATGTGGGCACAACCAGGACCAACAGGATTGGGTATCCACCTCTAACATCTTTTAAGGAGATGAGAAGAAACCTGTATCATGAGGGAAATATATAATCTACCCGGTGAATGGGATTCTTTCCATGTAGGGGAAGTAGTATATTATTGTTCCTGTTCTTTCTTCAGATGCTGTAATGACACCAATGAATACCGTCTTGCAATATGACAAAGAGCGAACTAAGATGGTGGCAGTACCCTGTCCCAATTTCATTAAGGAGTACACTGGTAAAATGGAGCCCCCTGACAAGTCTGACATGCTAATCCATCTTTACGATAGCCCCAGAAAGGTAAAACTTTGGTACATTTAGCTGTTTTGCTACATACTGAACTTCTATATCTAGAAAGCATGGCTCCTCTATAAGAGAGACTGAAAAGCTCGGAAGAACAACAGAATGTTTCTTAAGAACTTAGATTTGACATTTTGTAGCTTACAAGATATCATATGACCATTATATTAAGGACGATATGTCTTTCACTGTACCATGAACAAATGACAGTGACAAATAGGGCTCTTGTAGACCCACCTCTTACATGAAAAACATTGGTAGGGCAGTAGGGAATAGCAACAGACAGACATGCAAGCACTACTCCAGGAAGGTTGACGTCAACTTCACTGGCAGGATGTGCAAAGTCTGCCAAAAGGCCCTTTGGTTGTCAAACACAAGGAATTACTTCATTACCTTCCCCTCACTTTCAAGTCACTAGATTTTTAAGTCTAGGGGCAGCAGTCGTACGAACTACGAAGTACCTGATCCAACCTAATCAGCCAGTGGAATATCTTGTCCCGTTCCTTTTATAGTTATAGTGTACTTTTCCTCATTATCCTTAATTTGCTATTGCAATGTTCTTTTATAATTCGTACAATTGCAATTGTAATATCCTTTTATGCGTTCGTAAATATTAACTTCTTACAGTAATGTATTTATATGTTCGCAACTGTTAATCAGTAATTGTAATGATCCTTAATATGTTTGTAACTCTTAACTTGTAATTCTGATATAACTTTATAACTTTTTATACTAATTCTTAGAAAAAAAACTAGAATGTAATTTTGTTTTAGTAAAGTTTTCTATAACCTATTTTTTTCACTATTGTTAGACATACAAAATAGTGAGAAACGGTCAGCATTGTCTTTAGTAATTATATTTGTAAATACCCATATCCATAATGGACAATAGAGTCAAAACGGTCATAGCATGGTCATAGGGAGACCTTGCAGGTAGACCGCACAGTATACATCATGGATTGAACTCCGGAACAACTAATTCTATATATTACAATAAGTGTTGATATAGGAGGTCACCCGTATCTCCATTAATCCTATGCCTGGCATCATTAGTAAAGGTAAATGTACAAGTATAATTTATATAAGGTTTATCAAACAAATGTTGAAGCTTTCAACATTCCTGAGACCATGTTCAATGAAACATTCTTATCCTACTCAACGGAGGTGTTGGTGTAGCAATGGGATCTTAATTCGGGGTCTTTCTTGATTCTTCAAAAGAAAGTGTTTTTCAACACTTCAAACCTGCCATTTGTGCCAAAAACATATTGATGATATATTCATTGTTATCAGCAATGACTACGAATAAAAAAAAATCTATATCTTTTGCGTAGGAATTCTATCTAGTTTTAAAAGACAAATTAAAGAAATCTTCCCTCTATTGGTAATCTGTAAAAGAGAAAGAAGTAGTTTTATATTTTGGCATATTGCAAACTCACAATGTTCTCCGCTCATATGAGATGGACATTAGAGTAGATGGAAATCCCCCCCCCCAAAAAAAAAAAAAAAAATAAAAAAAATTGCTTTTACAAAACGATCTTAATATACCATCGCACAGCATAAGGAATAACTTTAAAGATTCAAAGGCATTAAAAGAGAATAATTTTATAAAATAATTTTCTTGTAGCCCTTACAAAAGAAACAAATTAGGAAATTTCAGCCACCCTAAGCTGATGTATTTAATAATCAAGAGAAACAGGGCTTCTTGCCGGATGAAGGATTTAATAATCAGTAGTATTTTATTCTATATTTTCAGAATGGAATCATGAATCCACCAATACAGCTGACGGCCTTACCTCGATTACTTTTACTGGAAATGTGAAATGGGTAGATAAAGAGAGGGAACATCTATCCGAGACACCAGATAATTAACTTAAAAAATAAAGAATTTGAAAGAGAATTTTAAATTATCTACTTTTATGTTACCAAAATGTAATGAAAAATGTAATTTTGCAGTTTGATCACATAACTCATTAGATTGCATTCACCTAGCACGGGTCCTCAGCCGGGAGTGCGAGATCACATTTTAGTGGGAGTGAACAAGAAAAAAATAATAATACTAATTCCCTAATATCGCAAGAGGGTCTGCCCCTCTATTTTATTCTTCTCCTGTACTTCTCTTTCTCCCTATTTCCTAAATCTTTCCCATCCCGAGTATCTGCCATTGAGCAATAGACTGGATTGTATCCAGGGGTACTCCTCCTTTCCCCATATTCCCCACTTCCCTATTATTATTATTATTATTATTATTATTATTATTATTATTATTATTATTATTATTATTATTATTATAATTAAGTAGGAGCGAAACCTTAGATTTGGTAATTTAGCAAAATGTTGAATATTCATTTTCAAATGTTTAACGATTAAAAATTCAAATTCATTTATTCATTATTTTAGCTGATAACCTTAACTCCTTTAAGACCAGTGGTAAATTGCCCAGTGTAGCAGTAATAAGATAATATGGATCGTATTAAAATCAACAACTGAAAGTTGGCGGGTCTATTTTCTGACAGTTACTGTTTACAAGTTTGTGTTCCAACATTAATAAGTCCGTCCAAAAAATGATTCATATTGGGTGAGTGTTATACAAATGTCTGTGTGTGTAGGAATTCCAAAGTATAGTAAAGGTTTTCCTTTCCAATTCATTAATATGTATGTTATGAGTGAATTACAACGGCTAAACCATCAATATTCTAAAAAAAAAAAAAAAAAAAAAAAAAAAAAAAAAAAAAA
>NC_090725.1:55020821-55030821 GCF_036898095.1 Palaemon carinicauda | reverse complement strand
ATATATATATATATATATATATATATATATATATATATATATATATATATGTTTATATACTTTGTCTTATTTCGATCATGACCATTATTAAAATACTAACACTACTGCTACTACTACTACTACTACGACTACTACTACTACTAGTACAATTAGCCTGATAATAATACTACTATTAATAATGATATTGATAATAAGAATTATATTAACAATCGTGGCAGTCGTAGAAAAAAAGTTTGGATAACAATTATAGTGAGAATAATATAGAGATAAGTATTCTAAATGTAATATATTATCTTAACATCCTCCTTTCTTTAATCATCCTTAATGCATTATACTACTTAATGATGTCGTTATGTAAATCACATCCTCATTAAAACTTTTCCAATACATTATCGATTATCGGCAAGTAAAGAAATCCAGTAATAATGTTTTTATAATGAGAGCTATTTTAGGATATTATTAGTAGCGAAGATTTTTTTTTATATTAAGTATTTCATTCCATTATTCTCTTTTAATTTAGTTTGATATAATATTATTTCATTCAGACGTCAAATGAAAATCATATATTTAAACTGACATGTACAATTTTACAATGATGTTTCCTATTAAAATGTCATAAGCATTCAGTGAGTAAATGAGTGCCTACGGTGACAACATAGAATGATTATATTTCATTGACGTTCTTTGATAATAATTTCTGATAAAGAAAAGTGAAATAACTTGACATGGTTAAGTGTAGTTTCACAAGTAGTAAGGAGTTATATGATTAATGTTATGTCATTCATGTGTCAGTGTTAGCATATATATATATATATATATATATATATATATATATATATATATATATATATATATATATATATATATATATGCACTTATATTGTAGGTAGTAGGTTGGCCAGGGCATCAGCCACCCGTTGAGATACTACCGCTAGAGAGTTAAGGGGTCCTTTGACTGGCCAGACAGTATTACATTGGATCCTTCTCTCTAGTTACGATTCACTTTCCTTTTGCCTACACATACACCGTATAGTCTGGGCTATTCTTTACGGATTCTTCTCTCTCCTCATACACCTGACAACACTGAGATTACCAAACAATTCTTCTTCACCCAAGGGGTTAACTACTGCAATGTAATTGTCCAGTGGCTACTTTCCTCTTGATAAGGGTAGAAGAGACTCTTTAGCTATGGTAAGCAGCTCTTCTAGGAGAAGGCCACTCCAAAATCAAACCATTGTTCTCTAGTCTAGGGTAGTGCCATAGCCTCTGTACCATGGTCTTCCACTATCTTGGGTTAGAGTTCTCTTGCTTGAGGGTTCTCTTGTTTTGTTGAAGATTTTTTATGATTTATATAGGAAATTTATATTTGAATGTTCCTGTTCTTAAAATATTCTATCTTAACTTGTTTCCTTTCCTCACTGGTCTATTTTCCCTTTTGGGGCCCTTGGGCTTATAGCATCTTGCTTTTCCAACTAGGGCTGTAGCCTAGCAAGTAATAGTAATAGTAGTAGTAATACATGCATATATATATATATATATATATATATATATATATATATATATATATATATATACATATATCTATCTATCTATACACACACACACACACACACACACACACATATATATATATATATATATATATATATATATATATATATATATATATATATATACATATATATATATATATATATATATATATATATATATATACATGTATATACATATATATATATATATATATATATATATATATATATATATATATATATATATATGTATATATATATATAAATATATTTGTTTTATATATATATATACACACACATATATATATGTGTGTAATTATATATATATATATATATATATATATATATATATATATATATATATATATATATATATATATATATATATATATATATGCGTATATGCGTGTGTATGTGTGTATATACGGGTGTATAATGGCGTGTGTATCTAAAGCCACAAAAATGGACGACATTTATGGTTGCATTAAATAATTCACGTGTATACTAGGGAAAGTAATGTAAGCTGAAGGAAAATAGAAAAATTTGATAACCTTCCATAGAAGATAACACGTAGTCTCCTACACCTGTAAGCACGATGATAATTCTTAATCTTATCATGATATTGACCTTAATTAAAGAAAACAAAATATTTTATGAAGATTTATATTGAACTGGAACGATGGCATTTAAAATAAAACGAATAAAATTAGTTGTATTTAATGTTAACTTCATACCTAATGATATTTAGAACTTGATTTCTCATAATTTACTTATTCCACCAATTGTAAGATGCTGTTGCTAATGTCTAATAATAAGGTTTGTTTTAATGTAGAAGCTCCTATATATAAAAGTAGTTCCAGAAACGGCATTGCTTATTGAAATATTGAGAAAAAAAAAGAACTTAGGTTACTTGAGAAATTCACTATACTTGGTAATCTAACTTTCTCAAGAGAGATACATTAGATGTAATTTTGGCATGGCTTACGAAGTACAAATATCTATTCTTACTCTGTTTAATACCTTTCTTCTTACCATAATTTGAATAATTTCTTCTTCAAGTTATACTCTCTATTACGAAGTAGGTTTGTGTGTTTCTGTGATCAATTGTTATGAAGGTACATAACCGGAATTCCATTTAATAACTTCGTTAGGCCCTAATGCTCTGTAAATGTACAAGGAATTTCTTCACCACTAATAGTTAATTAGGATATTATGATGATAAATATTTGGGTTAAATAACTATGATTTGTAATATAGTTTGCAAGTCAATACATTTCAGTTATTGTACCACTTTCTCAATGGTTTTGGGTCTGTGCATTGGAATTAATCTAATATATTTCAAAGAAATCTATTCTTTAGGTCATTATTAGTTAATGTTTAATGAATAATTATAATACAGAAATGCTTAGTTTCAGTCACTTTATGGAGCGTACTGTGTTTTTGCATTGACATATTCATCAGTTGTTTTTTAAACCAATTATGAGCATCCAGATATCTATGTACAAGTTCCCGGATATAGTAGTCCTACAACATCCATTTTTCTCCACCCTCTCCTTCAGTTCCAGATAGACTACCGTCACAAGAGGTCTTCTCCAAAAGGGAAGTACAATTTATTTCCAAATTTAGTGTAATTTCATATATTTCGTTAATAAATTGTTAAAAACGCTCGCTGTTCAGTGTATAGCTATAGTTCCTCATCAGAAAGTGTAAAATATCCCTGAAATATGACCCACGTGATTGGTGTGGGCTGCACATTCATGTACCGCTTGCCAGAAAAGTGAAGCAGTGAAAATATTTTTATTTTGCTAGCAAAGCAAGCCGCTCCACAACAAAAACCATCTGAAGAATGTAATAGAAATTATTGGCACATATTATAATTTAATATTCATCCTCTGAAATGAGTTATATATTTTTTCAATTGGTATATTATGCATTTTCGACCACTATTATTACTAAGAACACTTTTTTTTAGGATTTCCCCACCCAAAATCCTGGTTTCCCACTGGGATACCCAAAATTGTTTTCATAAATGGGGCAGTGGTTAGGAAAACTCATGAACTTGTAGTTTTTCCCAATATTCACGGCCAAAAATGGATGAAACATGTATTTGGCTAGAAATTAAAGTATCATATCTTTAGCTATAAAATTGCCAAGACATATAAATAGGTATTGTGTCTCTAGGACCTAAGCTAACCTTAGACCTAAGGTTAAGTTAAGTTAGGTTTGGGGTTAAGCAAGACCCTTTAGTAACGTAGGATGCAACAACTAAAATTAACTAGTTTTACAGGTGATTTATTGGATGCAAGAATCTGCTTCACTGTCTTTCTATTATCCTTGCATAAACATGCTGGGTCTCCCTTTGAGGTTCCCATTAATTATTTTAGATAAGTATTTGCAATATTGCAATAGATCAACCAAATATTTCTCAATAGAATTCTAAAGATAGGGCGCAAAGAACATTCAGATACTTAATATAACATTGTTACTTCTTCATATATTTAAAAGTGGTGCGTACATAATAGAATTATACTCGCATACTATCCCATTTCCTTGTTCGTCCTTTGTTATATTATATTGTAAGTAAAACTGATAAATTTTTTTTTTTTCAGAATTCTGAAATAAGAAAGACTAACTTATGCCATAAAAAGGTTAACGCAATAATCCTTTTATCCTAAGTCTAAGCTTCTGTATCTTCTTTTATGAAGAGAATATTTTACTGATAATAGAAACCATTGATTCAAGTGGTTTTGGCAGAGGAGATATGCATGGAAAACAAAGTTAGGCTTTCAAACCCCAATTGCTTCTTATTTAAAAACGCATATAGTTACCATAATACTTCTGTTACACAATCTTCCTTATGTGTGTGTGTGTGTGTGTGTGTGTGTGTGTGTGTTCAGATTGCCTTGCCTTATGCGTTGGTAGCCCATAAGCAAATGTTACTGTAATTCACTTCAATTTACTTTGAATGAGGGATCTTTTTATACAATACTCACATGTTAATTTCCTTCTTTTTATACAAAGTGCACATGTTAATTTCCTTCTTTTTTTATACAATATGCACATGTTAATTTCCTTCTTTTTATACAATATGCACATGTTCATTTCCTTCTTTTTATACAATATGCACATGTTCATTTCATGCTTACCTGTTTTGATACTTTCAGCTTGATTAAAACTATGGGTTTCATTCAATTTCGTTAGTCGAATTTTGTCGATGGATTATAACACAAAAACAATAGTTTTGTCATCTAAATATAAGAATATAATTCTATAGAGCAAATATGCATACATTAAGCGATATATATATATATATATATATATATATATATATATATATATATATATATATATATATATATATATAAATAAATAAATATATATATATATATATATATATATATATATATATATATATATATATATATATATGCCCCAAATTCTAACCATATGTAATATGATAAGCCGCCAAGCCCCTCTCTACCCAAGCTAGGACCAGGGAGAGCCCGGCAATGGTTGCTGATGACTCAGCAGGTAGACCTACAGGCTTCCCCAAAATCCCCCAACTTTAGCTCACAATGATGGTGAGGTTACAAAAAAAAAAAAAAAAAAGAAAAAAAAAAAACAACGAGTTTCAGTGGGACTTGAACCTCCGTCGATCACCAGGCAGAGATGTTACCATAAGACCAGTAAACAGTTCACAGAAAGCAAATTGTAAATAAAACAACGGACTTCAATAGTTACCATTTTTGCAGAAGTTAATAAAATTTGTTGAAACTACAAAAACAATGTAAGAACTTCCTTTGCCGTATAACCATGCCCGCACTTAACAATCCTCCCCCCTTCTCCAACCCCCCCCTCCCCCCCAAAAAAAAAACAATGCATAGTTCTAAAAAATATTTTGTTACACGTGAATTTTTCAATATTTTACTTTCATTACATTTGCAATACGAAAATCGAGACTTGCTTGTTATTTTTCAGGATATTGTATTCGGAAGGTTATTTACCATGTGCTGATAAATCCTATGAAGAATTGCAAGACGGACTGATTTCTGTCAAAAGGACTTTACAAGAGACAGTCCGTAACACTGGAAAGACAACAGAAGTAAAAACCATATCCTGCCCTGAATTTAGGATTTGATAATCTAAATTCCTCTATTCAGAGCTGATTTTCCTGCAATTTTCAAGGCAAACGAGGTCCTCTACCTGCAAGTATTTATTACCGCTAAACCATCTTTAGATTTTAGATTTATTTGAAACCTTCTGATTCTTGTAATGCTATCGGAGAAGCCTTATCTTGTAATAGCAAGTCCCAGAATCCAAAGCCATTTTTCTCGTTAACTCTATTTTGGATGTGAAAGTTTCTTATCCAAAAGTTATTTGATCGGTCTCATACCAAACCAAATTCACATCTTAATCTTCATTTTGGCAGGAAAGTTTGCGCGTTACTCCTTCTCAAAAAATACTTGAAGGATAGTTATATGTCAACAAAATAATCATAACCACTACTTCCCTCCTTTTGAATTCCCTTCGGCTTTTCTCTCCATAATGCAGGGTATACCAAATGGTCTTGAACTTTATAGAATCCCGTGACTGAGAGTTATTGAAAACAATTACATTATGGAGAAATATATTGTAAGTGAAAGAGACATTGTTTAGTACGAGGGAGGATTTATGAGATGAGACTTGAAAATTTGTAGACGTGTTTGATATATAGACTTTTTAAATCAACTAATAAATATGTTACAATAAGGTAAGACTTGCAAATTTATAGACGGGTTCGAAATATATACTACTTTTAAATAATAATATGATACGAATTATGTTGAAATTTAGATAAGAAAAGAAACGAGAATTACACTTAAGAAAGTGAAGGATATGTTAAGTAAAGACTAAAATATGAATTGTATAAATATAAAATAATAATTGAAGTTAAGTACAGACTGAAATAAAAATTGAATAAATGCAAAGTAATAATTAAAGGAATATGATTTTGAAGAGCGGGAATCAACCCGTTGACATTGAAAGCACAAACATTCGAAGCTTCAGTTCCTGAAATCGTAATGGCTGAAGGGGCCTAGATGGGAGAAGGGTTAGAATTCACTCAAAATAGAAGCCATGTGGAGAATAAACCTAAACCCTTCCAGAGGTGAAAAGCAAAGCAGAAAGATTGCCTGGAAGGGTTTGATCAAAAGGTCCGCCGAGAGTCTATAAGGGTAAGAAGAGGGATACATAATAAACTGCAGCAAGCAGAGTACATTGATAACTGGAAATGTGCGGATATGAGGGGTAGAATGCAAGAGCGTAAAGATAAGAAAGACATTGTATGGATCCTTCAAAGCAGTGGCCACACGCGTAATTCGGATGAGGAAATTCTGCAAATCCGAGAATTTGGATTCATAATTAGAATAATTCTTAATTAGTTAGTGGTTTGATTTCAGAAAGACCCTCTCTCTATCTTGGTGAAGGAGTGAATGCAAATGAGATAAATCTAATTTTAATGTCTGCTTTTTTAAATTGTGAAAACTGTTTCTGTCATCTGATGTCAGCAGAGAGCTAAATTATCATGGACAATAATGTCAAAATGTTTCTTAAGTTTTATCCAGTCGTGATGATTAGAATGGGAAAAGGGTATTTATCATCTTTTCTGCTTTGAGCTTTGAATCCCTCTTTAGCTTTTGTGTTTATGGAGATGTGATATATAAGATAGGAATTCTTGTGATATTTGGTCTCTTTATCTCAAACTTTTTCGGGGGTACGACACTGAAATATTAGGTAAATATCAAGGTAAATTTTATGTCTTTCATTAGAAAACCATAAAAAATCAGATATAGTTTATCAAAACATTTTTTTTTTGCCACTAATGTGTCAGTTCAAGTAGATTTCTCTTCGATAGTAAGCAAAGATCCTGTATGAAAACCACTTTGTCAGCGTTGTTTTCATCTAGAAGACTTAAGTTCCTTAGGGTAAAAGTTATAAGTACATGTTATTTGTTGGTGATCAATCTTACCTTACATGCTCTAGGCTTCATGTACAATAATGTACACCATGCACTAATTTTAGCTAGATCCTTATTGAAGGATTCAGAAACCCCAGATCTACATTTACGAGATGGAATTGATTTGAATAAATTAGTATCATCTACATATGCAAAGAGCTTGTTTTCTTGGCCAAGCCACATATCATATGTATATAGTATGAGACGTAATGGGTCACGAACACTGCCTTGAGGAACACCATATATCACATTCCTATAGTTACTATGGTGCCCTCAGCAACAACGCTTTCCAATCTACTACTATACTTAGAAATTCAATAATGATGCTAAGATAAAGGGGGCAATATCTAAGTAGCATCAATTAACACCCCAGTATATTTAAAGATATATATTCTACTGACAATCTCAAACCAGAAAATATAGTAATTTTTCTTTATCAAAAACATTGATACTATGCAAATTAATGTACATTAAAACAATATCTCAATTCAGGCATCTATAAAGTAGTGTACAATATTTCGATAAATTCTTAATATTAGGTGCAGATATTGTAGGGCAAAATCAAGTGAGTATCTGAAGAAAGAGTATAAAATTTTAAGCCCCTGTCTTTTGAAACTATTGTGAGCACATAATGGACCGGTACTTTAATCACCCAGTAATCTCGTCCCCAAGACCTATTTTATTTTCTGCTTTATATTTATAAGCTTATCTGAAAGGCTTCAATGTAAAACCTAAAATATTATCAATATTGAATTTCCCAAAAGCATTGATAATATGACTCGGAAAAAAATATCGAAGTAATGATGTAAAATAAAAATAACTTTTTGATGGACTCAACAAAACAAGCACAGTATTGTTTAAGTATGTGCTTATATTAACAAGAGAAAATTTAATTAAGCCGTAATTCATAGATGATTATAACTTAACTTTAAGACGAATTAAACATGTTTTTATAATTTGTTGCTGAAATAGCCGACTTCAAATTGATGTCCCCAAAATTGTCTACTCTTGACACCAAACAGGTTGAGAATGATAATTACCTTTCTTGAATTACTGTCTTTTCATCACTAAAACTCTTTTCAGAAAATCTGGATTTTCATTTTTTTTTTCCAAATGAAATGAAAGTTTTCGGTAACGAAAATATTATGATATTCCTTTTAAACCTAGTTCTGCGCACACACCAATTCAGTAGCTGTGTGAAGAAATCTATTAAATTTCTTGGTAGAGTTATTTATATCTACGGTACTACCACTGCAATTTGTTTTTGTTAATCAAGAGGCCATCGTTATCAAACATATACAGATGGGAGTTGGTGGATGATATATGAGCATTATTATTGATTTCATAAATAAATGGTGACGAGAGGAATGTAAGCTTTAGCTTATAAAATAAAGAAACCATCTTAAATCAAGTTCAAGAGCATATAAACAGAATATCAGGCAATAATTACAAATTTTTTGTAAAGATTTGCTTGAATCAGTAGCGAGATGAAGGAATGAGATATGTACATGAAGGATATATTTAAAAGAAATAGAAAAAATGCCCGAATATTTACATAATCCATAATCTTGGACAAAACTACAATTTCTTTTTTATTGCAAAAGTCTAGTTTACCAAAGGCGTGTGCAACAAACATCAAATCCATGCATAAACGACGAAAAAAAAAAAAAACATTATTTCGATGACCTACAATGAAAAATAATCGAAATAAACAGTAACTTAAGTTATTTTTATATATTCATTTTGACATTGTTACTTTAATTTTCCCATACAATTTTTTTATTCTTGTTACACATATAGTCCAAGAAAGCATACAACGTATAATAATTTATCTAATTACATATAATTACGCCATTTAACCATCAAAATGACAATACTACTTGTCTTTAAATCATCCAGACTCCAATAAATTTCAGCAATAAATCTCCCAGGGAAGGTTAAGAGGTAATCATGCTGAAGTAAATTCACATAGTTGCCAAAAGCTTACAATTTATGACGATCCCCCCCCCAAAAAAAGGAGGCATACAGAATATGCGAATGAAAGAAGCGAGTATAATTATTATAGTGGGCTTCATAATTATATTAGTGGCTTTTATAAAGGACTTGTGACTTATTTTCGTTAGTTATATATATTTCAAACACTTGAATTTCTCTAAGATATTTTTGTGGGAAAGTGTCAGAATCGACAGGGTCACCTTTTGGTAAATAAGAAAAAAGAAAAAAAGAGAAAAATTTAATACAATAACTCAAAATATGAATCTTTTCTGGTATCTCTCAAGGTCATTGCTTTCCTATCCAGGGTGCCTAAAGACAACAGACAATAAATCATCAAGTGAATTAAGCATTGTTGAAAAAAAATCCTAAGATTGGGAATAGAATGGGGAAAATTATGAAATAAGGTTGTACCTACATATAAAATTCAAATGAGTAATATTTCTTTTTCATTGAGCTATTGTTTATAGAAAAATTGCTT
>NC_090725.1:55013321-55015821 GCF_036898095.1 Palaemon carinicauda | reverse complement strand
TGCACTTTATAGGTAGGTCTAAAACTATAAATGAAAAGAGCTCTTGGAACTCAATGCAAAGCATCTTTAATATATAAAACCTAACAGACAACCAAACCTATAAATCAGTTGGATACTTAATATCAGTAATTATCATTTGCTTTTGAAGATCTGTTAAGGATAGATTCAAAATATAATTTTATAAGTCCACTTTCAGTATCACACATACAAATTCGTAATGTATCTATATAAAACGATTCCATATGGTGCAATTTCCTTGACAAGTTCAGGAGTGGAACTAAGTTTGCAATTTAAAATCACATTTTTACACTTCATCTTCAAACCTAAGAGAAAATGCGCTTTTACCTAATTCTACATCGATGTTTGTATGACGAAGCTTATTCTTGTATCTTAAGAAATTGTCAATTCCATAGTCTGGATCTATTCGAACAGTCCTCAGTGATGGGAAGTTGGTTACAGCCTCTGCTAAGTGAATTGTGTATTGCGAAGACAAATGTAATGTATGAACTTTAGTAAGGTTTCTTGATACTTCTTTCTGTTCAAATAGGATCGAGGCGTCATCAAATCTTAGGTCTGGAATCTCCAACACTTTCAGGTTTGGTGTTGCTGATAAAAGAGACCGAAGTAGTTTCATTGGAGCACTAAAATCCATATCAAGTCGCCATTGTTGTAAAGAGTTTTCCTTTGCAGCCATGATGTGATTATCCATTAACAGGCCCTCCAGACTGTCGGTAATATGGTCATAAGGCCTAGCATTTACTTCAAAGTGAACTTTACTGTTTTGATTTTTAGTTGGAGAATCAGGTATTCCATATCCATAAAACTTATTATAAAAAGTAAAAGGTTCTTCCATATATGCGCAGTCTCTACGATCATGAATACAAATACTGTCATTGCAAACACCCTCAAGCGCACCAAATCCATGAACACTGCCAGTGATTGAAGGTACATCATATCTCAAGGGCCCTTCGCCAAATATATTATCTTTTAAAGCACCAGGCCTTTCAAGACTACCATTTGAGAATTCACCTAATCCGAATTTTTGACCCAATGAGGTGGTGTCCCATGCAGCGTCTCTTTGTGGTGCACCTGCTAGATTAAATAGATTTCTATAAATGATGTTATAGTAAGGATCATGTTGATGAACATATGCTGGAAGAGTGGGGTGCATCCCACGTTCATCCATATACTGGTTTACTGTCAATGGACTCTCCCTGTAAGGAAACTCTTGACCTTCTCTTTCTATTAATGGGAAACACTCCCATAAAACACAGTTGTGCAACTTCAAAGAAAGACTTTCAAGTTTAGGTAGCTCATTAAGCTCCATCAAGCCCGGATCCTGTACTAGATCTAATTTAAGGGCAAGAACTCTCAAATTAACACATCTTCTTAAAACTTTGCCCAGCTGACAAGCGTCCCGCAACTTAAACATGGGACCATCTAGGTATAACCTATTGAGGGAAGAACATGCTTGCCCTAAAACATGAACCAAATTCAAGCTTTCTAGAGCTCCATACCAAAGTCTTAAGCTCTGGCAATGGAAAACCTTTAGAGTATTTTCTATAAAATTGGACTGTTCTACCTGATTGTTGAGACAAAAGTCAATAACAACATAATCGGCTTTTATAATTGTCTTGGATAGGTTATCATCAGCCACACACATAGTGTTACCATTACTGCTGTCTACTTTTTCATCATTGTCACTATCATCTTTCGTACTTCTTTTTAACTTATAAATAAAATTTTCATCGTTATTTTTGTCAACATTGTCAGCAACATTATTACTCGCATTTTTGTCAACATCGTCAGCAACACCAATATTTCTTTTTTCGTCAACATTATCAGCAACATCATTATTTCTTTTTTCGTCAACATTGTCAGCAATACCATTATTCACTGTGTTGTCAACATTGTCACTAACGCCGTCATTTTCTTTTTCGTCAACGTCGTCCGCAACACCATCATTCTCTTTTCTATGAACATTAGTTTGATCCTCAGGCTTTTTATTGCTATCATTAAAATTGACATCATCATCACACGAATCTAACCGTTCCTTGGTTTTGGTGTTAGCATAATCATTATCAACGTAAGTTTTATCACCATTATTTCCGTTCAAGTTTCTTTCAGCGATCCTATTTCTTAAATCTATAACATCATTATGAGTTTCATTTGCCATGAAATCAGCCACAGTTGCATTATCATCACTTTCATCACCACTGCCACTGCTACTATCACTATCTCTAATATCGTCGTAATCAATAACAGGAAACCCTGTAACACTATGTAAACTGAAGCAAATGCCATTCCAGTGGCAACTATTATTCCTTATCACAAACTTCGGGTAGGGGATTCCAAATTCTAAGTATCGATGCAACATAATCCTTTGCTGGACAACATTAACCCAATTGGTTTTCAAATAGGGGTAAAAGAGTTGTAGAAGAAACATGAAGTCATTCAAAATGGTGCTGAAAGGTTCATTCTCACTGGTAAAGGTGACTGC
>NC_090725.1:55005821-55008321 GCF_036898095.1 Palaemon carinicauda | reverse complement strand
ACACTAAAGTGAAAGGTAGGATGACTATTGTACACTAAAGTGAAAGGTAGGATGACTATTGTACACTAAAGTGAAAGGTAATTTTTCCCATTGTACACTAAGTGAAAGGTAGGAATGGTTGTTGTACACTGAAGGGAAAGGTAGAAATGACTGTTGTACAATAAAGTGAAAGGGTGGAATGACCATTGTACACTGAAGTGAAAGGTAGGAATAGTTGTTGTACACTGAAGTGAAAGGTGGGAAAAGATGTTGTACAGTAAAGGGAAAGGTAGGTATGCCTATTGTACACTAAAGTGAAAGAGGGGAATGACTATTGTACACTAAAGTGAAAGAGGGGAATGACTATTGTACACTAAAGTGAAAGAGGTGAATGACTGTCGAACACTAAAGTGAAAGGTTGTTATAACTGTTGTACACTAAATTGAAACGTTGGAACGACTGTTTTACACTAAAGTGAAAGGTGGTAATGACTGTTGTACACTAGAGTGAAAAATGGGAATGACTTTTACACTAAAGTGAAAGATGGGAATGACTATTTTACACTAATGTGAAAGATGGAAATGACTTTTACACTAAAGTGAAACGTAGGAATGACTATTTTACACTAAAGTGAAAGGTGGGAATGACTTTTGTACACTAATGTAAAACGTGGGAATGACTACTGTACACTAAAGTGAAAGGTGGGAATGACTATTGTACACTAAAGTGAAAGGTTGTTATAACTGTTGTACACTAAATTGAAACGTTGGAATGACTGTTACACACTAAAGTGAAAGGTGGGAATGACTATTGTACACTAAAGTGAAAGGTGGGAATGAGTATTGTACACTAAAGTGAAAGGTGGGAATGACTATTTTACACTAAAGTGAAAGGTTGGAATGACTGTCGTACACTAAAGTGAAAGATATGAATGACTGTTGTACACTAAATTTCAAGGTGTGAATGACTGTTGTACACAAAGTTTTAATGTAGGAATGCCTGTTATAAACTTAAGTGAAAGGTGAGAATGACTATTGTACACTAAAGTGAAAAGTTGGAACGACTATTGTACACTAACATGAATGGTTGGGATGACTGCTGTACACTAAGGTGAAAGGTAAGAATGACCGTTTTACAATACAATGAAAGGAGGTAATGATTGTTGTGCACTAGGGTAAAAGGTGGGATGACTGCTGTAGACTGAAGTGAAAGAGGGTTGAATGGCTCTTGTAAACTAAAGTATCAAATGGCTGTTATAAACTGAAGAGGTGAATTTCTGTTGTAAACTGAAGAGGTGAATGGCTGTTGTAAACTGAAGAGGTGAATGACTGTTGTAAACTAAAGTGAAAGGTGATGACTGTTGTAATTGAAGGGAAAGGTAGGAATAATTGTTAGAAACTTATGTGTGAAGGGGGGAGGGTGAATGGCTAGTGTAAACAGAAGTGGGGAATGGCTGTTGGAAGCTGAAGTAAAGGGGCAATGGCTATTGTAAACTGGAGTGAGTGGGGGAATGGCTGTTGTAAACTAGTGATATGGGGAATAGTTGTTGTAAAGTAAAGTGAAGGCGGGAATAGCTGTTGTTAATTGAAGTGAAAGGGGAAAAGCTGTTATAAACTGAAGTGAAATGATGGAGAGGCTGTTGAAAATTGATGAAAAGAGGGAAAGGGCTGTCATAAACTGAGGTGAAGTAGGGGAAAAGCTGTTGTAAACTGGAGTGAGAAATAGCTGCGGTAAGCTAAAGTGAAGTGGGAAAGGGCTGATGTAATCTTAAGTGGAGGGCCGAAAATGAAAATTGCAAACAATTGTAAACTGAAGGGAAGTTTAGGAATTGGCTGTTGTTAAGTAACATAACAGAAATTATGCATAAATGCTTAGAACCTCTTGATTATGATTACACCATATAAAAAAACCCTATTGAAGCTATTAATTGATAGTAAATACATGCCATAAAAAAAGAAGAAAAAAAAAACATACCACCAGCCTCACAAAAGTAAACAATGGGCTTTAACAAAATTAGTGATGTTCACAATTTAGTTGTTGGATGCATAGTTAATATGTCCCAGGGTAATTCTATATTTGTTAACCTTTTCAATCTTTGGGGACCCCCAGTGGGAAACTAGGGTTTTGGGTGGGGAATGAATTAAAGAATCCGTTTTATCATACGAATAATATCACATGTAGAATAAGCTATAAACAAGCCCACCAGATAACGTGAACAAACCACCTAATGTAAACAAAACACCTAACGTAAACAAACCACCTAACGTAAACAAACCACCTAATCTAACCCAAACTAACCTAGTAGCCGCATCCTTCACTTTCTTCTTGTTTTTCAATACAACATGCTTTCTCTCACACCTTAATGTTTTTTGTTAATATCAAGTCGGCACTTAGAGCCACAGGTGGGGCAAATAGTGTCACATTCACTTTTAATATCACTGTGATCTTGGCAGTACTTTAATATTCTTTGATGTTACAACGATAATGCAAAACAAAATCTTTATACTATGAATAAAAATTG
>NC_090725.1:54970821-54995821 GCF_036898095.1 Palaemon carinicauda | reverse complement strand
CCTTCCAAACATTTTATTACCTGAATCTCATGACATCCACATTCATAGCAGGACTTATGAGAAGCAGGGTACTCATTCCTAATATACACCGCCAATCCCTTTGCCCTAGGGATGGCAACACGTTTCAACATTATTGACTTCTTAAAACCCGTTATAAGGAGCTCAGATGAGTGCCTCATATTAGAAACTGAAGTTCATATTAGAAAATAAAGTTTCTGAACACAAAAGAATACCATACTAACTGGACGGAACTGTGAGGTATGGAATATTTGTATGAAGACCACGAATATTGCAATTCAGTAGACGATATTGATGAGATCTAGGTCGCATTGGTTCCAGATTTTGCTCAATGTCTCCAGAGAGTATAAGAATTAATGGAAATAAAATAGATAAATCACACTTAAAAACATATGGCGCTCGAGTACTTCAGGGAAAAGAAAGCTAAAGAGAGCAGGCCTATCGCAAGCTACTAGAGTATAAACTAACTTCTTCAATCATGGAAAATAAGTCAACTCTCCGTCAACTCAAAATTCTTTCGAAATTTTTTTTTTTTCAGTCTTAAATGTCCAAGGAAAGTTTGAGTATAACATTCATCACAATTTCTGTCATGATAAAAAGCACCAGTATTGATTTAGAGCTTTCCAGGCTTTGGATATTGCTGAATGAGTTGATATTGGAGGGCATATACCAATGGAATAAATTAGAACGGTAATTTATTTACATATAAATACGTAAGGAAACGTGCGATAAAAATTTCTCATAAAAAAAAATGATTTGTATTGCATAAAACTAATGTAATAATAAAGGAAAAACGTTAATCCTGGAAACTAAATAATGATAACTTCACGCTCAATAAATCTAATAGGCTTTTGCCTAAAATTATGGTCTCGTAGTCCTGCTTAAATGGAAGCTAACCTCAGTTATATATATATATATATATATATATACCTATACTTATATATATATATATATATATATGTATATATATGTTTATATATATGTATATACATATATATATATATATATATACATATATATATCTACCTATACTTATATATATATATATATATATGTATATATATATGTTTATATGTATATGTATATACATATATATATATATATATACGTACTTATATATGTATGCATATATATATATATATATACATACATATATATATATACATACATATATATATATATATATACACATATATATATACATATACATATATATATATATATATATATCAGTGTATACATGTATATACACACACACACACATATATATATATATAGATATATATATATATATATATATATAAAGAGAGAGAGAGAGAGAGAGAGAGAGAGAGAGAGAGTTTTCTCTTTGCACCAAAGTATACTGTACGTATTCATCACTCGCATCATTGATCAATATAATTCAATCTCACTTAACAGCGTTTTTACAGTGTTGATTGATATGTGTTAATCCATTTATCTCAATTCTACCCCAAGTCTCTTTAATGAATCCGGCCCATTACCTCCCATAAAGATGTCATTAAGAGATAATTGATCATAGAGGGGTCTGTTTTGATCTCAACAACGTCGGCATATCATGTCAGACACAAAATGAGGATTCCTCTCGTGATTGAAGCAGAGGGCTGAAGGCGAATTAAATTAACCAGAAGGAAACGGAAACAGCTTGAGACTAGATGTGTGTAGGGAGAGGGGGATATGAGGGGGAGGGGGAATGGGATCTGGGAGGAGGTGAGGGTGGGGGGAAGTTTGGATTTGGAGGGAAGGGCAAAGGAAGTGATTAATGATGTAGGGGGAAGGAGAATATTCTGACTGATGTGAAATGATGGACCACATATAATGATAATAATTATATCAGAAGAGAGTTAATTAGTAAATATGACATAGCTAAAAGGTATTATCATCAATATTGTGCCATTGATTTGTCTCATTCAGAGAACTACCCAAAATTCATCAAATAGAAACCGAAACAAATGTCTTAATCTTATTTCTATTTTTCTTTTGCAAAACCGATTAGGAAAATTGATTCTTTTTTAACAATTGTAGTTAGAGGCTAAAAAGGGAGTAACAATTATAAGGAGTTCTCCCGATGATATTATTTAAAGTAATATTTTGTTAATGATATCACCTTTTTTGCTTATTCTATCTGATGTTTGGTGTCCATCATATGCTATTATTTAGAGACAATTATACATATTTCTTTTTAAGAATAAAATAATAATGAAAAAAAAAAAAAACAAGTGTGAAGTCATACACAAAAATAGGGTAATATACCACGAGCGTATGTGCAATGAGTCAACCCAATTACTTATCTTGATATCGTGATATAAACACAGCAAATAAATGTTAGTACAATCCTAATAAGCTTGAATTTGCTTATCCGAAATTGAGATGATATCATCGAAAAATGTAAAACATATCCAATTTGGTGTCCTATGCCAGGAAAAGCTTCTCATCGAGGCAGGTAATTGATATATACTATTGAGTGAGATTGGTATTGTGATATTTCTGAGTTTTTTTTTTTTTTCATGCATTCATGCCCAGATTTCTCGTATACACGTAAGGGTCTTTCATGTTTGACAAAAGAGATTTGTATTGTTCACTAAGGAATGTTGAGGTATATATATATATATATATATATATCCAGGGTGTTTAAAAAATTTGTGTATCATTTGAGATGTAAATATCACAGAAACTACAGTCAATATTTTTTATCGAGGCATATTTGCACCGACTCGCAGGGGTGCCCTTTTAGCTCGGAAAATTTCCTAATAGCTGATTGGTCGGAAGTATTTTTGTCCGAACACCATCATTGTTTTCAAATGATTACATAGTAATGTGGATCGAAACTTATTTATTAATATAAATTTCTCCCTTAGATATAGGTTTTGTCAATAAATAATATTAAATATATATATATATATATATATATATACATATATATATATAAATATATATATATATATATATATATATATATATGTATATATAGGTATATATATATATATATATATTATATATATTATAAAGTATGGTGATGGTAAATCTAAATTTAATAACAACACCCGCCGAAGTCAAGAACATGAACTTTTTTTCGGATGCACGCTGCATAATTTTGTTACTTTTCACATGTTCCAACACAAATTGAGACATTACACAAAGAAAAAAAAAACATGTAATAAACTTGCTTTGAATACCAAAATCTATTAAAAACGTGGAATTGATAAAACTAACTAATGGTGAAAATAGCGGTTCTGTTAAAGCAAGACTGGGTCCTGGGTAAAGCGAGTATTCTACTGTCAAACGCCAAAGAGAGAACGAAAGGGAGATTGTAACTCGGCGGTGAAATTATGAATTCGTTAAATTGTGATTTTTATTCGGACAAAAATACTTCCGACCAATCAGCTATTAGGAAATTTTCTGAGCTAAAAGGGCACCCCTGCGAGTCGGTGCAAATATGCCTCGCTAAAAAAAAAAAAAAATCACTATACATGATCAAGACAAATGAAAGTAAATAGGCTTAATGACATCATAAGATTTACTCCTCCATATCTGAATGAGATATTTAAAGGCATGCGGATTCCAGGAATAATTCATAAATGTTCAATATGCGCACCGCTTGAGACATGGCACACAAGTCGGTAGTCCAGCTCCTCCCGAATCCTTTTTCCCAGCACAGACAAGCACCCTTACTATCTGGCTTTTGCTTTGTTGTTATTTACTGATATCCTAGATAATTCAATACATCGTTTTTGAGCCGTTTAGTCACTGTAGGGGGTACTTCTGTAATTGTGCATAACAATACCATGAAAGATTCAATTTTTACACCCTTTCGTAAAAAATTCCTAAATCGCCAAGGCCATAAAATAAACTTCATTTAATATACATATTATTGATGCACAGTCTAAAATCTCTATAATTGAATGATCTAATTTAAAAATTTCAAATCTTTTAGTTTTTCAATTCGATAAAATTTCCCTCTATCCTTTTATAACCCTGAATTTTAAACTAGTATACTTTAAATTGTTTCGTTCCTTTCATTGTTTATATCTAATAATTAACAGCTTATTATTTCTTTTTACATGTTTTAATTTCTTCTTGTATAAAATACATCACCAGTAGCGTATGAGGTTTTGTAGTTTATATAACTAGAATAAGATCAGGAGATTTTTGTGTATATCATTATACATTAAACTTTTATAACTTAACTCTGTCCATTTGTGTTTTTCTAGTAATGAGGACTGGTAGCATTGCCGGGGGCGGGGTTGGTCATTCCCATGTAGTCACCTTAAATATGCTCTTTGCTCTAACTCATTATTTTCACCGTATTTTCGTAATTGTGGAAGGTGAAAAACAAAAGGAGGTTTATTTATAACTCCTCTAGCTACAAGGCCATGATGCTGAAATCAATTCCTATTGTACCAACCGTGTGTCACACAATTGTACATAATTATTTTGTATATATTATGCTTGTATCTGCGCTCTTCCCTCGCACTAAAAAGAACCTGAATGATCATGTCTCCGGTTTTGCTCTGTAATATTGTCTGTCTCTCGAACATGTTATGTCCTGTTGCCTTGAGGTTTTGTATATAAAGGAGAGTGTTCCTTAATAAACAACTCAGTTGATTGCATCCTGCCTTTGAGTTCACAACCCTCTCTCGGCCCGTCACACTATTATTGGAAAGTTGAAGGTTATACAGTGCTTTCACATATGGTGTGTGAGGAATACAGCATCAAACGGTCTACTTTCCATGATATTATGAAGAAAAAAGATTGAATCAACAGTACAATAGAGGAATTGAAAACATCATTGAATTCAAAAACAGCAAAAGGAAAATGACAATACCTAAATAGGATGACTTGGATAAAGTATATTTCAACTGGTACAAGCAACAAAGGTCTATTGCCATTAACGTGCAAGGTATTAACATTCAATATGACACATTATGTCGGGCCAAATACACGAGAGTATGAGATTTTAAGGCTAAAAGGAGCTGGCTACTGTCTCCATTGCATAAATACGAGTGTTGTTTGTGGTGAAAGTTTAAGTGCTGGTAAAACTTTTGTAGATATATTTATAAGAAAATATGTTAAATTGGTCTAAGTAATAATACTCCTAATGTAGGGTTACAGTGCCAATGAAAGTGGTATGTTTTAGTGCGCGCTACCTTCCATTAGAAGCTGCAATTAGTGAAGGCAGCATTTTGGGAAGTAAAATAAGAAAAAAAAAAAAAATCTTTTGTTTGGCGTAAATGCAGATGGAGGCCACCATCTCTAAATCATGGTTGTTGATAAGGCTAAGAAGCATACTATAGATGTTTAGGAAAAATAAAAATTTACTTATCCACTACAGGACCAACTCTTCTCGTTAGTTTCAATTATTCTTGGTAGGATATGATATGTGAAAAAGTTACACGACTTTAGATATCACCATATCCTACAGCTCATGAATTATGTTTGAAGAATTGTTCTTGCCACTGAACACCACACGAATAAGCCAGATAGGGGACCAAGGAATCCTCGAGTTGTGTAAGAGGTGTCATCGCTGCAAGATGACGAAGGAGTATTTCGTTATATTGTAGTAGAAAGAGGATAGTGAGGGGTTTATTGATACTCCATTATTTGAAGAATCATAATCTTCAAGAAACTTGGAATCAAGATGCAAATTTTATACTTTCTAATAGATGAAATAAAGTCCATGAAGGCTCTGATATAGTAATTGATTTTATTGGTTTTGAAGTGTCTGATTTCATTAACACAATGAAGGTTACAGGAGAAAAGAATGTAAAGGAAAATGGTGTTAGACAATAGCTAGAGGTAGCAGTCAAAGATGTTCGCTATTATCATAAAACTGAAGATAAAATTATCAAGTGAAAGATTGCCGGAAGAAAACATGACGATAATGACTATAATGAATATGATGATATGTCTCCGAAAAAAAAAATCAAGTTAGCTGACATTCGCTCCCCTTATGGATACTTAAGTCGCCGCAAAGATTCCGGGCGAAATAAGCCCCGCCCCCTGATGACTTCATAGCCAATCAGGTTGTCTCTCACGTTAGCAGCGTGCACAATACATCCCCTCAAAATTTTAAACTGTACTAACGTAGGAGACATGATTCGCTATGACGTCATCAAGGGGTGGGGCTTATTTCATCTGAAATCTCAGCGGTGACTATAGTTTGTGTTAGATTGATGAAAATGTGAAATAAAAAGCTTTTATATTCATCTGAGTTATTTTCGAGAACTACTCATTTGCCTTCGGCATAACTAGTATAAACAGGGGAAGATACATGTCTTTTTCAATACAATATCAAAGGTATGGACTTTTTTAAGAGTCTTCTAGTAGCAGTGTGTTTTTTTTTTTTCCTACTGCTCTTCAAATTGCTAATTTTTCCAGTGAAAACTCAGATGCCTGGTAACTATTGGTATTTTTTTGTTTTTAATGAATAATTCGATGCGTTATGCTTTTTAATGTATAATCAGGTATAAGTTTGAAATGAAAATAGTGAAATTGAAATTAAAATGATTATTATATTTCTAGATTCATAGATTAAAAAAGAATATATCTGACTTGTTAATGACCAGATTCCAGATTATTTAGTCACTGCAACATATTTCAGTAAAAAAAAAAAAAAGAATCTCCAATAATTATGAATTAGATAGGTAAAATTAGTAGACTTCACCAAATTACATATCAGGAGTGTTTTAGGAATGTATTATGTAAGACTTCACAATACATTCTTCTTAATGTAATTTCATAATTAATTAATGCATTTACAGAAAATGTGAATGATGCAGAGAAATCCATAGGGACGCTGCCGACCTAACCTTGTTCCAATTCCGTGAATGATTGTCACCTGGACATATGTTACACGGTTGCATTTCACTGCAAAGCTCAATTAGCTTCCAAAGAGAATAAGGGAAGTTGTAGGGCTGTGGTTATTCACGCAGACGATGCCTTTGAACCGGGGACCTCGACGGTAGTTCATCATCCGGCAGCAAAGTGCGAGTGAGGAAATTGAACCCATTTGTCTAGGTTTGAACTGATGGGTGGTGGGTTTGGAGGGGGAAAGGACATGGGCGAGAGACAAGCCTCATTGTCTGAAAATCCTGTTATCTGCTCACTTAGGCGATGAGTGAAGGATCTCCCTTGGGAAATGAAATATGTCGTCGCTGAATTTACTATGTCAGATTGTCAGCTTATAACGGAGTCGACAGCGATGGGGACGAGGCCACAGGATTTTGATTATGCTTAATGTCTGCTGTTGACTATCCCCGAATGACTTCATATCTGGGACGTGCCGTGCTGTTAACTCCCTATCTCTCTTGACACACACACAATATATATATATATATATATATATATAAGTATATATATATATATACATATATATATATGTATATATATATACAGTATATATATACATACATATATATACAGTATATATATGTATATATATAAGCAGTGTATATATATATATATATATACACATATATATAAATATGTATATATATATATATACATATATATATATATATATATATATATAAATAAATATATACATATATATGTATATAGATAGATATTAATATAGAAATATATATATAAACAGTATATATATATATATATGTATATATATATATATATATATATAACATGCATACATAAATATGTATATTTTTCTATGTATATGAATATATATATAGATATATATATATATATATATATACATAAATATATATATATATATATATATAAGCATATATATATATCTATATATAGATATAAATGTGTAAATATATATATATATATATATATATATGTATATATATACATATATACATATAATTATACTGTATATACATACGTATATATATATATGTATATATATATATATATATATACATTTATACATTTATATATATATATATATATATACTATATGTGTATATATATATATATATATATGTGCGTGTGTGAATATATATATATATATATATAGGCCTATATGTATACACATATATATGTATACATATATATATATATATATATATATATTTCTTTCCTGTCTCGCTGAGTGCAATGCCTGGCGTATAACTACTCGGTCTCTTGATGTCCCTGGGTATGGGCTAGAGGGAGCAGTCCTTGCATGGTGATAGAGATGCCCTGAGAGTTACACTCGGAAACCACAATCTCTCAGAAATTGCCGAAACTGGCCATACTTGGAAGCACATTTTCCATACAGGGATTCTCACTAGACCGTGAGCGGGAGGAAAGACTTACTCTCGATCGTCGAATGATGGTTTTTGTGTTATCCAGTTATCGAAGCTGGTTGATGCTTATTATTATTATTATTATTATTATTATTATTATTATTTGCTAAGGTACAACCCTAGCAGGAAAGCAGGTTGGTATAAGCCCAGGGGCTCCATCAGGGAAAGTAGCCCAGTGAGAACAGGAACCAGGGAAAAATAAAATATCTTGAGAATGATAATAACATTAAAATACATATTTCCTATATAAACTATAAAAACCTTAACAAAATAAGAGAAAGAGAAATAAGATAGAATAGTGTGCCCGATTGTACCCTCAAGAAAGAGAACTCTAACCCAAGACAGTGAAAGGCCATGGTACAGAGGCTATTGCATTACCTAAGACTAGAGAACAATGGTTCCATTTTGGAGTGTCTTTCTCCTGGAAGAGCTGCTTACCATAGCTAGAACGTCTCTTCTACCCTTACCAAGAGGAAAAATGAACAATTACATTACAGTAGGTAATTCCTTGAGAGAAGAATTGTTTGGTAATCTCAGGTCTGTCACGTGTATGAGGACAGAGGAGAATGTGTAAAGAATAGGCCAGACTATGCGGTGTATGTGTAGGCAAAGGGAAAGTGAACCGTAACCAGAGAAAAGGAATCCAATGTAATGCTGTCTGGCAAGCCAAAGGACCCCATAACTGTCTAGTGGTAGTATCTTCAAGACAGTGAAGTAAGAATCTCCCGATGAATGCAAACCTAACCATTGGAGTTAGTAATGGAAGGTTTAATGGATGAAAAATCGTTGGTCACACCCTAGATAAATTAGACTCCGGCATATGCTATTTAATAAAAAAAGGGTGGCCTAATTGGTGACGTCCTTGCCTGGTAATAGCCGACCCGGGTTCGAGTCTCGCTAAAGCTTGTTTGTTCCTTTGGTCGCTGCAACCTCACCATACTTATGAGCTGAGAAGGAGGGCTTTGGAGGAGCCTATAGGTCTATCTGCAGAGTCATAGCAGCCATTTTCTGGCCCTCCCTGGTCCTAGCATGGGTGGAGAGGAGGCTTGGGCGCTGATCATATGTACAGTAGTATATGGTCAGCTTCTAGGGCATTGTCCTGCTTGATAGGACAATATCAATGTCCCTTGCCATTCATAAGCGGCCTTTAATTCTTTAAAGGGTATGAAGAGAAACTTGTCCGTTGAAGGTATGAAACTTTGATTTGCAATATCCGAGAAATATACATTTTTGGAAGAGACCTGATGGACATTATATGGCAATCTTAAAAAACGAAGAAAGGTCGCCTTGAGCTAATCAAAACATCGAACAAGCTACCACCTCTAGAAAATGAGAGGTAACCACCTTGCGGTAGAAAGTTAGATGATGAAGAGCTAAAGTGAGGAAGGGATCATTGTTTGAGTGAATTACCTTAGGTTTAATCATATCCAGCTATTACAGGGAACACCCTAACATTAGCGAATGACTTGAAATAATACCCCAATTTTCTGTGAAGGCGTCTTATTGATTTAGGCAATATTGTTTCTTCAAGACTAGTTATATGCAAATATGACACACTAAACAATGACAGAGACTATAGTTCAAAGGCCACTCATGAATGACAAAGGTAAGCAACAGTGACTTTATGCTAGCTAGCAGGACCTTACCCTAGAGACTGGTCATATATACATATGATCAGTGCCTTAGGCTTCTCTTCAACCAAGCTAGGATCAGGGAGGACAAGGGAAGGGCTACTGATGATTCAGCAGGTAGACCAATTGGTTCCCCCAACCCCCCATCCCCATCCTTAGCCCAAGAGGAGGGTGAGGTTGCAGACACCAAAGAAACTATCGAGTCTGAGTGGAACTTGAACCCCAGTCAAAAGAGAGCCAGGCAGGGACGCTTTCAATAGTACACCGCAACCTTAATTTAAAGACGGAAGGGAGATAACATGAAACTTCCTCGTGCAGGTATCTTATTCGGCTATATCATAGGATCTCCTTTCAAACAATGCCTCATATTAGTATTTATTGATGAGATACTGGAATGTTAAGCGTCAACAATGACTGGACTACGGAATGGGGCAGACTCATGGGGGTCATGGATAAAAAGGAAGCAAACAACAGGTGAGAGAAGAGAGCCTTGATGGGTATAACATGAGACATGCAGAAGGGCAGACGATGCTCTCTCAGCTATAACAGATATAAAGCAATAACGTAGAAACTGGAAATACACATACCAATGGAGGGAGTCAAGGTTCCAGCAAAACGGTTGGCTAATAGAAAAAGATATGTTGAGGACTGAAATTGCTTGATTAGAATTACACATAGCAGAATAACATGGAAGATTCTGATGTAATGGCTGATACATCATACAGTGGCGATAGAGCTATAAATCATGGAAGTTCGACAAAATTAGCAGTACTAATACACAAATTCACACGTAATAACCCAGAGCAACATCTACATCAGTATATTCTCATCAACAAAAATGCATGTCTAGAGCAGATCTAAAGTTGTATTTTCCATTGCTAAATTTTCTTTAAAATGTGGACCACCGACTCGTGAAAAGGCTAAAACGAATTTTCTAAGCGATACTTCCAATTTATATTGATAGCGTTAAATGTTCCTTGAAATATTTATTGTAATGACAAAAACAAACAAGGGGGAGTTTTATGCTATTTCATTATTTCTCTAGACTATTTGTATGTAAGGTTACAGCCTCTCTGGGTTATGGAATTACGAATTGTGAATCAAATGGTCGTTCCAGCTATTTATACTCCATTATGGCAAGTAGTGCCCCGGGGAATGATTATTCAGATAAAATAAAGTCTGTGCTAGTGATCCATATCCTTGTGGCAATTCTGATTTCTCTTCCATCTAGTAGAGTTAAGAAGTAATTCTGTTTATGCAATGCCTCCATGAGTCAGAGGCTTTGTTCAATATCTCAACGGGATTCTGATGCTTACTCCTGGAAGTGATTAGGCATATCGCGCTTTCCTGGAGGTAACAAAAGAGATGCTTCAAGCGTGATGTCATGACTCACTTGTTCTCAGCCCTGAAGTATATGCTTACTATTATATATATACACACACGTATATATATATATATATATATATATATACCTATGTGTATATAAATATATATATATATATATATATATATATATATATATATACATTTATGTATGTAATATGTGCATACAGTATATATGTATATATATAAATATATATATATATATATATATATATATGCATGCACTATAGCAATAGGAAGATTATTTTTAACTAACATAGTGCTATTTTACACTCGAGTCAATCAAATAGGCTTGACCCTTTTAATTGTTGTTACCATGTACAATTACATGCAAAATTATTCACGAACTAGTAGGAACTTCTAATGAAATGTTATATATTTCTTTCGAACATAAGAAAAGTTTTGGGGCAAATTGAAAAAACGGTTACAACCTTTCGAAAACCTAGCCGCCCACCCTTGTTGCCAAGGTGACTTCAGAAGGCTTTTAAAATGTTTGATCTCAAAGGAATGTCCGGATGAATGGAGTTCAACATTCAATCAGGCGCTGCAAGAAAGGACAGGGTTTTGAGAATTGATTCTCCTGAGAATACAATTCTGTTTTCTCAGAGGACATTTGCATGCCAAAAGGGTTAAGGAGGAGGGAGGAGGCAAGGCTTCGCAATCTTCTTCTCAAAATTGGATTCTTTCTGAAAAATACTGTACCTCCTCCATGTCTCCGCTTCTGTTTTTGTCTTTCTTACTCGTCGTTTTTTTTCGATTGTATATGACATAATAGCATTTCATTGATGTAGAGACAGCATAAGAATACAGAGATAATTATGTTTTATCATCTTAACATCGACATGTATATATATATTATATATATATATATATATATATATATATATATATATATATAAAATAATATATAAATAATAATAATATAATAATAATAAAATAATGATAATAGTAAGAAAGAGAGAGAGAGAGAGAGAGGAGAGAGAGAGGAGAGAGGAGAGAGAGAGAGAGAGAGAGAGAGAGGAGAGAGAGAGAGAGAGAGAATGAATATATCAGTGTTATTTCACAAAAAGTAATGGTCAAAATTAATGAAATACCAAGAAGTGTCAGTACTTTAAATATAGTTCAATTCCGTAGCCGTTTACGTAGGACTCAGAATAGAATTTAATCTGGAAAAGTAGAGCTTGGAAAGTCTACGTTATGGTGTCACAGGTTAAGGAACTTATCTTCATCTGCTTTTCAGCTTCCCTGATAAGTTAAGACCCACGTGCAAAGCAAGCTTAGAACCTGCGTTCATAATTTCAACACGGCCAAAATTCACATCACATGAACTCTGCAGAACATACCATTTATAAACGATTTCATCCAATTATTTCTCGAATTTTAGCGTTTTTATTATCACCAACGGTAAACCTTATGGTATATTCTTTAAGTGTTCCATTGCATATAAGAACGGCCAAGACTTTGTTTTTCACAATAAACTCGTCGTAAACACACACTATCCGCTTTCTAGCTTCTAGATAAGATCAAGCATTACAGAATACATCAATTCCCCATTTTACGTTTTTTTTTACTCATTTAAAACCTACGAGAAATAGGTTACCAAGTAAAAAATGCAGTCTTGAAACACACAAACTATTCAAAATATCAGACATGACTATGGTCGTGCAGTTGGTCATTTCTATTTTGTCCAATAATGGCTGATGTGTGTCATAGTGTGGACGCGTGACTTCGTAAACTTGGGTGAAACTTCCATCTGCCAGGTAGAATCTCATGTGTGTCTGTCCTTTGATCTCCCTCACTCCTAGCAGGTTGAGTTCTCATCAAAATTAAGATGTGCGATACAAGCAGCCAACACCCAAGACTCGATACGGTCAGGGCAAGGATTAATGGGAGTATAAAAGAATGTGAACCTATGGGAGATGGATGGAAAATATTAATTTTATCATTAAATGGTAAACACAATGTATTTCATATTACAAGCGTCTTCCCAGATTCATAGTTAAAATGTCACATTGTAATCCAAAAAGAGAATTTAATAAACTACCTGCTCGCTAAGATCGATAGTTGTAGATTCGTTTGGCATGTGTCAGGCATAATGCAGGGTATGGTTTCATCAGAAAATTCCTGAGAGCTAGGGTGTATCTTTTTTTTTGTGTTTCAATCTTTCAGGGCCAGGAAAGCCGCCTTTGTGTTTAGCCTACATATCCCGTAATTTTGTCCTGGCAAAACCACAATCATCATACTCATATCGTATGGCAATTACTCCAATGTAACGAAACTTGTACTTATCAACAACAACTTCAAGAAGGATCACTCAGTCGAATCTTTCATAATTAAAGTAAGGACATCCTCCAAAGGCTGGGTTCTGTATGTGAATGAGCTTCTCATCTATTGCTCCAAGGATATTGGGGAAATTCAATCATTGCTTGAACCCTTTCCTCTGGGGGTAATGGGAGCCTGAATGACCTAATCTGAGATGAGTCATCTCTAAAGGCTTGCACAATCCTCTAGTTAGAAGCAAAAGCATCATTCTCGATATATTTAATTACCGCGTTATGATGTCTCAATCGGATAATGTTGGAATGGCGTGATCAGCGGCCAAGTGTGCCGTAGGATTACGAATATACCCTACTGTATGTAGGTTAATCTTGATCCTGGCAAGTTAGTGATAACGCTTAATGTTGTAATATGTCATGGTGTAATCACGTGACTTTTTTTTGGCTCACATGGGATTAGAACGTCCACGATTTTAGCGAAATCGGCCGTTACCACATGCAAGGCCTTGAATCACCAATGTCTCTGGCACAAATCTGGATAATTGCTTCTAAAATCATCCGGTCAACTTTTAGTTCAACGTGAAACCAATTCTCCCATTCAGATATTAATTAATTCTGTCAACTTCATTTACTACACCAAGAAGAGTGCTAATGTGTATTAGGTGATATATATATATATATATATATATATATATATATATATATATATATATATATGCCATCATCATCATCATCATCAGCTATTCCTAGTCCACTGCAGAACAAAGGCCTCTGTCATGTCCTTCCATTCACTTTTGTTTATTGTATTTCTATGCCTGTTCCTACCCGCTAACTTTCATAGTTGTTCAAGCAATCGTCTTCTCTTACTTCCCATACTTCTTTTGTAATCTCTAGGGACCCATCTGTTATTCTTAATATCCATCTATTATCTGTCATTCTCCTTATATGTCATGCCCATGTCTATTTCTTATTCTTACATTTTGTTAAAATATCATTTAATTTAGTTTGCTCTCGTAACAAGGTTGCTCTTTTTTCTGTCTCTTTGGGCTATTCCCATCATTATTCTTTCTCTAGTTCTTTTCTTTTTAGATAACGTGGCATTTGACTTTTCATAATATTATTTTGCTTACCAAAAGCTCTCTAATTCATGCTTCTCTTTCTATTAATTTCGGTCTCATGTCCTGGAGAAACACTTACTTTCAGTCCTAACTACGTATATCCCCGAACAATCACTAGAGGTTCATTCAAAACCAATATTTATTGTTTCTGCATTTTCATTAAACATTATATCAGTTTTACTCATATTCATTTTATGTCTTACATTTCTAACCTCTGTATTCAAATCTTCTATCATCTTTTGCAATTCCTCCAAAGATTCACTAAATAGAACCATGTCATCTTCAAATCTTTAGGGTTTAAGGTATTCCCCATTCATATGCTTGCATTTTCCCAACCCAAATTCTTAAAAACTTAATCCAGCCTCACTGTAAATAATTTAGGAAAGATGGGATTTCCCTGTGTACATGCTTTCTAAATCAGGATTTTCTTACTGTCCTTACGTAGTTTTTGGATGGCTATACTTCTTGTATAGATATCTTCAACTGTTCTAACATAAGATTCATCTATTCCTAGTCTTTGAAGGGGATTCATTACTGCTGAAGTTTTGACAGAAACGAACGTTTTCCCATAGTATATATATGCCATACTCTGCTAATTTAATTTTTTTTCATTAACTGGTTAAATACATGGATATGGTCAGCTGTCTTTCTCTGATAATTTTGATGCCTTTTATGTATCCCTTTTTGTGACTTCGTATAAGGATGATGTTTTTCCAGAGCATTTTGTGTAAGAATCAGAGTTTTATTATTATGAAATCTCCTCCATCAATTTTTAAATAATCTGTTACGCCATCTTCTGCTGCTTTGTCCTTTTTTTATGCCTTTTCGTTTTTTTTCTTTTTTTCTTTTTTACTTCACTATTACGTTTGGTACCTATTATGTTTTGCTAAACTAAACTCATGAGATTTTTCTCTTATAATTTCTCTGAGGTATATACATATATACATAAAATATATATTTTTGGTTTCATATATGCGAGTATATCTAGTATATGTATATATTATATATATATATATATATATATATATATATATATATATATATATATATATATATATATATATATATATATATATTTATATATATGTATATATACACACACACACACACACACACACACATATATATATATATATATATATATATATATATATATATATATATATGTGTGTGTGTGTGTGTGTGTGTATGTATGCATGTATGTGAACAAGTAATAAACAATATGATTTATACTATTATCAATGAATGGTAGAAAAATTAAATGAATTACTAATTAATCAGTGTATCTATACATTTGCAATCGAATTATCAAAATATGTTACATTTGTTTGAAGGTATATGTAAACAATAGGTTCTTCTCATAGAAAATAAAAAGATTGGAAAGGAAAATAAACCCTAACTCATTACGGGATAAAACTGATACATAGTTTGTCATCTGTCTGTCCTTCAGTGGGGTGTATTTGGAGAAGGTAAGTCGGATGGGTTAAGGAAACACTTACTACTCACCATTTAATTACTATCTAATCATCTGAAAACTATTATGAATAGTTATTTTTTGGACTCGTCAATACATATTTTCTAATAATCGAGAATCGATGTATCTTGAGTATATTCGGTGTATAAATATCAGGATTTTTTTTTTTTTTTTCATAATTTTCATCAACTAATATTTCACTGGTACACAGCTGTCCTGGGCTAATACTTTTTTTCTGCAGGAGTCCCTGACGCTATCCTTCAAGTGAAATGGAACGTGGCTCCAACCCCACTCGCCAATATCACTAATAATCCAATTTCCCCGTCTGCTTTGATCTATTTTTGAATGGGATCTTCATCCAATTACTGGAAATGTTCATGTTCAACTCATAATCAAAATCCACAAAAGGAAATTCAATATGTATCTTTTTATGCTATGGATTACTGAATTACGAGAATTATAGTAAAGTGGGTTTCTGGAATAGCAGAGAGAGAGAGAGAGAGAGAGAGAGAGAGAGAGAGAGAGAGAGAGAGAGAGAGAGAGAGAGAGAGAGAGAGAGAGAATATTCAAATCTGTATAGTCATTTTGACATAAGTATATATGTAGTAAATTTACTTAATGAAAAGTTAAACTACATTACATTGCATATGGCAATAAAAATAATTAAGCAATAGCTGTTAAGATGGAAGGAGGTGTCTTATATAAAGCCAATATGCGCAAGGGCTTCAAATTTATTTAGCTAACAATGGTGGCAATTCATCTCCATACATGAAGAATAATGATTGTTTATTCTGATTTTCTTTTATCCTTCCCTTTTATCCCATCAACCTCAATAATGACATTGAAATTCTTATTTTGATAATGTATCCAAGTATCCGTATTTTCCAGGAGTAGTCGTAATGCCACCATAACAGTCACTTAGGATAATTTTTTTTGTTTAGGGATTTCTTGCTTATTAGATGTCCTACTGTGCAACCACCAAACTTAATCTAAAAGCAACTTACAGTTATGGATTAGAATAGTTAGCCATAATAGCGTTTAACGTACTCTGTAAAATTGAGATAGACTTCGCCTTTAAATAAGAATTAATACTGTACTACTTGCTTGCAGTTTTAGCTTCTTGATGCATTATGTCAGTTTTTTTTAAGTCATACTTTGTAACCTCCATAATTATATTATTGAACTTTTAATTCTGTATCATTTAGTAACCGAGACTGCATATCAACAAATCATCTATCATTACAAGAGGCGCTCTTTTTATGCTTGTGTGCTTTTTCGTTATAATGGAGGCGTGTTTCAGTAAAGGGTACAATGAATAAAAATTTAGATATTTTCCTGCACCTTTCCGATTGATTGATTAATTGATTGATTGACTGATTATAAGTTTTCTGGCACCCTGACTTCGAAGGTAAATACCACCAATATCATTTGTTATAAAGAAAGAATAAAAGGAAATTCATTTAAAAGCCATAAAACGAAAATATCCTATTCAAAGTCCCACTTCTGAAATAAATAGAAAATGCCGCTAGTATAGTACCACACATTCTGCCCCTTAAGAATCTTGTCAAGGATGAAACTGCCATCCTCACCTCGAGCTTCAAACATATATCTATTTCGTAAGGTGACAAAAGTGGGGCATTCGGTCGAGTAACGCCTCACTGTCAGTGGAGCCTTTTATTCAGGTTACAAGGAGAGAACATTCAGCGAATTGAACAAATTGGTGAAATGCTTTCAGCTGGGAATCTAGATTTATTGTCAATAACATTCGAGGTAATCACTCCAGAATTTGCTGTTTCATGAGTGTAAACTTACTCTAGATTTTTTTTATTAATAATATATCGCACAGATAGTACATAACTTTGTTGACATAAAAAGGAGCAAAAAAGTTTTTCTCAGGTTTAAAATCAAATTTATGAGATAACTATGAGCTGTGGGTTTCTGTGTCGTATATACTGCATATCTTTTTTTTTTTTTTTTTTTTTTTTCTTCGAAACAGATGGACTGTTATGCACATTAATGTCTTAATCTATGATTGCTGTTTGGCGTTAATAAAGTGCTTCAAAAGATTTGAATTGTGAATTATATACCGTATTGGTTATAATTATAATTACACTGTAAAGTAATTATCGTTAATTCTTTAGTACCTAACGATCTAAGAAGATCCCTGAATTTTCATATTATAACACCATTTAAGTGTTATTATTACATGTTATTATTCCGCAGGTAAATAATTTACAATATTTTCTTTTAAATCATAAATATAGCCTACAGGAAATTTTTGTCTAAAAATCTCATACAATGTACATAGGCCGATATCGCACATTTTTACATATAGTGATCACTTCGAAATAATACTTTTCTTTTTTGTTCGATTTTCAAAATAGAAATAGTCGTATATAGGGTGTATGTCATAATTCTAGGTCCAGGTGAAAATAAAATGTTCATCAAATCAAAAGTTACTATTGTATTTGACATAAGAAACGATTAAGGATCACCCAAGCTAGTCGCCTACTAAATTGTGATTTTTTATGAATGTATCAACTTTCGCAAATATTTTGTAATTTAAAGATGAAGTTACTAGCTAGGGTAAAATTAAGCACATACTTTCTCTGGTAGTTATAGAAAAATTTTATTCATATATTTTTTTTAACCCATTTTTCAATTACAGTACTACAAAACTCCATATGTTTCTCAGCGGCCATTTCAATGTTTCACCAATTGGTATTCAGAGTGATTGATTAGTTTTCTGGTATCCTTACATTAACGTCGACATCGTTTGTTATAAATAATCAAAGGATATTTAATTTAAAACAATAAAAGAGAAGTTGTCCTTATAGAATTTAAAATTGAATAGCTTTTAGAAGACCTACTTCTAAAATAAATCCAAAAATACCGCCAGCATAGTACAACACAAGAAGGGAACAATAAGAGCTTTACATATACATAGATCAAGATTAATTTTTATTCTAAAATATATTTAAAAATACTGCTAGCATACTCCAAGAGCCTTAAATATACATATATCATAATCAATTCTGATTCTAAAATGAATTTGAAAATACTGCTAGCATAGTCCAAGATCATTAGATATACAGATATCATGATTAATAATGCACATCCTTCAGAATATCTCTAATGATGGCTAACGATAAGAAGTACGAACTCTTCCTTTGGGGGATTGATGCTGTAACTTGGTGTTGCAATATTCTCTATCATTGAATTTTATTTTCCAATAATTAAGTATTGCTTTTTCAGTCAATGACGTCCTTGATTAACCGATATGACGTCATCTTGATGGGGCAATCTCTTGATAGATTTATTAAAAAATGTACAAACATATTTCTTCATCATCCCTCACGCCCACCCAATGCCATACAAATACACATGTAAAATAATTGGAATCCTTGTAGTCGAGCAGTGAAAAATAATAGTTGTAAAATTAATAATGTTGATTTCATGAGCATTTTGCGTTGAATTACACATATCAAATGACATTGCAATATTTAGAGTTCTTTGTCGGGATCAATGTTGATGATTAAATAAATTTGAAATAGAATGATGAATTGCTCTTTTCGACAGGAGAAATTGTATCGACATCTTTATACGCAGTGTTGTTGATGTTGTTGTTTTTGATGCTTCATATTTGGATTGAAATATCAACCTTGCCTTTTATTATATGAGAGCGTATCAATAGACTTAATGAAATGATCAAATGTGAAAAAGTAGTAATTTTGTTTCCAAATACAGTGCAAAAAAAAAAAAAAAAAAACTTCATATGTTTCTCAGCGGTCATTCTAATGTTTCACCAATGGTATTCAAATTTATTGATTAGGAGTTTTATGGTATCCTAATATCGAAAGTCATTTACGTCGATATTGTTTTTTATAAATAAGGAATAAAAGATTATTAAATTTAAAATATAAAAAGCGAAGATGTCCTTATAGAATTTAAAATTAAATAGCTTTTAGGAGAGGTGCGTTTGAAATGAATATAAAAAAGCTGCCAGCATAGTACAAAACAAGAAAGGAACAACAAGAGCATTAGATTTACATATATCATTATTAATTCTGATTCTGAAACAAATTTAAAGATACTGCTAGCATAGTCCAAGAGCATTAGATATTCATATATCATGATTAATAATGCATATCCTTCAGAATATCTCTAAGGTTGGCTATCAATGAAAACAACGTACTCTTCCTTTGGGGGATTGACTCTGTAACTTGGTGTTGCAACATTCTCTACCATTGAATTTTATTTTCTGATAATTAAGTATTGCTTTATCAGTCAATTGCGTTGTTGATTAACGGATATGACGTCATCTTGATGGTGCAATCTCTTAATAGATTTATTAAAAAATTGACAAACATAATTCTTCACCCCTCACGCCCACCTAATGCTATAAAAAGACACATGCAAAATAATTTGAATCCTTGCAGTCGAGCAGTGAAAAATAATAGTTTTAAAATCAATAATGTTGATTTCATGAGCATTTTGTGTTGGATTGCACACTTCAAATGACATTGCAATATGTAGAGCTCTTTGTCGGAATCAATGTTGATGATTGAATAAATTTGAAATAAAATGATATATTGCTCTTTTAGACGAGAAATTTTATCGACATCGATATACGCAGTGTTGTTGCTGTTGTTGCTGTTTTTTATGTTTTATATTGTGTATATGACTGTTTCTATGGAAAGGTGCCTGAGATTAGAATATGTACCATTTATTATATGAGAGAGTATCAATAGACTTAATGAAATAATTAAATGTGAAAGAATAGCAATTTTATTTTACAGACTGCTATGGAGGAGTACTTGTTCTCTTTCCCTCTTAATCATGTACTTGGGTTTTAGGTGAAATTCCTTTGTTATTACTATACTTCCTAAGCTTCATACATTATATAAAATTAACATTGATAATTATGAGAGCATCGATTAGGTATAATAAATATATTTTAACCAGAAACAATAAATAATACTAGCTGTTCAGAGAGAAGGATGGCTGGAGTTTATGCAGGTAGATTTTCATTATTGAAACTGATATTGTTGTCAGTTAAACAAAATAAGCTCTCACATAGAGCTCAGTGTGTTTTCTGTCTTTTTTACCTTATTCTCGAATCCAAATCTTATCCTCTGTACTTTTTCATTTTTTTAGATTTCAACAGCTAGCGATTCGAAAACAAAATAAATCAATCAAAAATTACTTCTCGTTTTCCATTATAAGCATGTGTTGTGTGTCAAATGCTTTGCCCAAGGAGAGATTCTAGGTTGGTCTCTATTTTTGGTTATCATATTCATATTCTTGATGAATTTTCTGACGATAAGTATCATCGCTCACCCTGATAAAAAAACACAAAGGCATAGGCTGAATAAGGCAGATCTTGATGAATAATTTGTCCAGTTTGGGACCAAGGATTAAATTCAGGATACTGTACAAATAATAAAATAGTGTGAGATAATCCCTATTTTCCTTGCTATCAATAGAATACCACGCCGATTATATCTAATTTAAATCTGACACCTCAGTGGCAGGCTAAAATCCGACTAGAAGCCTCATTAGTATTGGTATTTTTGTTGAGAAGATTGAGGTAGCTCTCAGATGTTAGCAAGATCATTTCAGTGTAAAAATAATGGTAGGGCTTCAGCTTCCCTAGCAGGTTGAATTGCAATACTTTGAGAATGGAAATGAAAAAACTACTAGTTTTGCCTTTTCACTCTAGGGGATAGAAGGTAATCAATTAATTAAAATCTATAGAATTTTATTATAATTACAAATAAATTTCTCAGGGTATCAATAAATTTTTCTCCAAAGTAATGTAACGGCTCCACGCACATTGGAAAATAGTGACGAATAATCCTTAACCTTTGATATACCCGAGTGTGCAATACACGAAAGAGATTAAGAAGGGTAACGTAATATCAATGATATATCGATCTCTTTTTTATTGAACTTTCAGCACTACTTACAATAAGTCATACTAAAGAACAGCAGTGCTGTAAGAAATCATGATAATGGTAGGATCAGGGAACACGAAGAAAGCTTATAGTATATTAGCTTAGTTTACCGTAAATAAATGACTTTTATTATATACTGTACCACACCTTCTAATTGCTTCTTTATCTAAGAACTCTTTCCCAAATACACTTGGCTTGAAAACAATGGTAGGATTTCTTGAACCAGTTTGGACAAAATATGAGACATCTCTAGAAAACATGTGGATTAGGTACATTTTCATATCCCTTTTTGCATACTAAAAATAAGTATGATCCTTACTCAAAGTCCATTACAGTACTTGGAAATATAAGCTAGGTCATAGCATATCCCAAAGTTCCAGCATAGTTCGTAGTATTCATAAATTTTTTTAAAGATATTACAACTCTGCTGACCAGTTGGCATTAACGATAATTCAGTTGCTTCTTTCTCTTATTTCCTTATGTGGTTAGTTACGAGTGCAGTGGCTATTCAAGTAAAGATCTGTTCCAAATATGGTATTTGCATCATATAAATATGAATTTTGAATAAACATATCATCCTGCAGTATTATGGTTGCTTTAAGGAATGATGCAGCTTGTATTTTTTTTTTTTTATGCTTCTTAACTGTCATGACTGACACATTCCGTACAAAGCTTGTCCGTATTAGTTGGCAGAGATGGAATACCTTGAGAATCTATCAGAGAACGTGCATTCCTTTGTTGAACAGGAACTGAGCTATCCTCTGTGGAATGAACAGTGATTTCTGTTGTTCAGCACGTGTTTCATACACGCTCTTACACTATAACGTTATTGCCTTTTATCTCTCGCTCTTCCTCACACTGATAATAAACCAACCTGTTTAAGCTAGCTATCTCATGGTTTATTTTTTCTATTTTTGTGGCATTCTTATTCCCAAGTGCTTGTATATAAACTCTATATCTATGTAATAAACCTCGCATCTCTGTTGACACCTAACAGTAATGCTGCCACAGGAGACAGCTTAATTGCTTGAGTTTATCCAGTGTTTTCCTGAGAGTTTAATGTTTATAACATCTGTTAGTAACAGGGTAAAAAAAAATTGCCTTTGTTCACTTGCTTCAACTTTTGAAAAATCCAGCTCCTTATCACTTATGCTCCTTGAATGGTAGGTTTCCTGCCATTTACTCCGTTGGTAGTTTCGTGCTTAGCATCATATTTTTTGGCAGATTATGCATTTCTTTGGATCCAGAACCACTTGAAGATGGAGATTGTGTTGCCCTCAATTTTTTATTTGGTGTGATAGAGTCAAGCATTCTTCACTGAAAAAAATTAAAGAAAAATTAGTTTTCGGAAAACTTTGAATGAATTATATATGAGCAAAGAACATTCAATAAAAATGTATTGATTAATTTATTGCATCATTTTATCTGTCTCTAGGAATACAAATGATGAACTATACTTGTTATATCCAAGTTCGTTGATCTGGTAAATATTCCTTTTATTGGTCGCTACACAGGGGTTAAAAAAAGTAAACAAGTTTTCCAACTAATGCCAAACCCACTTATGGTATACCTAACCACAATGTAAAAGAATTGAACGTTCAATCGATTTACGTGTTTTTTTTTTTTTCACTAAATTGTAAAGGTGAAAAGTCATAGATTTTATTTGCTCATCAGGAAAAACCATACTTTGACTGCTTGTGACCTTATGTATTGACCAATAATGTTTCTCATGCTTCAATTTGAGAGGTGAAAACTCTTCTAGTGCCGTGTGGATCCCAGCTGAACGTTTGAACTAATCTCTCTTTGGGATAGCGAAGAGCATGCCCAAACCATTACCATCTACCCATCATCATGATCTCATCCACATATGGTACTCGAGTAATCTCTCTTATAGTTTCATTTCTAATCCTGTCCTGCTACTTAACTCCCAATCCTTCTGAGGGCTTTGGTCTCAAATCTACTAAATGTTTTAGAGATTGTTTCATTGTCATTCCATGACACATGTCCATAGAGTAACACTGATATATAGTCTGATTTTCATATGTAATTTCAGGTGAGTTGATTTCCAAATTTTACTTAATCTAGCCATTGTCTGATTTTCTTTTTTCAATCTTCCACTAATCTCTAATTCTAAAGACCCTGTATTAGAGGTCATAGTTCCTAAATACTTAAATGATTTTACCTCATTAATCCTTTCTCCTTTCGATATCTCATCTTCCATCGCATACTGAGTTCTCATCATCTCTGTCTTTCTTCTATTCATTTTGAGCCCAACCTTATGGGATATTTCATAGTAAGCAAGCATTGCAAATCCTGTGGTGTTCTGCTAACAAGGACAGCATCATCAGCATACGCTAGGTCTGTTAAATTCCTATCACCAATCCTGTCCAATCCTTCTCCCCCATCTCTGAGTGTTCTATGAATTACAAAATCCATGAGGAGGATAAACAACATAGGTGACAACACATTCCTTTGGAGTACTCCGCTGTTCAATGGAAATTCATTTGATAAGACTACATTAACATTAACTTTGCACTTGCTATGCTCATGAACAGATTTAATGAAATTTACATATTTTAAAAGAATTACATAATAACGCAGGACTCTCCACAAAACTGGCCGGTGCACACTAACAAAGGCTTTTTCATAGTCCACAAATATCATCAAAAGGGGATTTCTATATTCTACAAATTGCTGTACAGCATGTCTCAAAATGGAAATCTGGTCAGCGCAACTTCTAACTTTCTAAAATTCTGCTTGTTCGTGTGTCAGCTTTTCATCAATATTTTTCTCCAGTCTCTTTAGAATAAGCATTCTTTATATTTTCATAACAAATGGCGTAAGTGTTATGGCTCTGTAATTATTGCAAT
>NC_090725.1:54958321-54965821 GCF_036898095.1 Palaemon carinicauda | reverse complement strand
TGGCTGGCAGGAAACGGTGATAATAGTTGATCATACCAAAGAATTCTTATAGATCTTAGATGGTCAAGGGGTGGGGAAACTACTTCAGCCAGCTAGAATCAGGGAAACGCTTCTCCGATGGTGAAGAGCAGTGGTTTCATGAATGTGGCGTTAAAAGAAGAGTCAGTGACGCAGGGTGGCTTTATCGAACAGTAAAACACAGCAGTGAGTGGGGAAGGCGGGAGGGAACTGGTCACTTTCTTGGTCACCAATGTGCGAGCCAGCAGTTAGGGGATAACTGAGGGGCGAGGTGAGTACAACTAAAGCTTTATTAAACAATTATCGAGTGTATATACAGCGACTTGCAAGTAAGAATGTCACAAAAACTCAAACATGAAAAAGCTAGCCTCATCACACAAGTTGGTCTACTATCAGTGCAGGAAAGAGCGAGTGATAAGATATACAATAAAAAACCGTTTGAGTACGAGCGTGTATGAAACATGTACGGTACAAGTCGAAGCTAAGAGGACAGTAGACTGCTTAAAGAGAGATAAGAGTTGATTGCAACTCCTCCATACATATTCATGTCAAATTGAAGAGTCTAACGTAAAAATGATATCAACCACTAAACCTCCACCATTATTACCTAGGATATTCATATCATTCACTCGACATTTTCATTTATTTAGATTAGCCACATATAACTCTTAATATTGACTTCGCTCTACATCCGGATGGGAGACTCAAGGGGAAATTCCTTTTATTATGAGAGTTTCTGATTACAACAAAAACAACAACAACAATAATAATAATAATAATAATAATAATAATAATAATAATAATAATAATAATAATAATAATAAGGGTCATCATCATCATCATCGTCATAATAATAACAATAACAACAATAATAATAATAATAATAATAATAATAATAATAATAATATCAATGATAATTGTTATGAAAGTAAAATCTTTGAAGAATAGAAGAAACTACTAGAAACTGATCAAATTTTAGGCAATGAGATATTTTTTGCTACAAAATTGTTTTTACTTTTTTTCACAATTGACTTTATGAAAACTTTTTTTTTTCAAAATTTACTTCAACAAATGTCTAATGGCCTATGAATTTTTACATCATATGCCAGAAAATTGTGAAAATGGGCCATTTCTCGGTTTAGCAAACAGATATGTTGATATTTTTATAGTACTATAAACAATAAAAATATAACTTCAAACACATTTTTGCTCCTCTCTAGCAACACTGTCAAAAAAGATGTTATATAGATATTGTTATGGTTTTTCGATATCCGATTGAAAGATGACAAGGAGGTGATTTCTGAAAAAGCTATAAAGTATTTATGAAAGCGAGAGAATATAATAGCAATGAGTATAGTGTAAATCCTGTTATACTTGTTAATTTAGAAAAGGATTCTTCTATCTAATATATCTTATCTCACATTTTCTTAGTATATATTCGTTATGTTTGAAATAAATATTGATATTTTTTTTAGTAAGAAAATCATTTGCCTTAATATTCATGTTAGTCCAGAAGATAAAAAGTTAGAGCTATTTAGAGATCAACTATTAAAGCTATTCTTGAATATTTTGTTTCACTTGTCCATGAAAATTGATCTTTGTGTTTGAAAATAAAGAAGTAACACGACAAGGGAACCTATTACAAAAGGATCTCTACACCTCAATTTAACTATAACAGTTTTTCTATTCATCTCTTTGGTCTTCAAATAATCTCACAAGAATAGACTTCCATGTAATCTCAGGAGTTCGGGCAGGAGAACTGGGATTTGTATTCTTTGAATCTTCATCAGAGATCAGTAATCCTTTTTAGAGCTGAAATTGGTTGGGAATGAATTACCCTACTAATTCAACAAACGTGGAATCGTTATAACTATTAGCTTTTTCATTAATGACTTTATTTCTAAGTATGCAAAGGTTTTATAATCTTTTCATCATGAGAAGAATCACCCTCCGTTTCTCAATCTTCAACTTGAGTTGGAAAAGAACGTTTAACTTGATGATTTATTTGGTGTTACTTAGATGGATATACATTTACGAACAATTTTGTTGTGCTCAGGAATTTAGCATGAAATGTAGTATATGATAGATTTTTTTTTTCACCCCTCTCTCACTCCATTTTAGTTTTCAAAGTTTTTCTATTATGGTTTATGCTAGAAATTCTATCTCCTACAAGAATATTGATATTGAAATTGTTAAATAGGACGAGAAAATAATGTAAATATACAATTTTTTTTTAGTACAAAGATCTATCAGGTTTTATTGTAAATTTTTAAATAAACAAGGTGCGTGATTAAAGGGGAATTTCAGATGTTAGGTTTTTTTTATTCATTGTTTTTTTTTTTTTCAAAAGCCTCTTTAAGCCCCAAGCCTGGTTAATAGGATATGAGCTATACCCACAAAAGTACCTGAAAGTTTGGATTTTTGCATAGGGCATATTGTTCTAGTGTTTTGTTTGACAAAGTTTTGTATGTAAGTTCAAACTCTTACTCTATCATATATATATATATATATATATATATATATATATATATATATATATATATATATACATACATACATATATATATATATATATATATATATATATATATATATATATATATATATATATATATACATTATGATAAAAAGCTTTGTAAACAGACCAGTCCTCTTCAAAAAGTCAAAGACGAAACTAGTCAATACTCGTACAATATTTTCATTTTTTATGTGGGTTTATTGCGTCTGAGGATCATATGTTTCTGTAATTTTTACTCATGTATCTATCTATCTATCTATCTATCTATCTATCTATATATATACATGTATATATATACATATATATATATATATATATATATATATATATATATATATATATGTGTGTGTGTGTGTGTGTATATACTTAAATAATACATATTTCTTGGGTGCTTGAGGTTTAACCGACCAACGCTACTCCGTAGCAATATATGATGCACTAGCGACGAGAGTTCATCACTTGACCGACCATTGTCAGAAATTCTTTATCCCTGAAACAACAAGGAATCTAGAATAGTCATTAATCCTTATTGCCCAGTAGATGTAAAAGAGAGGTGGTGTACAAGTGCTCCATGCTTCCCTGTTACCTGCTTCTTTAGACCTTGCTATTGTATTTGTCAAATAGTTTTGTAAAGAGCACCTCGTTGGAAAGCGTTTCCTGAAAGGGATCCGGTTAGATAAGGTCTTCTATCTAATTTGGAAAATGATGATGCGAGTATTGGAGGGATCCTGAGCCGTAATCTTAAAATCAACAACAACAACAAATGCCGCAGTTTCCAGTCCACTGCAGGACATAGGCCTTAGACATGTCAATTTATGTCTTGGGTTTGGCAAGTTTTCATCACCACGCTGGTCAATGCTGACAGGTGATGGTAGGAGAACTTCTTCAGATAGCTCACAGGAAACTAACCTAGTATGGCTGGCCCTGAATAGTGCAGTTGTGTTGATCATGGTGATACTTAAACCCTTTCACCACATTAAGGTATTACCAATCCTAAAAGGAATCCTCTAATCACTTAGTGGTAAAACAGATAAGAAGTTCCGTAAGTTGAAATAATTCAACATATCATTTGTGACCTGTTGTTTAATATAAACAGTTTTAGTTTAGCTCTAATAGGGTTTGAGTGATTATGAGTTTTTTATATCTATAAATATATACCTGATTTGAATAAGTTACTGAAAATATTTTTATAGTAAAACATATAATACAGGATGGATTATGGAACCATTTGGTGATGACGTTGATCTTGAAAATGTAAGTGATATTTAATGAAAGGCCTTATTTTTGAGTAAATTAAAAAAAAGTAAATAAAAAAACTCGTTTTCATTAAGTAATGGAAAGGAATTCCGCAGTAATGAGTAAACATTGTACGACTAGTTATTGCATAACTTGCCATTGATCAGCAAAGGGAGGTGGAAGTATTGGTATTTGGTAAACTGGCATCTGGTGTTATGACTTTGGGTTTTAGTTTCCGAACTAAATGGATTGCTAACTATGTATTTGGGAATTCATCGGTCTTTTTAAAGGCTTAATGTTTAAAGACCGTTCATGAATGGCTGAGGCAAGTGACAGTGACATTACCCTAGCAAGTAGGACAATGTTCTAGAGGCTGATCATAGATACATATGATCAGCGCCTAAGCTCCCTCTCTACCCAAGCTAGGAACAGGAGGGACCAAGCAATGGCTGCTGATGACTGAGCAGGTAGACCTATAGGCCCTCCCAAATCCTCAATCTTTAGCTCACAAAGATAGTGATGTTCAGTGACCAAAGGAACTAACGAGTTTGAGCAGGACTCGAACACCAGTCTGGCAATCACCAGGTAAGGATGTTTCCAAAGGATCACCACAACCCTGCTATTTCGATTAACTAGTTTCAGACATATAAATTAAATTAAATCATTAATGTAATCGTATCAAAATGCTTATGTAGTAAGGATGTAATCGTGCCAATTTGTAATGATTTTCATAACTTCGTATATATGGTTAAAGAGAATTTTAAATTCCTAAATTAAGGCACATATCTAAAAATTGTTTGTTCATATGCAGTGTGATGGCAATACTCGTACAATTGTGGTGAGCTGGTGGTAGCGTCCCTGCCTGGTGATTGCCAGACTGGGGTTTAAGTTCCGCTCAAACTCATTAGTTCCTTTGACCACTCCAACCTCACCATCCTTGTGAGCTAAGGATGGCGGGTTTGGGGGAGTCTATAGGTCTATCTGCTGAGTCATGAGTAGCCATTGCCTGGCCATCCTTGGACCTAGCTTGGATAGAGAGGGGGCTTAGGCAATGATCATATGTAATATGGTCAGTCTCTAGGGCACTGGCTCTGCTTGACAGTGCAACGTCACTGTCCCTTGCCTCTGCCATTCACGAGTGGCATTTAAACCTTTAAAGTTTAAATGTTTAAAGTTTAATGGTTGGACGAAACTATACCGAGGAAAGTCTTAGACGGCTGATAGTTGCTTAAGTTCCTCAAAGATACAAATCTAAAGTGGATCTGAAATGTCTAACGCTTAAAAACTTTGAACACATCAGAGGTGGAACGAGGGCCTTTATTGCTGGAGGTAGAACAGGTGTTACGATAACAATGGCCCAATTGCGACGAGAACTTTTTATTAAACCATTATCAATTCTTCAAGCTTAACAAATGCTTATACAGTTCTCTTGCTTGAGGGTACACTCCTGTTTCTCTTCCTCTTTGTTTTTTTAATTCTTTTATAGCTCATGTAAGATAGCGCAATTTTAATGTTATTGCCGTTTTTACAATATTTTATCTTAATTGATCACTACTTCTTTTATAGTTTACTTATTTACTTGTTCCCTTTCTTCATTGGGCTATTTTATACCATCCTGTTTTTCCAATTAGGGTTCTTGCATAGCTAATAATAATAATAATAATAATAATAATAATAATAATAATAATAATAATAATAAGGATAATAATAATAATAATAAAAATAATGAAAATAAAAATAATAATAATAATAATAATAATAATAATAATAATAATGATAATAATAATAATAATAAGTATGTAGAACGTAACCACTTATCTATTACTTTTTTTTTATTATTCCCAGGAAAATAAGTAAATTAATGTTAAATCTTTTGATTAGTATGGGGGAGAAAGCACTTTGGTATCCAAACCTTAGTTAACTATCTTATCGAAACTATTTACTAAAAGCTTAATTTTTAATTCAATAATATCCTTCATTCTTTAATTACGCATAGGGCAAGAAATGGGAACATATCTTTAAAGTAAAAAATAAGGATATGAATACTATTGGTTTCATTTTAGTTGGAAGAGAAATAAGGATCGTTATTTTGTTATTCATAAAAAGTTAAGAATAGTTCTGAATTTCAATGACAGTTCTTCAATAGAAGCAACCTGACATATGCATCAATTGAATACATAATTTCAATTGTCTAAGATAGGAATTTTTACTAAAATTTTATAAGAATACACATAGTACTTGAACAATGAGAAAATTATCAGAATTCCTAAATGTTTGCAGTAATTTTCTTTTATTATATAAAACAATTGGTAATAAAAAATAGGATTTTACTCACAAAAAATTAAATGATAAGGAAAAAGATAAGAACATATAGTACATTAACTTTCTTTTCTAGATTGTAAATGTCTTGTATGGTAAAGAAATTTTTATTTTTTTTTCTAGTGCTGCTATAAATTTTCAACTTCTAATACCTAAGTAAAGTTTATGGGATTTATATCTGCTAATTAATCGATAAATTTTAACAATTTCTTACTCCCATCAGCAGTGGGAATATGCTCCTCAGAAGTATGGTATAATTTTAGAAAGCTTTCATGGAACGCTATCTAATCAATACTCAAGATATAGTGATGAAATATATATCCCTAGAAGATCCGGTTATATTTCCACTGAGGAAGAGTAAGTCTGTGAGGACGGTAAACGCACAAAATGTCGATGGTCATAAAGTCGACGGACATAATGTCGAAGGGCAAATACCAACATCCGTTTGAAGAGGACATGATGTTGACTCTAACAAATTGTTAATAAAAATGATAACTTTATAATGGATAAGGATGAAAATAGTAACTCTTTTTATGCTGATAATTTCGTTCAAACCATTCTATCCTGGTAGTCATCACATTAGGCATAAGTTTTTATTTTTATTTTTTATTTATTTTTTTTAAAATTTAGTCTGTTTTTAACATATTCGAAAATATATATATAGTAAATTTAAAATGCATAAACGTATAAATCCTTTTAATACTATTCCATACGAACGTAGAAGATGAAAATATATAATGAAGAGAAGGAAGCAAGAGGATGATCTTGAATCAATGAATAACGAAGTGGAATAAGGGACATAAAGATTAATAAGATGGAATATGTTGTAAAGAATGCTTAAAGAAAAAGATATTAGTCTTGAATTAATGAATAACGAAGTGGAATAAGGGACATAAAAAGATTAATAAGATGGAATACGTTGCAAAGAATGCTTAAGAAAAAGATAGTAGTCTTGAATTAATGGATAATGAAATAGAATAAGGGACATAAAGATTAATACGATGGAATACGTTGTAAAGAATGCTTAAAGAAAAATAGATTGCTGTCTTGAAGTAATGAATAACGAAATAGAATAAGGGACATAAAGATTAGTAAGGTGGAATACGTTGTAAAAAATGCTTCAAGAAAAAGAGACTGATTGTGAAGTAATGCATAACGAAGTGGAATAAGGGACATAAAGATTAATAAGATGGAATACGTTGTAAATAGCGCTTAAAGAAAATAATTATTGAATAGCGAATTGGAAAAAGGGATATAAAGATTAATAAGATTGAATAATTTGAAAAGAATGATTAAAGAAAAAGAGACTGGTCTTGAATTAATGAATAACGAAGTGGAATAAGGGACAGAGAGATTAATAAGATGGAATATGTTGCAAAGAACGCTTAAAGAGAAAGATATTGGTAACA
>NC_090725.1:54948321-54953321 GCF_036898095.1 Palaemon carinicauda | reverse complement strand
ACCTAGGTATTCCATCTACATTTCTTTAGGGTGCTCTCAATTTTAACTTTAGCCTAGCAATGATGAGCTGGTGATCGCTACCAATATCTGCACCTCTATAGGTTCTAATATTTCCCAGCGTTCTCCTCTTTTTATTATTGGCTATGTGATCTATTAAATTTTTGTAATTGCCACATGGTGAAGTCCCTGTATATTTGTGGATGTCTGTTGAGTAAAAACTTATAAAGAGTGCCCCATTTTTATTTGTAACTTCACAAAGACCCTCAGCACCCATCACATTCTCTAAACCTTGATTATTACTTCTAACATTAGTATTGATGTCACCAAACACAATTTTCATATCTCTCCCTAGGATCTCATCTATTACATTCTGCAGTTCTCCATAGTATTCATATTTCCATTCTTCAGAAGAATTTTTTGTTAGTGCAAAGCAAACTATAATACTCATATTGAACTGCTTTAATTCAAACTCTGCACCTAACAACGTACTATTTACAGCTCTCCAATCGGTTAGTGCCTTTTCTGCTCTTGGTGTCATTATCATTCTTACCCCTTCTCTTCCAATTCCATCTGATCTTCTTGAGTTCTTTGTATATAGAGTATATAGAGTATATATATATACATATATATATATATATATATATATATATATATATATATATATAGATATATATATATATATATATATATATATATATATATATATATATATATATACATATATGTATATATATACAGTATATATATATATATATATATATATATATATATATATACACATACACATACACACACATATATATATATATATATATATATATATATATATATATATATATATATACATATAAATGTATATATATATAAATATATGTGTATATATATACATATAAATGTATATATATATATATATATATATATATATATATATATATGTATATATACATATATACTGCATATATATTTATATATATATGTGTGTATATATATAAATATGTATATATATATATATATATATATATATATATATATATATATATATATATATATAAATATGCGTACTGTCTGTCTCTATGTGTTCTATTTGTCTATCTATCTCTCCCGCTCTCTCACTCCTGAAAGGGATAGTTCAAGCTTTCCTTTTTAACACATTGGCCATCTGGCCGTCAAACTTGGAAAGAACAAGAATGAGAAAAATCTAGGAACGTGTGAAAGGGGAGGGAAAATCAATGAGAAGATATTGGATGGTTTCCAATTTTTCCAAAGTGGAAAGAAATTACAAATATATTATAGTTATATAAAGGAAATAAAGTATTTCAATTCTATATTTTGGTTTTATAAGTGTTTAGGAATTATATAGATTTGAAGCCTAACTAGAGGACAAAAGGAATATAAAAGAAAATACGTGTAGTGGAAGTGAATTGATCTATAAACATTCAATTTTGTATTCCCGTCTCAATGAAATTAAGTTAGTCAATAATGAGTTCTTTTTCTTAAAATAAGTTATTGTTAATTACTATAAAAACTCTTTTTAAAATCAGGATAAAATTCGAAGCAGATGAATGCAATGGAAAATAAATCTGTCATTCTTTCTGCTCTCATACAATTATAAAGGCTCCATATAAATCATTTAATAAAAAAAAAAACGGACAAGGAAATAAGATATATGGGATATTAAAAGAATAGATACTCAGCCAATAGCGGCAATCAATTAATTAAAAATACTTCATCTTTGTTGTGATCATTTTGAAATTTAAGCATTACAGCTCATAATTGCAATTGTTTTATTAATTTTCTACATTTATGGCTTTCATTTAAAAAAGAAAAAAGAAAAAAAAAACTAGAATGTTGAATCAGTCTATCATTTTGTGAAGAATAATCGCATTTAGATTTCTTTCCCATAAGTGAGAATTCCCTTTTACTTTCCAGTAACTGCGATATCATGGAAGCTGAATATATGTGTTGCCAATATTGGCCATAACAAAGTATTGAATAGCGTTTATGGGGAATCGTGAGACAATCTTTTAGGTTCATGTCAGATGGAATGGTACTGAATGGAATATGTAGGGGAAAAGGCAGGAAATATGAGGGAAAAGGGAAGTCGAAGAGAAGGGAGAGAAGAGAATTTCACCCAAACGTGGCAGGATCCAGGTGGGAAAAATGAAGTAAAATGGGGTTGGGGGATGACTGAAGTCGTTGGGGGAAAAATGTTTCTATCAAAAAGATTGTTTTTTCTCTGACTTTTATAGTTTAGTAACGTTGGTATTTTCCAATAGGTTTGGGTAAAATCGTTTGTTTAATTTTATTTTAGACGTTCTCTATTTGATTGTTCCTTATTTAAGTTGAGCAACATTATTTTTCAACATGTGTTATAGATATTTTTTGATGTATTTGGCTTAATTGTAATCTTTTTGTATTAAATCAATGATTTGAAATAAAGTAGCGTATGTTAGTGAAATTGTATTGCTATAATCGTTGTTGTTGTCTACATAATAGTAATGCTATATCTGTCTTCTTATAACGACTTTATAATAAAACTATAACTGATAATCAACTGTTTCTCAAAATTCTTGTTCTCAAAACTATAAATCAATCTACCATCGTCATAAATTGAAAACCAACTGATTAGTTTAAACATCATTATTTTTTTGTGTATTTATGATTCTAATAACGATCATAAGATTCAGTCACTTTTTATAAAAGAAAATGGACGGTTATATGTTTAATTCAAGTTAGTAGTCACAGATAAAAAATAAATATATATTTGGACTACATTATCGATTAATCCAGTAACGACCAAAGTCTTCTTCATCATCATCTCCTCCTTAGCCTATTCACGCAAAGGGCCTCGATTAGATCTCGTCAGTCGTCTCTATCTCTATCTTGAGCTTTTAAGTTAACATTCCTCCATTCATCTACTTCACGCTTCATATTCTCCAGCCATGTAAACCTGGGTCTTCTAACTCTTCTAGTGTCTTGGGGAGCCCAGCTAAAAGTTAAGTGAACTAATTTCTCTTGGGGAGTTTGAAAAGCATGTCCAAAACATCTCCATCTACCCCTCACCATGGTCTCATCATCATATATATATATATATATATATATATATATATATATATATATATATATATATATATATATATATATATATATGTATATATATATATATATATATATATATATATATATACATATATATATATATATATATATATATATATATATATATTTATATATATAGTATATATATCATATATACATATATATATATATATATATATATATTATATATATATATATATATATATATATATATATATATATATATATATATATATACATATATATATATATACATATATATATATTCCAAAATATTCAAAAATAAGTAATTTCATTTTTAATCGTGTCCTGCCATTTAACTGCCAATATTTCTCTGGGGGCTTTGTTCTCAAATCTACAAAATCTGTTGGATATTGTTTCATTGTCATACCATGACTCCTATCCATACTGTTACACAGATCTCACTAACCTGTCATTTAGCCTAATTTTCATATGTTATGTTGGTCGATTTGATTTCCTATTTTTACGTAACATAGCCATTGTTTGATTTGCCAACCAAAGTAATGTAAGACAATTTAGATCTTTCGCCCCTTTATGCTCCAAAGTGAAGCTGGAGGATTAACCTTCCAGAAATTAATTTACACTTTGAGATTATTACATCACGTTCTTCTTTCCTTTGTGTTTGAGAATCATCTTAAAACATTAACTAGCAGAACGTGTAATTCGAGTAATCAACTGCCTCTCCTTCAAAGGATTTTGTACGTTTTTATTTTATCTGAAATAATTATATTAGGACGTAAATGGTACCAGTAATTGTTGTAAGGGCATGAGTTGCCATCGTCTTGTATTTCAGTCTCGAGTTAAAATCTGACAAGAATGAAGAACTTGTTGTTATTTTATTTGATGAGAATAGTGCCAGTTTTCATGAAAATTCTACAAAGCTCTCTAAAGTTTAATTTACCAAAGCCATTCGAAATATGAATATGAAACTTTTTCTGACTTTTTCTTTTTAAACTAAGGTAAGCGAGGTTTTGTTTCCTCTTTGCGTTGATCTATCTGAAAAAAAAAAAACGGTTATGGAAATATATATGAAAAATCAGATGCAATTTTTTTTAGATTATGATGTATGCACTGTACTTTTATTATATTGGAAGGTTATTATATGAAGTTTTAACTCAAATTGGCTTCGGAGATTTGTCTCCAATACTACTAATTATAATAATGTATGAGAGTTATTCCATTGAAGACAGATAATTCACATTCCGTTATCTCTTGTGGTAAAATGTAAATAAAGTAACCCAAGTACAGAGATTTAATGCAAATATAGGGAGAATCATTGCTTCCATTATTATCATACTGCAAACAAACTTAGAATTCTATACATTTTAGATGATTTATCGACAATTACATTCTCTATTTTATTCTTGATAAGAATTGTTGCAAAACGTTTCTGATATGTTTGTAATCCCACGAACTAGTTGTGGTGGCCCATGTGGTAACGTCCCTTACTGTTGATTGCCAGAGTGGGATTCGAATACCGCTCAAGCTCGTTAGTTTCTTTGGTCACTGCAACTTCACTATCCTCGTGAGCTAATGATGCGGGTTTGGAGGAGCCTATAGGTCTATCTGCTGAGTCATCAGCAGCCATTGCCTGGGCTTCTTCGGTCGTACTTATCATATGTATATATGGTCAGTTTCGAGGGCATTGTCCTGCTTGATAGAGCAATATCACTGCCCCTTGACTGTGCAATGAATGAGAGTCCTTTAAACTTTTAAACTATAAGAATTGGAATGCCGCTCCCGTTTTTATATCTTCCCCTTTAAAACAAAATTCAGCGACAAAATCGTTCTATGACCCTTTATCCTGCTAAACGAGATCATCAGTTAAAAGCTATAATTTGATAATAAAAACGTTCCAGCACTCATCTAAATGGAAAGTC
>NC_090725.1:54940821-54945821 GCF_036898095.1 Palaemon carinicauda | reverse complement strand
CACCCCAGCTTGACTTTTACAGAAGTGGTATGAATAAATTCGGGAATTTTGAATGAGAACCGATTTTCGTAAAGTGAAAATTATCACCAAAACAGACATCTCTCCCATACCAAGGATTGCTGACTGTATTGATAAAATCGAGAAAGCCAAGTAGATGACAAAGATTGATCTATTGAAACGATTTATATCAGGTGCCACTGGCTGAGAGGGGTAAGGAAGTTTCAGCTTTTGTTACACATAAATCATTCAACCAGTACAAATTAGCATTGTTTTCTTAGTTGTTTTACAACCGTTTTAGGTCGTTTCGTAACTTTATTTTAGTAACTTCATAACCAGGCACACTATTCTATCTAATATCTCTTCCTCTTGTTTTGTTAAAGTTTTTATAGTTTATATAGGAAATATTTATTTTAAGGTTGTTACTGTTCGTAAAATATTTCATTTTTTCTTGTTTCCTTTCCTCATTGGGCTATTTTCCATTTGGGGCCCCTGGGCCTATAGCATCCTGCTTTTTCCAACTAGGGTTGTAGCTTAGCGAGTAATAATAATAATAATAATAATAATAATAATAATAATAATAATAATAATAATAACTAGGGTTGTATATTAGCGAGTAATAATAATAATAATAATAATAATAATAATAATAATAATAATAATAATAATAATAATAATAATAATAATAATAATAATAATAAAGGGATGTTTAGCTTCGATTTGGGCATTGCAGGATTTTGAAGTGTATTTAACTTCATCAACTTCCGTAATTTTGTTTAGTGATAACAAAATCTAAAAATCAAAGATTGTTATGATGGAACTTAATATTACAAAAAAAAAAAAATAATTAGAAGATTTAACATATCAAGGTAAATGCTAATTTTATTGCTGATTATCTATAAAGAAAGTAAAACTGATATGAAAAATACTATACAATTGTTATGTAAATCTAATTTTGTGCGTTAATACTCTAGTTGGAAAAGCTGGATTTTGTAAGCCCAAGGGACCCAATAGGGAAAATAGCCCAGTTATAAAAGGAAACAAAGGAAAATAAAATATTTCAAGGACAATAACAGCATTAAAATAAACATTTCCTATATAAAATATCAAAAACTTTAACAAAACAGGAGGAAGAGTTATTCAACTATTGGTCAAAGTTCTTTTTGGTGATTAGTGGACTAATCTTTGTTTACCACCTGATGGGTGGTCAGTTATGTGTCAGGCCAAAAATGTTCTAGAAAAAAATACAGTTGCTACATAAGAAAAAGGTTAGATCATCTTTGTTCTGGAAAGATACACTACTCATGTCCGAACTTCCAAAGAATGATACAGATTGAGCTATCATAAATGGACTAGGACACTATCAGAGTTTGATGGCGGAGTCAATCTGTTATTGCAATTGTTATATGCATTTGATTATTAGTGTAGCTTTGCTGATATTGAATATTGTTTCTTTCATATAAATCACTGAGTTTGTATTCTGTTATATTCCCAAAATATGGTTATACACACTCAGACACACATATGTTGTGAATATATGTAAGTATACACACACACACACACACACACACACACACACACACATATATATATATATATATATATATATATATATATATATATATATATATATATATATATATATATATATTTTATCGGCTTCCATATACCCTTTCTTGCCTACACTATTTTCCATGTTGGAACTCTTGGGATTATAGTATGTTGCTTTTCGAACTAAGGTTGTAGTCTCTAGCAAGTAATAAATATATATATATATATATATATATATATATATATATATATATATATATATACATATATATACATACATATATATATATATATATATATATATATATATATATGTGTGTGTGTGTGTGTGTATATATATATGTATATATATGCATATATATATATATATATATATATATATATATATATATATATATATATAAATATATATATATATATATATATATATATAAATATATATATATATATATATATATATATATATATATATATATATATATATGTATGTATATATATATATAGGCACACACGTTTGTATATATGAATTTTTATCAAATGCATGCTTATAAACGTTTTATATAATACACATAACAGTTTGTAAGCCAAAAGATACTCTTTCAGTAGCTGCTACTTTAACAAAGAGAGAGAGAGAAAACTCAATTTCCCAGAAATGTGGATGTGGTAAACTCGAGGGAACAAGTTTTCTTTGGAAAGTTAAAATTGAGTGATACTTCTTCAACTCAGTGGAAGGGGAAACGAGGAATCGGGTCTGGAGAAAATCTAATTAACTAATTTTGTAATAAAACAAAACCTTTACTTCTATATACTTCTTATTATTTGTACTTAGTATTACGGGCGAAGTGGAATTTTCTTTTTCTACATCCTTTCCGTTTTTTTGTTTATTGTTTCACTTATGTCATCTTTTTTCATACTGAGAACTGATATATATATATATATATATATATATATATATATATATATATATATACATATATATATATATATATATATATATATATATATATATATATATATATATATATATATATATATATATATATATATATATATATATAGATTCTGCTTCAAAATATTGTTTGTTATAGGTGGGCTAAAAGTAGAGAGAACTGAAATTGAACAATTCTATTTATAATGCATTTTCGTTTTTTCCTTTTCATACTGACTTTTCTATTTATAATATATTTTTGCTTCTCTCATTTTAATGCTGACTTTTCTCCATTGAAAAATTCTTTTTAGTAATAGGTATATGATTTGAAAGGATATATTCCATGGCTCAGTCCATATTCAAATAGTTTTCAAGCATTAGTTTTTGGAAATTCTTGCACGCACAGGTTTAAAAGTCACTCATCAGTAAGAGAGGCAAGGGGTAGTGATCAGCACCCAAGTCCCCCTTCCCACCCAAACTAGGACCAGGGAGGGCCAGTCAGTGGTCCTGAAGATTCACCAGGGAGACCTATGGGCTCCTCCTAACCGCGCATATATAGCTCACAAGGCTGCAGACACTACAAGAAGCTATCGAGCTTGAGCGAGTCTCAAACCCAAGTTCAGTAGATATCTAGGCACGTACATTTTAATAGGCTACGTATGAATGATATATAAGTTGGTGTTCTTTATTTTAAACAGGTACAATTGTATCATATTTGCTTGTCATGGGTTATCTTATAACCCAATTGTTAATGGTGCTAAGCCTTGCATAAAATAAAACGTTAGGGAACAACCTTGACACCGATACCAGCCAATCTGTGAACAGTTTATTGCATCTTGAACTTTACCCTCATCATTATATCATTAGTTATAAATTTTCACCTCTACCTATCCATCAGGAACCTTCCCTTAATTTTTTTTTTTTTTTTTTTTTTTGAACCGTTACATACCAGCACTCAAAATATCAGCACGAGACAGTATACCCCCTAAGGTCTATAGAATTACTCTATAGACCTTAGAATATCCTTCAAGCAGAATATATCCGGTCGTAATTTGTAGTGAACGATGTAATTTCTAATAATCCGTTCTTGTTCTGCTTTCTCCTCCGTCTCGAACAACTACAGTACATGTTAATCGAAGTGACGTTTCTCAAAGTCACCCTTAATTTTTATTACCATACGTTTCATTCTCGCTCTGTATGTTCCTTTTAATCCGCTAGCAATCCTATTGAGGTACTTTTTGATACTTGAGTAAGAGCAAATGGGAGTGTGTCATTGCGTGTTTGCCTGACTCGATTAAAACTTTGTTTTCACGATACGGCAATTAATCAGCTCTTTGCTTTGAAGAATCTTAATGATAAGTGGAGAATGATAATGCTTCACTCTTACGTCCCAGCTATTTGGCAAATCAAATGTATTTATAAAAACAAAATTTAATAGAAAATTTATAAATATAGATATCGTTGTATGGAAAGTGATATATATATATATATATATATATATATATATATATATATATATATATATATATATATATATATATATAATATATATATATATATATATATATATATATATATATATATATATATATATATATATATATATATATATAGCCGAATGAATAGATATGAATATGACTAAAGAATTCATGAAGATATGAAATATCAAATTATCAGATAATGAAAATAAAATGGATGAGAGGCTTAAAAAATTATGAAAATAGACTTATCATTCAATAATTCTATTGTTATATATATATAAATAAATATATATGTATATAAATATATATATGTATATATATACATATATATATATATATATATATATATATATATATATATATATATATATATATATATATATATATATATATATGTAGTGTGTGTGTGTGTGTGTGTGCGTGTGTGCGTGGGAATGTGTATGTATGCATATGTTCATGTATATATATATATATATATATATATATATATATATATATATAAATATATATATATATATATATATATATATATATATATATATATAAATATATATATATTAGAAGCTGAAAGAGATTGAGAGAAAGAGAGAGAGAGGGAGAAAGAGAGGTTTGGGGACGAGGTTTCTATCATACCTTCCTGTCATAGTTAGAGCAGGTTCTCGATTTAAACTTTGTTCTCGTTGCCAGCGGTTGAGTTATTGGAAAAGTTGCTTGTTCGAGGTAGAGACAGAAACCGCTCACCTAATTCTCCCGAAGTAGGATACCTGAAAGTTTCTTGGGTTTTCCTCTTACTTTTATTCTGGAGCCATTCTGATGTCCAGGTGAATCCTCTTTAGGTTCTAATTTAGTATCTGGTTCAAATATTTCTCGTGGCGTTTAATGTAATGTTGCATTCAGGAATTTTGTTTTTCTATTTTATATAAAAAATCCCCTTTTATTACAAAGAGTTATTCATACAATTTCATATAATAGGCATTCATCTCTCTTACAATTCATTTAAATACCTGTTGGATCAGCGTCAATGACCTTAGATGTCAGGGTGC
>NC_090725.1:54928321-54935821 GCF_036898095.1 Palaemon carinicauda | reverse complement strand
CAAGGAAAATAACCCAGTGAGGAAAGAAAAAAATAAAAATAAAATATTTCAAGAAGAGTAACAACATAAAAATAAATATCTCAATTATGAAGTATGATTTTTTTTTTTTTACAAAACAATAGGAAGAGAAATAAGATGGAATAGTGTGCGTGAGTGTACTCTCAAGGAAGAGAACTCTAACCCAAGACAGTGGAAGACCATGGTACAGAGGCTATGGCACTACCCAAGACTAGAGAACAATGGTTTGATTTTGGAGTGTTCTCCTAGAAGAGCTGCTTACCATAGCTAAAGAGTCTCTTCTACCCTTACCAAGAGGAAAGTGGCCACTGAACAATTACTGTGCAGTAACCCCTTGAGTAAAGAAGAATTGTTTGGCAATCTGTGTTGTCAGGTGTATGAGGACAGAGGATAATATATAAAGAATAGTCCAGACTATTCAGTGTGTGTGTGTAAGCAAATGGAAAAATGAACCGTAACCAGAGAGAGGGATCCAATGTAGTACTGTCTGGCCAGTCAAGAGACCCCAAACTCTCTCGTGGTAGTATCTCAACTGGTGGCTGGTGCCATGGCCAAACTACTACCATTATAGAGAATAATAATACGTGATTTACAATTAAAACTGAGTACATGACCCACGGAATTAACAAAAAAAAAAAAAAAAAACCAAGGTTCCTTTAGTACATTCACTACCTCGAAAATCTGAAAACAAGAAGAGACTTTTGCCACGTGCCTTACGCCATCTTTCAACTGAGAGTTAGATGACCCGCTAATCCAAAATGCAAGTCAGCTCGTGCTCATTAAGTTTGCCTCTCCAATTTATCGCGTTGATAAAAGAGCTACCTGGTATGTAAACGAGAGATTTTAGGCACTTGGTTGATCTATTAATACCCAGGTAAAGCGTATAATATATTATACTTTCAATATCAGTTTTGCTCTGTTCTATGTCTTTGAATTTCAATGTTTCTTTTTTTAATCAAAAAAAGAATTTCCTTATGTTTCATACAAGACTTCTATATAATTTTACTCTTGTTAGTTGCAAACGGCAATGAATAAACACCCCATTTAACAAACAAATATATATATATCAATGGTTAAATACCAGCGCATCATTACCATGCAAGCAGTATTTTCAACTTTACTTCAGACGCAGGGCTTCTGAAAGCCTTTTAATTTTAAAATGACATCTTAGCTTTTATGGTTTCAATTGAATATTCTTTTTATTCTTTATTTATAATAGATTATATTGGTGTCAATGACATTAGATGTCAGGATACCAGAAAACCTCAAATCAATCAATCAATCTAGCAAAGCAATATTGTTGTATTTAATGTAGCATTAGCACAACTGGCAAAGAAAAGAAAAGCTGACGAAGATGCAATTATGTAGTAAGTTACTCCATGAAGATATTGGTGTACTATCTATCCAATCATTGACGCTTGGATATTCATTGAGATATATTTGGTACTATTACGGTATTAGGTATGTTATCGCCACTATCGTTATCCTATTTTTCGTGTTCTTTTAAGGTCGTAACCCTAATAATAATAATAATAATAATAATAATAATAATAATAATAATAATAATAATAATAATAATAATAATAATAATAATGGGTATTGAAGAGCCACAGTTACATACGTTGTATATTTAAAAAATGTAAAAGCTTTCGCATTTTTTACAAAGTGCCTCTTCAGCTGAAGAATCAAGTTAAGCTAAAGAAGCTTTTTGTAAAAAGGGCAAAAGGTTTATGCCTTTTTTCAATATACAACGTATATAACTGTGTATTGGCATGGATTTTTTTCATTCAAGTTAAATACTACTACTACTACTACTACTAATAATAATAATAATAATAATAGTAATAATAGTTATAGTAATAATAATAACAATAATAATAATAAATCGTAGTCAAATTCCAATTATCCAGTTTCCTCATTTCTTTCTGGGATACCTTCAATTTCCTCTTTGCTTCTATTTTTTTCATTTTCCCCCTCTGTATCCGAATACTTCTTATTTTTATTTTTTGCTCTCCTCTTCTTCTCTCTTACCCTCTCTACCTTTTACAGCTCCTGCTCAAACTGTGTCGTAAAGACGAATGAAGTCAGTGTATCAAGACAGCTCCCGGAGGACTATTATTGTTAACTGCACCATATTTCGTTCCAGGCAATCTTTATGACTCTGGGCTCTCTCTTGAAAGGCCATTATTCAAAGATGCTTTTTCTTATTGTCTTTTCTTTCAAATCCTTTTGGCGTTTCTCTTTCCCTCTCACCTAATGTTTATTTGCTTTCTTATCCTTCTTCTCTCGGGTAGTAAGCTATCCCTCTCACTTCCTTTTGTATCTAATTTATCCAGCACAGTTTTTCTTTTTTCCTTTTCCTGTGATATCTTTTCGCTGGCTTAAGTGTGCTTCTTTTTTCCTTGTGAAGTTGCATTCTTATTCATTTACACTCTCATGAACCTCATAACAATGTGTAACATTTTAATTCAATCTTTTATATCTCTCTCTCTCTCTCTCTCTCTCTCTCTCTCTCTCTCTCTCTCTCTCTCTCTCTCTCTCTCTCTCTCTCTCTCTCTGTGCGATTCCACTATTTTTTCTTCTAACGCATATGCACTAATCCGAGCCCACTGTTGAAAACAACTAAAATGTATAACTCAAGCTTGGACCTTTTCGTTTCCCTATTTTTTCCACCTTCTAGTCCCAATTTATTTTGTTACTCAGCAGTTATATTCAACAACGTAACTTTATGTGCAGTATTTTTTACTGTGCTTGCAAACTATTAAGATATGTGTATGCTTGCTTACCGATATTTTTTATACATTGCACAAATAATTTTTTTGGGGGAAGTTTTTTTTATTATTGTTTGATATTCTGATCTTGCTTTTAAATGAGCAGCTATAGAATGATTTGGAAATAAAAGCTTAAAAAGATAACTGTCAAAACTCGAAAACAAAACATATTTTTAATCATTTTTGTACTGTTTTTCTTTTAATCTGGTAGTTTCTTTCATTACTTTTTGGTTACAAAAGAACGAAATATAATACTATATTTTCTATACAATATACACAGCTTAACAATAGCGCATCTGCATACATAATTACATGCATATTTACATATATACGTACATACATACATATTATAGACTTTGCAGTTTAGGATCTCCCTGTAGTTGAAATGCATTTACAATTGATTATCTGTAAGACCAAATCACTATTTATATACAAATCCCTATTTTCAACAGCAATAAACGTCAATCTTGACTGTTTTGTTGTATTTATGTAGAAATGACCATCTAACCAACTAATATTACTCATTCATCATTCAGTATTGCTGTCATATCCTAAACCTCATCCAAAACCCAAGACAAAAAGATATACTCCTCTCAGTCATATACAATCTATTGTCATAGTACAGTCTTTAACGAACATTTTCCAACTACCCTTTGAGCCATGAAATCTTATGTATTTTTGTTAGGCTTCTGCATTCTTTTTTGTCTTGTATCCTTTTCTGAAAATGATTGCATGACGAAAATCCAATGAAAAAAGAAAAGAAAAGAAAAAAAAAACTCTCACAACACAGCACTTTCTATCTTCAAATAAAATACAAGAAGTGCCCCTCCCATGTGGTAAAAAACAATATTCTGAACAACGTTATGCCAAAAATTTATTTTTTATTTTATAATTTTCTCAGCCACTTGGAAGCTTCCCTGCAATTTTATGTATACATTACTACTAACAAACTTACAATTTTATCAGATTGATCCAGAGGCAAACTGGGTGTAGCTCAGACATATTAGAAAAGTTTATCAATGAAGGGAATACATGTCTTTCAAAGGGTTATATAAACATTTTGATTTCAATTGAAAGCCCCGAGTTTAATAAAAAGTTGCCCTTTGAGCTCAGTTGAGTATACACAAACTTTTATAGAGCCAGTAAACAAAGGAAGCAGTCAGGAACATAGAACAGCTTTAAAGGTGAATCTGCTTGCCCTCTCCTAGGTTGTCTACCTAGTAAATTTTATCAAAAATGAAAATTAAAGTGTCAGCTAAGTATATAACAACATGACCAACATTAACAACAGCAGCAGCAACAATAAGAACAACAATATTAATAATACTGTGGGTGCCTCACCTTTTCTATTATTCTACTTTTCTTCTTTTCAACATCATTGCAAAATGCCAGTAACTGCGTTCTTCATTCTTAGAGACAATATTGAAATCAAAGAGTAAATGAAATACGTCTCTTCAATAGTGTACATATAAACATTCGTTTATGCACTAAGACCAGGGGGATTCGAGGGGCCAGTGATCTTTTCCTTTTCTTATTTGGGTAGTGAGGTTAATCATCAATGCATTTCAAGCTGCAAAGTATTTCTGCTCAGCATTAGGTTTGAAGAGTAAATGATATGTGAGGCCTTCATATCTGTATTTATACATATCCAGGTGGATCTCAATCAGGGTGTCCAATTCTCATTAGCTGGGAATACCCAGAGGGCGAAGGACGTACCAGTGTTAGGTTTCGTGCTTTGCCCTGAATGCTGGGCCAGGTGATAGGGTCATCAGTGAGTCACGTGTGGGAGGCACCTTGTTAACGGAATCTGTTCACTGACTTGTCGTGGCTCACACAGTGAGAGGTTTTGTTCCAGGCAAGCTGCTGGTCTTCTTATCGGTGCTATCATTGTCATTTTCTTCTTGATTTGTAGGCTATTCGTGTTCGGGGGTGGTGCTCCATCAGTAGTTAGGTAGAAGAAACACTTCTTGCGTGGTACTAATGATAGGTTTCTCCTACTGGATCAGTTGGGCCTTCAAAATTCGAAGTGACCTGCTGTCCGGGCACTGCCAATGATTTGAGTATTGTCTACGATGTGTTCTCGAGAAATTGACCTATTTTGAGATTGCTGTCAATATGCTTTAATAACATCTTGCTGTATATGGTAGAACAGTCGTTTCAAGAGATGCATGGTAGTCACGGCAATGTAGTTGTTGGGGCAGCATCGAACTTAGCATTGGTAACTGTAGACCACATTTGTCCTCTTCAGACTATCCTACATGGGAGTGGATGGATTTTTTCATTACCAAGGCTGATTGGTAGTAGGTTATGAAGATAAGGTCGGCATTCATCTGTACAATGCTCTTGATAGCTGTCTTGTCTTGGCAAATTTATGTGCACTATTGCTTTATGGAAATGATTATTTTTGTTATGCTGTTTGTGTCCCGATGTTCCAAACCACACTAGATGTCGAGAAATTTCTTGATTTCTCGATTGACTTGTCTGTTAGGATACCCAATATTAACGGGAATCAACATCGGATAGTCCAGTTCCTTATGATATGGCCTTCCAGGAGGAGCGATGAGAGATCAGCCTCTTCATGAAGTCCTTGGCAGTAGAGGCCTTATATCTGGCAGGGGCTTTCACTGTTACCATTTAGACAAAGTCCAAGATTCTTTAGCTTAGTATAGACAGACATATGAAACCCGGTTGTGGTAGTTTTAACTAGGACATCCAGAGAGAGGGAGTCGTCCGTTGTGGCTGTGCACCAGTGTAAACTCAAGGAAGCTGGACTACTCATAAGTGTGACAGAGTTCACCTACTCCTACTGTATGTCCTAGGAGGTAGTGACCTTGAGGAAGCTGTCATTTATATATCTCACATATACGTCAGGTCAGTGTATATGTGGAAATAACTCGCTCTTCTACTACTTCCACGAAGAAGTGCTTCTATATACAATATACAGTAATTAGGTAAAACATCATAATTATACAGAGGCAATACAGGGTAATATATGAAACAGGCCTCTAAACTGTTTTATAATAATCTTAAATTAATTTTTTGGTTATATATATATATATATATATATATATATATACATATATATATATATATATATATATATGTGTGTGCATATATACATGTATATATATATATATATATATATATATATATATATAAATATATATATATATATATATATATATAAACCGAGAGAGAAAATAATGCTGGAAATTCTACCCGGAAATCATGTCGCATGTATTGCTTTTCATGTCTCGAGTTAACAGGACAATTTGCTATTTTGTATTTATCACAGGCTGGCATTCCTTATTCGTGTCTTTCTAATATAGCAGAAGCGAGAGAGAGAGAGAGAGAGAGAGAGAGAGAGAGAGAGAGAGAGAGAGAGAGAGAGAGAGAGAGAGAGAGAGAAGTGGCAGCTTATGATTGTTACGCCTGGTGTTAGCGTCAGTGTTTTCACCTGTCGCAAAGACTTTCCCATCTCCCACATGAATAAAAACTCCCTGCTGTACCAGAAGGGTGGTAGTTGCTAGGCAGAAGTTAAAGACTAGTCGTGAGAGGGGTTTCGACCTTGAAAGTGTCGAGTGTTATGAACCCCTTTTTGCACCAGTAACTTTGAAAAGTATGGCGAAGAATTGAAGAAAATCCGCCCTCTCCCTCTCACTGGCATAAGATTTAATAAACACTTTAGTTAAAATTTTCTCGAGCATAAGAATTACTTCAACTTGAATTCAATATTAGAAAGATTTCATATAGCTGTTGCGTAACTCTCAGTGTTAAATATATTCAAAAACCTGCAATGTGAAACTCCATTTCTTAAAAACCGGAAAGGAAATGAAATTGAAATAAGATTGAAAAAATAAAAAAATTCTCCATCCTTGAAGATTCAGTTCTTCACGATATCCCGTCTTCTTTGAAATTGTACCTTTCCTTTTGCAGCACCTAGAGACAGAGTAAGTAAGTGAAGATACTTGTCATATAATAATACATTCAACGTCATTTTCTCCATAGAATATAGTACAGAATTCGTTTGAGAGCTCCACCCTGAGAAAAATATATTTTCATTTGATGTCCTCTTAACTGTTAGCATTTGTTACCAATTCATAGACTAATTCCGAACACTAATACACTAATATCTAAATGTCCGCAGCGATAACTATAACAATGGTAATGATAAAGTATTGGAAAGTATGATATGTGTGTGTGTGTGTGTGTGTGTGTGTGTGTGTGTGTTTATGTAACAAAGCTGAACATAATCACTGATTAACTACATATCTGTTTTAAGAAGGGCGACTGGAAAAAATGGAAATTTTGGGTGAAATTCACGAATATCAATTTTCGGCTCCAATAACATGCACATCGAGTGTTATATTTAGACGCTAAATTTCAAAGCTCTATCTCATTTAGAAATGGGTGAAAATTATTTTCTATTGTAATTTCTCACATCAAAAAGTATGAAAAATAATTACTTAACTTATTTTTCTTTATAATATAATTTATTATAAATAAGCGAGGGGACTGGAACCATAAGTAAGGGGACCAGGTACCAGAAAGGTACAGCCAGGACTGCCAGAAACATTATGTAAGTACTCATAATACTTTATGATAATGTTTAATGATTTTTTTTTTTCACAAACTTTTTCGACCCATATCTCAAAAGCTAGTTTTCCTATAATTGTTGCACTTCAAAACCTATCTTCTTCCTTATTTATTG
>NC_090725.1:54915821-54920821 GCF_036898095.1 Palaemon carinicauda | reverse complement strand
TTCAAGATACCGAATAAACTTGACCAGACCTTTTACATTCTTTGCGTGCTTGGAAGTTAGCTGCATGACTCTATCATTATGACAAAGGTTTCTATAATTGTTGCTTTAGAATGCTTAAACTAAAAGTTATGCTTTGGTGGCTCACCCTGTGAAACAGACAATGAGTATAACACCTTCATAATGAGGTCTAGACTTTAGAGCAAGATTATATGTTAGCTTTCATTACAAAATAAGTAGAACAATAAAATTATCTCTCTCTCTCTCTCTCTCTCTCTCTCTCTCTCTCTCTCTCTCCCTCTCCTCTCTCTCTCTCTCTCTCTCTCTCTCTCTCTCTCTCTCTCTCATATATATATATACATACACTATATATATATATATATATATATATATATATATATATATATAAATGTATATGTATACATACATATATATATGTATATATATATGTATATATATATATATATATATATATATATATATATATATATATATATATATATATATATATATATATATATATATATATATATATATGTATATATATACACAGTATATATATGTTTATATTATAATATAAAGTCTTGAGAGTTTAGAGATAAAATCTCCATTAATTAAACATTGCGGAAGCTTATCATCATCGTCATCATTATCATCTCCACCAACGCCTATTGTCACAAAGGGCTTTGCTTAGATCTCACCAGTAGTCTCCATTTCTATCTATTGAGTCAATAATTCTCCAGTCATCATCTCCTACTTCACTCTTATTAGTCCTCAGCCATGTAACCCTGGGTCTTCCAACTCTTGTAGTGCCTTGTGGAGCCCAGTTAAAAGTTTGGTGAAATAATTTCTTTTGGGGATTACGAAGAGCATGCAAAAAGCTAACTTCATCTACTCCTCACCATTATTTCCTCCACATACGGCACTCGAGTAAACTCTCTTTTAGTTTTATTTCTAATTCTGTCTTCCTATTCAACTGCCAATATTCTTTTGTTGGTTTTGTTCTCAAATCTACAAAGTCTGTTGGATAAAGTTTCGTTGTCATACCACGACTCGTCCATACAGTAACACAGATCTCACATTACTGATATATAGCCTGATTTTATATGTAATCTCGGGAGATTTGATTTCCAATTTTTACCTAACATAGCCAATGCCCGATTTGCTTTTTCCAATCTTTCATTAAACTTCAATTCTAAAGACCCTGTATTGAAGATCATAGTTCCTAACATTTAAATGATTCCAACAGATTAATCTTTTCTCCCTCTAAGAATATTTAATCTTCCATTGTATATTTTGTTCGCATTATTTCTGTCTTCACTCTCTTTATCTTGAGCCTAACCTCATGTGATATTTCATGCATTATGGTAAGCAAACATTGCAAATTTTGTGGTGGTCGGCTAGTAAGATAACGTTATTAGCATACTCTAGGTCACATAAATTCATAATACCAATCCAGTTCAATCCTTCTCCACCATCCCCGTCTGTTCTATGTATAAACAAATCCATGAGGAGGGTAAACAACATCGGTGACATATCCATAAAACTTCATTTATAAATGGGAGGTTACTATCCATTCGTAGTGCCAAAAATCAGATATTGTTAGGCCTAATTCACTCATTCGAGTTATGTTGCAGGGTTAGATAAACAAAAGTTAGTTATTTTTGTCTCAGTTGTGGGTGGGAAATTCATCCATCTTTTACTTGGAGTTTTATATTTCGATTCTCATACTCTTTCGTTGTTCAGGAAGCTAGTCTAAGTAAAACATTGTTAAAATACTTTTACATTAAGCATTTTGATAAGCGTTACTTTCTTATATGCGTAAATAAAAACTAAGGAATGAACCTCTCTCTCTCTCTCTCTCTCTCTCTCTCTCTCTCTCTCTCTCTCTCTCTCATGAACTGTGTATCAAAAATAACTATTCTAATAAACTATGCCTTCAAACCAGACTTTAAACTATGCCTTGAAACCAGACTTCAAAATGACAGCAGAAGTATAGCCATTTTGCAGTTATAAGTTTCTCGATTCAACATTAAGAACCTTATGGCTTCATGACTGAATCTGAGTAACTGCCTCGTGCGACGATCCATGGCCAAAGACTTTACGATACTTTGTTTATAACTTTTCTAATGGCATATCTGCATCCGAGCAATAGGATCCTTGTCTACAATGTCATCAACATGCTGGGTATTGTTCATAGAATCACAATACAAAAAAAAAAAAAAAAAAAAAAAAAAAAAAAAAAAAAAAAAAAAAAAAAAAAAAAAAAAAAAAAAAAAACAGTTGAACTTTAAACAGAACATGAAAAGAATGGTTAAGGGAATGTTTAAATCTTTTATGTAATACGATCCTAAATATCTCCAGCTAAGGTACGTTATTCACCAAGGATTCTTTTAAATATCATCTCATTTTGTATAGCGTTTGTGATCAATATCACTTCATCCGATGTCCGGAGAAACCTCTTTGGCTTTACTGTAAGATATATATTGTAATTGCAAAGAAAATTCCTACAAATATATTCCATAAAAATTAATTTTTGGTAACTATGCTTAAATGTTTATCAACCTTCATTTTGATATCTGAAACATTTGATTTTTATTATTTTCAGGGAAATATATGTTTTATACAATCTAGAGTTGAATAATGCTTATTAGAGGATGTAGTAACTTAGTATATATAAAATATAAGGCAGCTCGTTTGATCAATAATTATTTACGTGTTAGAGATGCTTGTATTATTTTTTTCTTAATATCCTTAGCATAACAGGATTTGATATATTATTACGCAATAATTAATAACAACTTAGAGATGCTTGTATCATTTTCCCCACAAAAATATTCATAACATAATAAGAATTAGTATATTTTCATCGTATATTTTTCGCAGGATAGCTAAACATAGTGACATCCTCCTTAATACATTAATGCTACAGCATTTTTTACAAAGCGAATTCATTAATTAGAGTAATCAATTCCTATAATAATCATAGCAAGCTACATCAGATTGAAATTAGGATGAGCAATTATATGCTTAATTAAGTAATGGAATATGTCTTTTTATACAATTACGGTCAATCAGTGTATAAAAGGGGAACATAAATTAGAATTTTATTCCATAATTCATTAGTTTAGTTTTTGCAACATTAAGCAAATTTTTTTTCAGACATATCATAAAAAAACAAAATTTCTAACATAGACACGCAGATACACATGGTCAATCTGCTGTTAAATGGGTGGTAAAAACTTAGATAGATAGCAAAAGAAATTAGTAATTAATACTAGTAAAAATATTAATCAAAGAGGCATGAATTTATAGATCAATCCATAAAAAAAAATGATAATATAATTTGCAAAGGTTTTTAAAATCTCAATGAAAAGTGAAGAACCTTCATAGACTGTCCTAAATACTATCATGCTTAAAAGTTTGATGAGATTTTAGAGTTTTCAAAATTGGTGATAATATTGTAAATGATCACCAAAAGGAATGTCCAAAAGCTATACTAAAAATATGAGAGGTAAAACTTTATAATTACTAAAGAACTTTATGAGCCATTTACATGATTAGAATTATGAAAATAAACGTTGATTACCGTCGTTACAAAAAGTGAAATAACAACATTCACTTTCTATTGAACCACCAAACTTCCTTCTCCTCGAGACGATGCGGGGGAAAATTGGATTATTTTTTTTCAAACAAGGCATATTTTAATGCTAATAAAGAGGAAATATCTCAAAATTGATATATTGGAAGAAAAAAATATTCATTGAAAAAGTTCTCGTTGACAAAGTGTTGCCGAATATATAACTAACTATACAGAAAATAAATTTAATCGGAAAGATCTCAATGAGGGTATATTACTAACGGTAATTATATGAAATGATAAAAATTTGTCATTTTGAAAGATCAGCGTTATGTATGCAAACTATTAAGGAAGAAAAATCCTTTAAAAATAAATTGGCAATTGAATATTAAACAGAAATTACTGACCGAATGACACACTATTTGACTGGATTATAAAAGGGTACGTAATGTTTAAAATTTAAAGTTTACATTTGATTATTCAAGGTACTTTATAATTCATATCGCTACTCCTTTGCTATTTCAATAAACTTATTTTCATATTATTTATATCAAAAGGAGTTATGTGAGTCCATTGCCTACCATATCGCTTGATAAGAATATAATTTATTAAGGGTACAACTACTACAACAACTACTACTACTACTACTACTACTACTACTACTACTACTACCACCACCACTCAAAACGTTATCGATAATACATGCTTTCGGAAAAAAAAAATATACCGTTCCTTTAGTGTAATTCTGTCATTTTATCCTTAATATCTTTAGAATGATTAACTGGGATATTCATTTATTTCATGACGGAGTTTGGACGTGTTTCAAAGTGCTTCCACTAAGTACACTTTTCGCACCTTCGAAGTGCTTCTTGAGGTAGCCATCAAAAGAAAAGAAGCTTCAAGGTATCACGTGATACATCGTTTCTCCTTATCATGAATCTCCTTTGCTAATTGTGAATTTATCCATAATTATCCTTTGCTAAAGCCATGAAAAACAACATACATTTTCTTCCTTTTTCCATTCTTTCCACCTAATCTAAATGTTCATTATTCTTCCACCTCCCACTGAAGCTTGTCAAATTTTATTTACTTTTTCTTACCTTTTTCTTATTTCATTACATACCAATTTACTTTTTGGGTTCCTATCAAATGATGGCCGAAACTGCTACACTCTTAGTGTAACTTCATAGCTTACTTTTATCTTATCAGAAGCGGAATTCTTCGTTTCCATTACCGGATGTCTTCATATAAAACATGTATTGAATACTCTATATTCACTTTCTTCTCTCATGGGTACTCAAGTGTTTATAGAAGTTTGAACCCCTCTCCTAAAACTTTTATATATCCCATAATGACTTTTATAAGGTACCTTTAACTAAAGGATCCTCTATCACCAAGAGTCCGTGCGGGCTCAAGAGAGAGA
>NC_090725.1:54908321-54910821 GCF_036898095.1 Palaemon carinicauda | reverse complement strand
ATTCCTACTTCTAGCACGCACTCTTGCCTCTCTCACACCTATCCTCCTATCACCAAGAGCTTTCTTCACTCCATCCATCCACCCAAACCTTGGCCTTCCTCTTGTACTTCTCCCATCAACTCTTGCATTCATCACCTTCTTTAGCAGACAGCCATTTTCCATTCTCTCAACATGGCCAAACCACCTCAACACATTTATATCCACTCTAGCTGCTAACTCATTTCTTACACCCGTTCTCCCGCTCACCACTTCGTTCCTAACCCTATTTACTCGAGATACACCAGCCATATTCCTTAGACACTTCATCTCAAACATTCAATTTCTATCTCTCCAACACTCTCATTCCCCACAACTCCGATTCATACATCACAGTTGGTACAATCACTCTCTCATACAGAACTCTTTTTACATTCATGTTCAACCCTCTATTTTTTACTACTCCCTTAACTGCCCCTAACACTTTGCATCCTTCATTCACTCTCTGACATACATCTGCTTCCACTCCACCATTTGCTGCAACAACAGACCCCGAGTATTTAAACTGATCCACTTCCTCAAGTAACTCTCCATTCAACAGGACATTTAACCTCGCACCACCTTCCCTTCTCGTACATCTCATAACCTTATTCTTACCCACATTAACTCTTAACTTCCTTCTCTCACACACCCTTCCAAATTCTGTCACTAATCGGCCAAGCTTCTCTTCCGCGTCTGCAACCAGTACAGTATCATCCGCAAACAACAACTGATTTACCTCCCATTCATGGTCATTCTCATCTACCAATTTCAATCCTCGTTCATGGCAACATCACACATCCCTGTCTTAGCACCACTCTCCCCGGAAACCAATCGCTCATTTCCTTTCCTATCCTAACATATGCTTTACTACCTATGTAGAAACTTTTCACTGCTTGCAACAACCTTCCACCAACTCCATATAACCTCATCACATTCCACATTGTTTCCCTATTAACTCTATCATATGCTTTCTCCAGATCCATAATCGCAACATACACCTCCTTACCTTTTGCTAAATATTTCTCGTATATCTGCCTGACTGTCAAAATCTGATTCATACAGCCCATACCTCTTCTAAAACCACCTTGTATTTCTAAGATTGCATTCTCTGTTTTATCCTTAATATTATTAATCAACACTCTATCATACACTTTTCCAACTACACTCAACAAACTAATACCCCTTGAGTTACAACACTCATGCACATCTCCCTTACCCATACATAGTGGTACAATACATGCACAAACCCAATCTACTGGTACCATTGACAACACAAAACATATATTAAACAATCTCACCAACCATTCAATTACAGTCACACCCCCTTCCTTCAACATTTCAGCTCTCACACCATCCATACCAGATGCTTCTTCTAATCTTGTTTCATCCAGTGCTCTCCTCACTTCCTCTCTTGTAATCTCTCTCTCATTCTCATCTCCCATACCGTCACCTCAATACCTTTAACAGCAATTATATCGGCCTCCCTATTATTCTCGGCATTCAGTAAACTTTCAAAATATTCCGCCGACCTTTTCCTTGTCTCCTCTCCTTTTAACAACCTTCCATTTCCATCTTTCACTGTCTCTTCAATTCTTGAGCCAGCCTTCCTTACTCTGTTCACTTCTTTCCAAAACTTCTTCTTATTCTCTTCATGTGAATGACCCAATCCCTGATCCCACCTCAGGTCAGCTGCCCTCTTTGCCTCACTTACCTTGCGCTTTACTTCCACATTTTTCTCTCTATATTTTTCATACTTCTCTACACTATTACTCTGCAGCCATTCTTCAAAAGCCCTCTTTTTCTCTTCCACTTTTACCTTCACTCCTTCATTCCTCCATTCACTGCCCTTCCTCATGCTGCCTCCAACAAACTTCTTGCCACACACATCACTTGCAATCCCAACAAAATTTTCTTTTACTAACTTCCACTCCTCCTGTAAATCACCAGTTTCTCTTATTTTCACTTCGTCATATCCCATTTTCAACCTTTCATGGTATTTACTTTTTACCCCCGGTTTTATTAGCACTTCAGCCCTCACTAACTCCCTTTCACATCCACCTACTCTATTCCCCCACTCTTTTGCTACAACTAATTTTCCTTCCACCAAAAAAATGGTAAGACATACCGTTAGCCATACCCCTAAACACGTGCACGTCTTTCAATCTTCCAAACATTCTTTTAGTTATCAACACATAATCCATTAATGCCCTTTCTACCACTCTTCCATTTGCCCCTCTTACCCATGTATACTTGTTTTTATCTTTCTTTTTGAAAAAGCAAGAACTTATCACTATCTCTTGCTCAACACACATATCTACCACTCTCACCACTCTCATTTTCACCTGGTACGCCATACTTCCCAATGACACCTTCTACCTCTCCAGCACCCACTCTAGCATTTGAGTCACCCATGACAACTACATAATTCCTTTTACCCAGTCCTTCTACACACCTAGTTAATTCATTCCAAAACTCATTCCGC
>NC_090725.1:54893321-54900821 GCF_036898095.1 Palaemon carinicauda | reverse complement strand
GGGGGTTGCCCACCCCTACCCCCTGTTAGGGTAGTAACCTGATTTCTTACTAGGCTAGGTGTGGATTGGATAGGTTAGCTATTTATCAAATACAGTGGAACCTCTACATACGAATGTCCTAACATACGGATTTTCCAACATCCAAAGTAAAATTCAACCAAATTTCTGTCTCGACACCGAAGTGCTGCTCCAGCATACGAAGTAAACAATACGCGTAGGCATGGAATTTTCTCGAAAGCGTCAACCGTGGTTTGTTGTTCAGGCCGCTAGACGGCAGCACATCGGAGGGACGCCAATCGATCGTCACCTTGATCAGTCCTCTCATCTCGTGCGCATCGTGTGGTTGTTCTCTATTCGCTCAGTTATTAACAGTGTTTTTTATCTTCCTTTTTCACGTGTTGTTTTCTGTGTTTCGTAGTCATGGGTCCTAAAAAGCTTAGTTTCGGTTCAGGAAGTAGCAGTAGTGGTGAGAAAAGGAAGAAGTCAATGCTTTCATTAGAACTAAAGCAAGAAATAATAGAAAAGCATGAGCGAGGTATACGTGTTAGTGATCTGGCTAAACAATATTGCCGGAATATGTCTACTATCTCGACGATCATAAAACAGAAGGCAGCCATTAAAGCAGTGAAACCTTCGAAGGGGATCACGATTATTTCCAAACGTCGTAGCCCTACCCTTGAAGAGATGGAACATCTTTTGTTAATATGGATCAAGGACAAGGAGATTTTTGGCGATACGATCACTGAAACGATCATTTGTGAGAAGGCCAGCGCTATCTACAGTAACTTGAAGGCGGCGGGCTCTGGGGGTGACGCGTGGTAGAGTTCAGCCGATCCTACGATGGAGGAATTCAATGCGTCTCGAGGTTGGTTCAAGAAATTTAGGAAACGGACCGGGATTCAATCAGTTGTTCGGCATGGAGAAGCTTCGAGTTCGGACACCAAGGCTGCTAAAGACTTTGTTAAAAAGTTCGAGAGCATCGTGGCGGAGGAAGGCTACATAGAACAGCAGGTGTTCAACTGTGATGAAACCGGTCTGTTTTCGAAAAAGATGCCTAGTCGAACGTACATTACCGTTGAAGAGAAGAAAATGCCTGGACATAAGCCATTGAAGGATTGGTTGACTCTTGCGCTTTGTGCCAATGCCAGCGGGGACTGTAAAATTAAGCCTTTATTAGTTTACCATTCCGAAAACCCTAGGGCATTTAAAGCATATAGAATTAATAAAGACCTGCTACATGTTTTATGGCGTTCTAATTCTAAGGCTTGGGTTACTAGGCATATCTTTGTGGAATGGGTAAACGTAGTTTTCGGCCCTGCTGTCAAGAAGCACCTTCAGGAGAGGAATTTGCCTTTCAAGTGCTTGCTTTGTTTGGACAATGCACCTGCTCACCCCCCCGGACTCGAAGATGATATCATCGACGAATACAAATTCATCAAAGTGTTTTATCTTCCACCGAATACCACCACTATCCTCCAGCCCATATACCTGCAAGTCATCTCTAATTTCAAGAAGCTGTACACCAAGCACTTATTTAAGCAGTGCTTTAATGTCACGCAAAGCACCAACTTAACTTTGCGTGAATTTTGGAGGAGCCACTTTAATATCGTGCACTGCTTATAGATCATAGATCAGGCTTGGGAGGGAGTAACTTGTCGGACCCTGAATTCAGCTTGGAAGAAGCTTTGGCCTGATGCTGTTGCTCCCAGAGATTTCAAAGGTTTTGGCCCCGAGAATGAACCTGTGGTTGTCGCCCAGGAAGACGTCGAAGAGATTGTATCCCTTGGCAAGTCCATGGGTCTGGAGGTGGATGAAGATGACATCACCAAACTCATCTATGAGCATCATGAAGAGCTCACCACCGAGGAACTCAAGGAGCTGCAAGCCATGCAGCATGATGAGTTCCAAGCGCAGTTGAGTGAATCGGAGGAGACTGAGGAGGTAGTCCAAATCTTAGGTACGGCGGAAATAAGACAGATGTTGGCATATCATCAACACGTGGTTGATTTCATCGACAAGCATCACCCACAGAAACTTTAGGTTTGCCGTGTAGTTGCGCAGTTCGATGATGTTTGTTTAACTCATTTTAGAAAAATCCTCAAAAGCCATACCAAGCAACTTTCACTCGATAGTTTCTTTAAAAAATCTCTACTAAAATGGTCTAGTGATCATGATGAAAAGAAACAAAGTGAAGCAAAGAAAAGAAAGACCGAATCGAGTGGAAGTAATGAAAATTAAAAATAAGAAAAGAAAAAAAATTAAGAAAAAATATGAAATTATAAAAATGAAAAAAAAAATAAGCTAAGTTAAGTTAAAGTTCACGTAGTGTAAGTTAGTGTAAGTTATCGTACACGTTATCGTTCAAAGTCACCGTCCCTACATCCTCGCTGATCTTCCATCTCCTCCTGCGTAGCAGTCCCTACACCTGCGCTGGCCTGTCGTTAAGGTAAAGTGTTACATAAAAACCCCTTTTTTATTTATTATTTCTTTATTATTATTCTTATTTTAGATATTTATATATTATTATATTGTATTAATATTATGTGTAATTATGTGTAGCCAATTATTAAGGAGTTATTATGGGTTTTTAGGCTGAGGAACGAATTAAATAAATTACCGTGTATTCTTATGGGAATATTTGCTCCAACATCCGATCGTTTTAACATACGAAGCAGTTTCTGGAACGAATTAAGATCGTATGTAGAGGTATCACTATTTGAAAAAAATTAAGGTGAAGTTCTCGGAGAACCATGTGTTCGAACACTTATTGTATCGTTGCGTTGTTAGTTGTAAACATTGTGGATGGTTGTCAATGTATTTTCACTTTCGTGAAAATTGTACTTAAAAAAGCCTAGTGAGATTTCAGCTTCATTCTAGAACTACGGATTAGATTCGTTCAAAACACATGAAACATGCCAGAACAACCAGTCTGTTATCCACAGAAAATTATGGGCAACTTATGCAAATTTACCTATATATATTTATATATATATATATATATATATATATATATATATATATATATATATATATATATATATATATATATATATATATATATATATATATATATATATATATATTCTTATAACCTTGCCATCACATTATCCTAACCTAATCTATATGGCAAAAAATTTCCATCTAATCTATCGTCACGTTGTTTATTCTGAATATAGGAATTTTGTGATTGTCCCTGACTATTTATTGGATGTTATTGTTTATCTTCGAGGCCAGGCTACCTACCAGAGGAGTGTTTGGTAAGATTACTTGATCAAGTACAACTCTTTTGCTTACTGTCGTTTTACTAATTTCCACCATTTTTATCAAATATCTTACCTTTACCTCTTAGATGAGTAAGCCAAAGGATTATAGTATTCTATAGTTTTTTTTTTATCATTATAGGTTTAAAGGCCGCTCATGAATGACATAGGCAAGGGACAGTGACATTTCTCTATCAAGCAGGACTCGAACCCCAGTCTGGCGATCACCAGTTAGGGACATCACCTCATAGACCACAAGAACCCTTGACCTTCAGTAAGCCAAAAAGTTTTGATTTTCTCGCCGCCACTCCAGTAAATTTTGGCAAGGCTTCTGTTAAGACCTAACAGAAAGATGAGGTGAGTGTAACTGCTTTATTCAGACAAGATAACATGCTTATATACAAACGCTTGAGGGTAATAATGGCACAAAATTTCAACAATGTGAAACATGCAGTGGCAAGCTTTAACAAGTTTTTCTATCATCAGCGCGGGAGAGAGCAAGAGGTAAAGAACAATATCATTACAGTATATGAGCGTCTATGAGATACACGAGCGTTACAAAATATACATTTGTTCATATCAGTACTGACTTAGTTCCCGCTCCTACATTCTGAAGATCTGCAGGTAGCAAACGTTTCATTTTGTTGTGTTCATTTCTATCACTATTAGTCATGATATTTTCCTGTCAGTAATTTGGTGCACACCTTGCCTACGTTGAGGTTATTGAATACTAACGACCAATTTAATTTAGGACATTTCGTTTTTTTTTCGTCGGGAGCTGTGCTTTTTGCCCGAAAATATTGTGGCTGCAAAGTTTTTAGTCCCAAAATACACAAATTACAGGATTTGAAGCCTAAAATGGTCTTGTGAAATAATAGGTCAACAAGGAGGGCAGGTGAAAAAATCTGTACACGGAACATTTTCGAATTTTTGTATTTAAATAACTAGGGTAAAATAGTATATTAGAATGATATCAGTTATCTATCAGATTTCTATTACTCTCTTATTTGGAAAACTAATGAAAATTGTCATTTATATGTTATCAATGTTGTATTTTGGTAGTACTTGAATTAGGGTAAAAGAATAGATTAGAATGATATCAGTTATCCAATTTCTATTATTCTCTTATTTGAAAAACTAAAGAAGATTGTCTTTTATATGTTATCAATGTTGTATTTTGGGGTGGTTTAGATACGGGTAGAGGATGGGGAAGGTAGTGGAGGATAGGGAGGGGGCAGTAGGAGGAAAGGGAGTGGAGGGTGGGGATGAGCTATACTCACCTGACGAGAAAAGCTTTTCAAACGATCGACCATGTTTTGCATGACATGTTGTTTTCCAGTTAATCAAGCGTGGAATGGTGTAATATTATGCCCCATTTCTTTCCAACTGGTAGGAAATAGCGACCAAAATAGAACAAATCAATGGAGGAACATATTGCCGATTCAGGGGCATTTTAGACTGCACCTTTTCACACTTTTTATTACATATCAAATGTGTCACTCGTCAACAACATAATCTCTTTTCACTGTCGAAGCAAAACATCTTTTTATATCACGAATAAGAAAAAATGTCATGTAAGTCACATACAAATCTTTAAGTAAATAAAGAAAAATAAACAACAAAAATAAAAATAATTCATATGGATACTTATTTACTGATACCTATTAATAAAGAAATTTAGGAGTGTTTCCCATATCACAATCAAAATAAGAAAAGGGAAAGTTGGATCTCTCTCTCTCTCTCTCTCTCTCTCTCTCTCTCTCTCTCTCTCTCTCTCTCTCGTTGAGGAGCAGCTATGAATAATCACGAGCTGATCATATTTGTCTGGACGTAGGTCTGCCACACACGGTACAATGAATGGTATTATTATCATTATTATTATTATTATTATTATTATCATTATTATTATTATTATTATTATTATTATTATTATTATTACCTAGGATGCAACCCTAGTTGGAAAAGCAGGATGCTATAAGCCCAAGGGCTCCAAGAGGAAAAAAATAGCCCAATGAGGAAAGGAAATAAGGAAATAAATAAACTATGCTAGAGGTAATGAAAACAGATCTTGCATATATAAAGTATAAAAAGAGTCTTATGCCAGTTTGAGTATGCTTTTGTCTTTGTTTCTGCCCGGCTGGCTTCCATATATAAGGAATAAAAATAGACTTTTTCCTTTTTAAGTATGTGTGACGGGCAGAGAGAGGGTTCTGAACTCAAAGGCAGGATGCAATCAACTGAGTTGTTTATTAAGGAACACTCTCCTTTATATACAAAACCTCAAGGCAACAGGACATAACATGTTCGAGAGACAGACAATATTACAGAGCAAAACCGGAGACATGATCATTCAGGTTCTTTTTAGTGCGAGGGAAGAGCGCAGATACAAGCATAATATATACAAAATAATTATGTAAAATTGTGTGACACATGGTTGGTACATATGTCTTTGTCTTTGTTTCTGTCCGCCTGTCTTCCATATATAAGGTATAAAAAGAGATTTATGCCAGTTTAGTATGTCTTTGTTTTTGTTTCTTTGTTTCTGTCCGCCTGTCTTCCAATTATAAGGTAGAAAAAGAGACTTATGCCAGTTTAGTATGTCTTTGTTTTTGTTTTTTTTTGTTTCTGTCCGCCTGTCTTCCATATATAAGGTATAAAAAGAGACTTATGCCAGTTTAGTATGTCTTTGTTTTTGTTTCTTTGTTTCTGTTCGCCTGTCTTTCAATTATAAGGCATAAAAAGAGACTTATGCCAGTTTAGTATGTCTTTGTTTTTATATCTTTTTTTCTGTCAGCCTGTCTTCTAATTATAAGGTAGAAAAAGAGACTTATGACAGTTTAGTATGTCTTTGTATTTGTTTCCTTGTTTCTGTCCGCCTGTCTTCCATATATAAGGTATAAAAAGAGACTTATGCCGGTTTAGTATGTCTTTGTTTTTGTTTCTTTGTTTCTGTCCGCCTGTCTTCCACATGTAAGGTATAAAAAGAGACTTATGCCAATTTAGTATGTCTTTATTTTTGTTTCTTTGTTTCTGTCCGCCTGTCTTTCATATATAAGATATAAAAAGAGACTTATGCCAGTTTAGTATGTCTTTGTTTTTGTTTCTTTGTTTCTGTCCGCCTGTCTTCTAATTATAAGGTATAAAAAGAGACTTATGCCAGTTTAGTATGGCTTTGTTTTTGTTTCTTTGTTTCTCTCCGCCTGTTTGCCTGTCTGATTCCAGCACCTTTTATTCCATTTTCCTTGGATAAACGATGGTCAATCGCCTACCTGATTGAAAACACGTGCGATAAAGGTAAATGGTTTCCATTCGCTTAATACCCTCCAATCTTTGGACCAATAAGCTTGGAAACAACGGGATGAGAGAGAGAGAGAGAGAGAGAGAGAGAGAGAGAGAGAGAGAGAGAGAGAGAGAGAGAGAGCGTTCCTGTTAAGTTTAAAGTTGATTATTTTTCTCTTAAGATTAAGGATCCAGGGGCCAGGGCCATGGAAAAGGAAACTTATGAAACTTACAATGTTTTTGAGGATAAAATAATTCATAAACATACATGAGGACTCGAAAGAGCCAGTCTTTTTGCTTCTTTTTGGATTATATTCTTCTACTTTTTTATTCGTTTCGCAACCAAAATATCAATACACAATGTGTATACATTTATTAATTTAGGTAGTAGGTTGACCAGGGCACCAGCCACCCGTTGAAATACTACTGCTAGAGAGATGTGGGGTCCATTTATTGGTCAGACAGTACTACATTGGATCCTTCTCTCTGGTTACGGTTAATTTTCCTTTTGCCTACAGACACCGAATAATGTGGCCCATTCTTTACATATTCTCCTCTGTCTTCATACACCTGACAACACTGATTACCAAATAATTCTTATTCACCCAAGGAGTTTCTGCGCTGTAAAATTGTTCAGTAGCCACTTTCCTCTTGTTAAGGGTAGAAGAGACTCTTTAGCTATGGTAAGCAGCTCTTCAAAGAAACAGACACTCTAGCCTTGGGTAGCCCCATAGCCTCTGTACCATGGTCTTCCACTGTCTTGGGTTAGAGTTCTCTTGCTTGAGGGTACATTCAGGCACACTACTCTATCTTATATCTCTTCCTCTTGTTTTTTTGAAGTTTTTATAGTTTATGTAGGAGATATTTATTTTAATGGTACTCTTCTTAAAATATATAATTTTTCTTTGTTTCCTTTCCTCACTGGGCTATTTTCCCTGTTGGAGCCCCTGGGCTTATAGCA
>NC_090725.1:54888321-54890821 GCF_036898095.1 Palaemon carinicauda | reverse complement strand
TATATATATATATATATATATATATATATATATAGATGAACAACTGATCGTAGTCATGGCGACCGTTACTGATATTTTTCTCTTCGTTAGAGGAATGACGGTTAGGTTGTGGTTTGTCACTCAAAGTCCGTAATGGGGTTAACGTCACTATACCCTCTCCCACCTGGTTGTTATGAGACTTTCGGGTCAAACAACCAATCAGGATCAGCCAGAGACATCGGTGTATGGGCTCTTGTTAAAAAGGGAGACATAGTAGAGGCAGTCTTCCTCGTAGCCCGGTAGAGTGTAAAGCTAAGGAAGGGCAGGTGCCAATAAGTGTGCTGAACCGAGTACCATTTTTCTGAGGGTTTTTTCTTAGTAACATAACGTAATCATAATTAAGGCTGCCCTTGTAAACTTAAGAGAATATAGTCTGTGTAAAATGATCAACTCGGCTATTATTTGTGCATGAAATCCCCCTCCATTCGCGTTTTCCTAAATTGATTGAGCCCCAATATGACCTAGATCGGGTCATATTAAATGGTGTCAGGTGTGGGGTAGTCATTATAGATTTACGTCTGTGCTAAGTAATTTTAGCCGACGATTATTGAAAAAGTGGAAACAAAAGACAATAGTGATAATGGTTAGCACGAGAAGTTCGATGTCGAGTGGTGATGACGGAGAGAGGGGAGGAACGAATCCCGTAGATATTGTAGACATGGTACTCTGTCAAGAGAGTTTGGAAACAGGCAGACCGTTATACATATAAACAATCATGCGTGAACTAGTGGTATTACATAGACACATATAGAAAGATCAGAATAGTGGAAGTGACATTACAATCTCAACCCAGTCGAGAAGTGTCATGGACACCCCCATGACAGATGGGACCAAAATAGTGGAAGTGGTAGAGAAACTCACAGTTTTACTAGGACATGTTCCTGAATTTGATAAAACACTGTCCTTAGAGCAGTTCTTGTCGATCGGATCCTTGACAAGCATTGAAGAGGCCACCCCTGGTTGGTTTGACGCTAAGTGGATTGCCCAAATCATACAAAAGATGACCAGAGCCGTCGCCACCCAGTTACGAGAATTGGAGTATGACCGCACGAATTGGAAGTCATTCCGGAAGGGACTCCTGGAACCCTTCGCTCTCCCTAAAGAAGAAAAACGAGGATTGTGGGCAACTTATAGCTCGGACTTAAGGGTTGGAGAGAGCATCGCCAACTACGTCGACCGCATAACTGAAAATTTCAACAGCTTGGCACCCGAAGAAGAGAAGACACCAGAAGACAAAGATGCGTTCTGCCGAAAAATGCTAATGCAGGCTCTTCCCGAGACTGGAGCCGTACTCCTGCTCGGGTCTGGACAACCCTTGGAAGATGCCATCCCTACCGCGCAGATGATGCTAGACAAAGGATGACTTGGACAGGCAGGTGGAGGAATGAGCGCTCTCCCCCCACCCGTCATGGCAGCGGCCCAACCTTCAATGCAGCCCGCACCCTACCGGCTTCGAAAACCTCTAAATGAAGGGGTGCGTGTAGCAGAGGACCTTGAAGAGGAAGAGGTCAGAGAGGTAGGAGTATAGCGATTGGTGGTTGTTGGAAATGTGGTGGGAGGGGGCACCTACGGGCTGTATGTCCCTCTGACGATCAGCGGCCTTGTTTTGGATGCTATGCCACAGACCATCTACTGAACAGCTCTCCTAAAAACGGAGTCGGCACAAGAGACTACGCTTCCCCTGCACCAACGAGAGGAAGTGGAAAACGACACAGGACGGGGACCAATGGTCCTTCGGGCCGTCTGTCAGAACTGCCAGGACTGGGAACAGAAGTGCCAAGGAGTCAATTGGCACGCCCCGGCCCAACGTCGGGGGTGGCCAGTCAGTGCCCCAGCCAGCAGTAAGGGATACCCCCTGGTCAGCGAGCACGGCTTCCCCAGGAGTGCCTGAGGGGGATCAGGGGGTAGAGCAGCCGCCTCTCATGGCCGCTCCCGCACATGAGAGTAGAAATGCGGTCCTCGTTCTTAGAGTAGAGTTGGGATCGTGAGTGCAATGCGCTCTGCTGGATTCCGGGCCAGCATATCCCTTATGGAAGAACATTTGGTGACGGATGCCATCCAAACGTTGAAGGAGTGCTTGGTGTTGAACACGGCTGGTGGTCACAAACTGATGACCCGACGTATTGTCAGACAACGATTCAACCTTCAGAGTCGAGAAGTGACCCATGCCTTCTTTGTCATCCCGACATTAAATATGGGGGATATTCCCATTATACTCAGGAGAAGCAAGTGACCATACGGGGCCCTGATGGGGAAGGGCTAGAAGTGAGGTGGAAAGTGGGACTAGAGAAGAGACAGAGATACCCGTTATAGGGGAAAATCGACCTCGAGTTAGGGTCGCCCTTACTGCTAGGGGGATAGCAGGGGCAGTTCCTCTTGGGCCGGAGACAGGTGAATCAATCCCCCCTCCACCCTCTACTCTCTATCAGTGGCACCTGCACCGGAAATGCGCGAAGGAGAC
>NC_090725.1:54873321-54875821 GCF_036898095.1 Palaemon carinicauda | reverse complement strand
CCTGGGCTTAAAAGAATCCAGTCTCATAATAACCAATGCGAACATATGTTTTGAAATGATTTTCTTTTCATGTGACTTTGCATGCAAATATTTTCAATCTTTGTAATGAAAAGGGTTTCCTAACATTTAAAGATTGGTAATAGAAGATGTATGCGACCATATTTCTGTGATTATGCCTAGTTGATTTAGTATGCATCAGTATGTTTATGAAAATATATACAAAGATGTAAATGGATGTGTTTATATGATTTTCTACACTACATTGCTTTTACATTTACATTTCAGTTATCATGAATATATTGGCAGAAGAGCCTTATGCTAAAGTAAAAAAATATGAATTTCTAAATGAAAGAGTACAGGAACTTCATTTAAGAATGTATAAGGTGAAATGCAACCTGTTTGGTTTGTAGAATCAAACTTTGGCACTCAAAAGTGAATGCATTATCTACAATTTCGATATTCCACTAACAGATTTCGTCACACATTAAAAAAATATTAGATAATTCTTCTTTAGTCAACAGTGATATGAATACCCTGAGAGCTCAAGCATATGGGAAGCTAAAGTTTGTTTATTGGAAGAAAATGTTAATGTAATTAATCATTTTACATGCACTTGTCATTCACTTGGAATTATATAATAGACATAAAATTTCTCTTGTTTTCAGTTAGCATTTCTTTTGGTTAATTAGCCTCTTTTTAAGTCCCAATATCCATTGGCCTTGATATCTTCGTTCCTGGTTGAATAAGGATTGTGAATCTGCTTACTTGGTGAAATAGGTTATCATATTTGGAAAAGTAATAGATCAGGTTTGACTTTGAATAATCTTTACTCAATTGATCACAGAGTTTATGCTCCAACTGAAAAGGAACATATTTTGATCATAAAAGAAAACCTTTTTAGTATAGCCAAGGAGCATGAATTGTGGGTTACCCTTAAGTCTGCACTCTACTGCAAACTTAACCGTTTATCCTTTGCTTATAAAAAGATGGCTCTGTCACTCACTGTCCAAATAAAAATGTAACCCTAGTTTGCAGTTTGGCATCCGCAAATGACTTGGTAGTTAAATGTTAGGACAGTATTAAAAATGCAACTATAAGAGAAATTACTCGAGTACCATATAAGGATATTAGGAGGGATATATGGTGATGTTTTAGGCATACTCTTTGTACTCCCCAAGAGAGATTAGTTCCCCTAACGTGCAAATGGGCTCCAGTTGCAAGAGGAAAATATCAATGGCTCGATTAACACTTACTCTATTGATATTCAAAATTTCATAAAATTATCCATGGATAGTACTATACACCTCAATGGTATTTAATTACAAGAACATAAGACAAAAAAAATAGAATAACTATACATATCTTTTTATCTTTTTTCATGATTTATATATTAATTTATATCTCTAAGAATCAATTCAAATATAGGTGAATATGCAAACTAGCTCTGTAATGCAAGAAATAATCATGATCGCAACAGTAATAAATATATTCGTAATACTGTTGTCAACCTTTACAGATTTGAATCAATCTTGTATTATAAGTTATGCCGGGTGATTCCCATGTATATTGGAATATATTATGAATTCAATTCATTGATACATAATATGAATAAGAATAAGATAAGCACAGCAAATTTATAATTTACTATAATAAATTCAAATGTTCTGAAGGACATATCTAACTGATATTGTAATGCTTGAAGCATCATAGAGTTTCGTTCCACACAACGAAGCCATGGAAATGACCATGCATTGCAATGGAGATGATGACGACACTGATATTAGCTATATATTAACCAAATATTAACCAAGTATTAATCAGATATTAATCATAGTCATACCAAATCAAAAATATTATCATGGTATTGGTCAGTGATTAGACTGAGAGTCATAACATTAACTCACCTAAAATATGCTATGATCATTGAAATAAAAGTGCAGATTTACTCAATATAAATCATAAGAAGCCAATAGCTCTACTGTGTAGTTTTCCAAGGGCTTATGATGTGATTCTTTCAGAGCATCTTCCTGTTAAACATGAAATATAAAATTATATGAATGATCAGTTGAAGACTTTTTGGTCTCCTGTCTGGTCCTCAGCTGCTGATTCTTCTCTTAATCTAGATATTAATCTCTGGCACCGTCGTTCATTTACTTCGTTATGCATGATGTATAAGATTTTTCGTAATTCTGACCTACTTTACATTAAGATCTTCCAGGACAGTACCATATTGTTCGTAATACTTGGTATGCAGTTAATTCTAATAGTCACGCCATCTCCATCAAAACTACACAGTATTCTAGAAGTTTTATTCCAGCTTTGACTAAGTAATGCAATGATCATCCTAATCGGGATGAAAGTAGGAATATATAAAAGAAAAAGAGAATATATAAACCATGAGGAGTTGATATCGGCCACCATCATATTTTTCCTTACAAAATGTATTTTGAGGATTAATAAAGAATAAACAAGATTCATATTGTTCTCAAGATGATCTTTT
>NC_090725.1:54863321-54868321 GCF_036898095.1 Palaemon carinicauda | reverse complement strand
TAAGAAAGCTCATAATCCTAACCTTGAGAGATTATTTCTAACATACTCCTAAGCTAACTAACATAAACAGACAGACACACACACAGACATATATATATATATGTATATATATATATATACATATATATCTATATCTATCTATCTATCTATCTATCTATCTATATATATACATATATATATACATATATATATATATATATATATATATATATATATATATATACACACATTTATATACACATATATATATTCATACATATATATACATATATATATATATATATATATATATATATACATATATACATATATATATATATATATATATAAATATATATATATATATATATATATATATATATATATATATATATATATATATACGTATATATATGTGTGTGTATATATATCTATATATAATGTATATATATATATATATATATATATATATATATATATATATATATATACTGTATACATACATACATATGTATATATATATATATATATATATATATATATATATATATATATATATATATATACACACACACACATATATATATATATATATATATATATATATATATATATATATATATATATATATATATATATATATATATACGCACACACACACACACACACACACACACACATATATATATATATATATATATATATATATATATATATATATATATATATATATATATATACAATCTTCAGGAACACAAAAGATTAATGTAGAATTCCAATCTTTGCACAATGCCTAACTCACGGACGTGTAAAACCCCAGAAAAGTTTTTATTAAATGCAAGTCCAACAGCAGAGGTGATAAAATAAAATTCTTATCGTGGATTTTCTGAATATTTTTTTTTCTCGAAAGCGGAATAGAAATAATACGCATTGAAAACTGCGTAGAATATTTTCGAATAGAAGCATTTCGATGTTGCAGAACTCAAATATCTAACGTGTTTTATCTGCAGTAGCAAAAATAATAAAACAGATTTGTTTTTGACTGTCTGATATTAGCGCTCCATAAAATCCACTTTCAAACTGGAGCGTTATAAATACGTTTGGTGATTGCAATAGTCAAAGAAAATAGATTTTATTATTTTTTTTTTTTTTTTTTTTATCGAAGTCGATCGTCGTATATAAGCAAAATGGAGTCAATCGATGTGGTATCCAGTAAGAGAATCGGAAATAGAATAAACAAAATAATTAATCTAAAATTCAAGAAACTAGGAAAGGTATATAATTTTAATTTCACACGGATATCTGTTTAGATTATGGTATATACACTGTTAAAAAAAATCGTAATTTTAATCGTAAATTTTACGTAAAAACATTTTTTTCTCAGCCATATTTCTGTTAGATACAGGCGACCGTAATTTTTACCCTACTTTATCATCTTTTACGGGTTGATGACCGTAATATCATTCACTACGTCAATAATCCGTTTAAAAAGAAAGAAAAAAAATACGCAATTTTAATCGGAAATTTTTCGTAGATATACTGTTCCTATCCGTAATTCAGTAAAATACTGGCGACCGTAATTTTTACCGTTCCTTGTTATTATCTATTACGGGTTGGTGACCGTTATATCACTCCTTATGTAAATATATCCGTTCTTAAAACGGCAAATGCTTGCTAACATTTATTCCCGGCTTTTTAATTTTTTTTTTTTTTCGGCAAATTTTCAACAGTTTATGATGCGAGTATTATACATTACCTTATCATTAAGCCCCAATAAATGTGAAATCTCTCATCATTGTACATTTAATCGATGCTTATTGTTTCTGGTAGACATTGGAAATATCTTGATTATCGATTACATGAAACAGTTAGATCCATTAGAAAATAATCGATTGAACGTTTTGAATGAAATTCCATTTGCCAGTGAAAGGTCATTATTTGGTATTTGAAAATATTCTTTTATTTTTCTCATACTTTTTATTACGATTGTTCTATGCATAATATTCATTTGGAAGCTATTTGATATTTTACTAATTTGCTGTTTCCTGATTTTTCTATTTCAGTAATATGTTGTATTTGAACTGTTTAGTTATAATTATATATCATATGCGTTTTTCTCATTTAATAACTGAACTTTTAATCAAGGCATTTACTCTAAACAAATATTCTAGTAGAGATAATAGATATGTCGAGTTTAGATGTTTAAGGTATATTTTTTAATATAAACAAATAATGTCAAATGTGATTCTTCCCGACACCATGATCTCCAGCCGTAGTAAAAAATTTTATTTTCTAGTTTACTAGATATTGATAACTTTAATAGTATAACAGTATAAGTAACGACTCACTCAATTGCGTTTGACTGTATAGAAAGACATTAGGGATTATAACAGATTCCTGGAATCCGGTGCAATGATGTATCATTTACTTATGGCCTCGGGATCCTAAGGGTTAAGGACCTTATGTCACTCAGTAACGTTTTACTTTTAACAATAACTTTCAAGTTACAGACCTTTGATTAACTTTGCCGATGAGATAAGCCGAAAATAACAGTTTTTTGAAACTCCAGACATGATTGAATATTTCTTTTTTAGAAATAGCACTAGGCAGTATCAGAGGAATACCTCGAATAAGCCTTCAGTTTAAAATTATTTTACAGTTGTAGCACAGGAAATTAATTTGGAATCCAAAGAGATATGATAACTTATTGAAAACAAGAAAACACAATACGTTTAAAGGATATATTTCGAAACGTTTAGAAAAAAAGGAATAGGTATATTGAAGGATGTTACAAAACCTAATTTAAGTTGTGTTAGTGAAGAAAAAAATCACTGACGATGCGAAATTATATTTTGAAGCTTTGAGCAAAATCTCATTTTGCTCTGCAATAAAACTTTTACTATATTATATTTTAGGTCTGATGAGGTGAAAGTACAGATATAAAGCTTTTCGACGAATCTTGTTTTCTGTTTACATTATTTATATGCAATTTTAAGTGCAATCGAAAAATCTACAGAATCACATTGTTAAGACTGACATGAATATTAGAAATGGTAAATATGAAAATACTCCTTTCTTTTGTGTCTACGGAAAGGAGGTAAGATTTGTTTGAACTATTGGTCCTTATCATCGTGATCAGTCTATATGCTAAAGAGAGTTAATTCTCATATACCTGAACTAGGACTTTGGTTTACAAACAAAGGAGGTAGCAGAACATAATGTAGTCTCAGGTGAATTAACCTGATCTACTAATATTATATATATATATATATATATATATATATATATATATATATATATATATATATATATATATATATATATATATATATATATATAAATATTCATATGCACGTATATAATCATTATTATATGAACTTATACTGTCACCATTATGTGTACACGTATGTATATGTCTATGTATATATTATGTATGTTTGTGTATGAATGTCTGTCTGTGTATACATATGTGTATGTCTTTTTATATATTTATATATAGATGTGTTTTCTATATACATATAGTTTTGCTTTTGTATTTATATAGGTAAGGTTACCGTTATTCATATTAATAAACTGTATTGAAAGTTAAAAACAAGAATTTACCTGTCACCAGAAATAACCCTTTTTGGCATGTGTCTAATGAGGTTGAATATCCGCCCAGTAAACACCTGACCATAGCCCAGGTAGCTGGTATGGGAGTGTCATTGTTCTGTAAGCTTCTATATGTATGTTCGTATGTTTACTTTCCCTATAGAATGTAAAGAAACCCCTCTCAATAAATCAGTCCTCTGAAGAAGTATCACGAAACTAGTCAGGACTCAATCATATATTTCGTATTTTCATTTTCCCTGTGGTTCTTCTACATATACATATATATACATACATACATATACATATACATACATATACACATACATACACATACATACATATATGTATATATATGTATGTATGTATATATGTATGTATGTACATATACACATACATACACATACATACATATATGTATATATATGTATGTATGTGTATGTATATGTATGTATGTATGTATGTGTATATGTATGTATATGTATATGTATATATGTATATATATGTATATGTATGTGTATGCGTGTATATGTATATATATGTATATATGTATGTATGTATATATACTGTATGTATGTGTATGTGTATGTATGTATGTATGTATATGCATATATATATATATATATATATATATATATATATACATGTTAATCATGTGTAAAAATATTTATATATAAGTCTATGTATGTGTCTGTATATGCATACCATTATGTGTACACGTATGTATATGTCTATGTATATATTATGCATGTTTGTGTATGAATGCCTGCCTGTGTATACATATGTATATGTCTTTTTATATATCTATATATATGTGTTTTATATATACATATAGTTTTGCTTATGTATCTATATAGATAAGGCTACCGTTGTTCATATAAATAAACTGTATTGAAAGTCAAAAAAAAGAATTTACCTGTCACCAGAAATGGCCCTTTTTGGCAGGTGTCTAATGAGGTGGAATCTCCACCCAGTAAACACCTGACCACAGCCCAGGTAGCTGGTATGGGAGTGTCATTGTTCTGTAAGCTTTTATATGTATGTTCGTACTTTTACTTTCCCTATAGAATGTAAAGAAACCTCTCTCAATAAATCAGTCCTCTGAAGAAGTATCACGAAACTAGTTAGCACTCAATCGTATATTTCGTATTTTCATTTTCCCTGTGGTTCTTCTGCATATATATATATATATATATATATATATATATATATATATATATATATATATATATATGATAAATTTTGCACATTTAGACGTGTTTTTCATATTCAAATAAGCCATATATATTTTTGATACAATTGGTAGTAATTCATTCAAATTACCCCTAATGAGTCAATATGGATAAATATCAACACAACATCGTGTTCAAATAGAATAGGGGTAATTTGAATGAATTACTACCAATTGTGTCACGTGGTGGGCCAGGGATATC
>NC_090725.1:54825821-54860821 GCF_036898095.1 Palaemon carinicauda | reverse complement strand
ATATATATATATATATATATATATACATACATATATATATACATATATATATATATATATGTATATATATATATATATATATATATATATATATATATATATATGTATATATATATATATATATATATATATATATATATATATATATATATATATATATATATATATATATACACACACGTGTGTGTGAATGAGTCGTTATCTTTTTATTCATTATTATATAAAATTTGTACAGATTGATAATCAAAATTCCACGAGCACTTATTATATAACATTATTGGAATCCACAATTTTGATGGGATACATAGGCACGTGTGGATTCATTAAAGGTTACAAAAATACTCTTATAGCAATTGAATATTTGATCTGAAATCAAGGTTTAAAAACAGGCAAAAAAATATATGAGAGATCAACTGGACGAACAGGAGGCAATTCCATTAAGCAACAGTTTTTATTTTTACTTCTGATTTTTCAGTAATAAAATTTTTCTTACGCTGTTTTTAACGTGTTCCTCCATCAGAATAAAAATTTCATACCCTTTTACGCTGATTTTTTTTCTTTCTCTTTTATAACATTTTAAAATCGATAGTCAACCGTGTGACGAAATGTATGTTCAGTATAGAGACGGGAAAATAGAGACATTTTTAAGAAAAAACTGCGGAAACCTGGAAAGAAAACACAGGCAGCGTGAAAAGTGTAATAACGGGAGGAGACCAGAATAGGTAACATTTGCATGTTTTCACACGCAGAATAAAAAACTTATAATAACTTGAATGTAACCAAGAGATAAATATTCATCTTAATTTAGAGAACCAATAACTATCTTTATTTTGCGGTATGCTGAGGTATATTCATCGCCCCTATGTTGTTCTTTTGGTAAATAACATTATATCAAAGTAAGAAACAGTTGTTCTTACGAACATCGTCTTCTAATTTTATCATATAACTTCTTTTCAATTAACAAGTCAATTATCAAATCCTAAACATTAACTAAATCTTCGTTTGGATTTCTTCATCCAATTTTATATCCCTTACATCCCCTTTATTTTCTTTCTATTATTTCTTACTTGCCTTATTCCTCATTATTGATAAAATCTGTAATCTTTCTCCTTCTCTTCTATTCCTTCAGATCATTCTTTCCCGGTTAATATGTTTATTATTCATCTTCGTTGTCTTTTTCTATATCATTAGTAATGATTTATTACTATCCATCTTCGTCTTCATCCTCTTGTTCCTCTTCCATAATTACCATTGTCTTCATTTTCTTATTTTTCTTTCATAATTAACATTGTCTTCATTTTTTTTAATTCTTATTTCATAATTACAATTAAATTAATCTTCTACTTCTTCTTTCATAATTACCATTATCTTCATATTCTTATTCATCTTCCATAATTACCACAGTCTTCATCTTCATCAGAAATCTATTTCAACTTCTCTTCATGTTTAACTCTTGTTCTTTCCTGTCGTTTCTCCATTTTTCCTTTCTAAAGCATTGTGATTTTTGGTGACGTTTATAAGGACATGGGGGTACACGCAGATGACAGGGAACTTGGTCTTTAGAGAAATAGGTTGTATTTTTCCATCTCTCATACTGTAATTACTAAACGAGGAAAAAGACCGAACAAAAGCCTTGTTTTCACTTTCCTTATTATTTCATAATAATTTGATATTGAAATATCGGTTTATTGGTTTTATTTATCGTTTTTATTCGTGTTTTTTTTTTTAGATAGATTGCCTCTATCTCGTTAAAGACCAATGCTTTTAAACAATTTTAAAACAAATTAAAACACTAAAATCTAACACGACAAGGAAATAGTAAATAGAATTCAAATCCCACATTTTTAGATTATGTACAAGTATTAATATATCATAGATTAACAATAATGGTTGAAAGGATGATAAAGAAAACTCAATCTATTTTCTTTGCTACTTTCATCTCTTCTGAGGTCAAATAAATTAACCTCTTTTAAGTCTATATGATTCTCCAGGTCGTCTAATTTCACTCACTCCTATTATATCCAAATTTATTTTTTTAAGCTTTTCTAGTAACACAGCAAGATGATTCTTTACATTTTATATGGTACAGTGAATATACGAACATAAGACTTATAGAACACTAAGGTATTCCCAAACCATATAACTGTAATGTTCTCAGGTGTTTCTGGCAGGAGTTCACCCCTCATTAGCCCCGTGCCAGGAAGGGTCATTTTAGATGACGGGTACATTTTTTAAGGCTTCCATTACGATTTCTTTATGTTGATGGAGATTAGCTTTATCCATAAAAATACATGAGCAAGATTATATGCATACATATACAAATATATCTATAAATATGCAAACACATGTAAAGATATATATACATATATATATATATATATATATATATATATATATATATATATATATATATATATATATATATATATATATATATATAACGGATTTTGAGCAAAGCGAAAAATCTTTTTTTGGGTGAGGTAGCCATGTCGTCCTGATGGAAGTTCCTAAAGGGTAGCTTCCTAGGGTATATATGACTACAGTGATATTCCCAGAGAATTTTACCTTAAGGTATCCAGAATTCTAACTCCTGGAGCGAATATCCCTAAATAAATCTAACAGGGATATCGCATAATATCAGAGGACGTATTCTAGACACGCCACATAGCTATCTTCACCCCAAACAGTATTAACGCTTCGAGGGGTTACAGTGACAAGAATCTAAAAACGAGAATGAAAAGAGAGCCGTTCATATGGTATCTCTCCTATTCCGTTTCCAGTGTGTATCTGACGAAGACGGCAGCGCCATCTTTATTCCTTGTAGCGATACATGAGGTGCTACAGATACTGTATTATAGGGAGGGGTCAATAAGCCCTTTTTACAATAAAAGGAAGGGGGGGTCCATCAGGACGACATGGCTACCTCACCCAAAAGTAGATTTTTCGCTTCGCTCAAAATCCGTTTTTTGGGCTCAGGCCATGTCGTCCTGGTGGAAGTTTACCAGAGCATTACTATATCTGTGGATTCTCAACCAGTGCCGTACCCTCAAGAAAGTATTTTCCTAGTCCGTCTAGACCTAGAGACCTATGATGTTACCGTCATACATTATTTCATCTAAGCATGAACTATGTTAGTGCTGCCTGCCCCCAACAGGGAAGAGTCGTACTAGACTCTGGAAAAAGTCTCGAGGAGTACATATTAACTATGGATGAAAAAATGACAAGCTTGTATAGTGGTCTTGCCCTATACATTATAAAGTAATGTTTTTATAAGAGTCACCAATGTCAGTATGAATTTCTGACATCTCCCCCAGTGTGTCTACTCTTATTAAACTATCGGATAACAGTTGTATCCGTATAGGAACAAATTTTGCATCTCTACCACCATGCCCTTAGGGTACAACGTTAATCCTTCCTAAGGAAGGGTTAAAGCGAGTGGATTTTTGCTTGAAAAAAGGAACAATCCTAAAAGACACTCCATGTTAAAATTATCCATATTTTAAACTTAATGCTCAGTACATTTCTAATAAAATGAGTGTGGGCGAATAAGACGTAGGGTTCACTATGAACTAGTTTATTAAAAATTTAATAAACATATATATCAGTCAACATTTATAAAATTTATAAAATATGGACGATATCCATTAGAGCATAAAGAAAACAGTAAACAGAAAATATTGTTTCGTCTAACAGGAAACAGATTTGCCCCTTTAATCGAATTATTAATAATATTGATACAGTCTGTATTACTGTTTATTTACACTAGCGTAAGAAACGCTTGGCGCAAGTGTCCGTATTATGCTTTTAGTTCACCAAAGTCAATGGAACAGTTCCTTAGGACACGTTAGTGGCCTATCAATCAGTGTGTAGTAACAGTCTGTGACTATACACCCACCCTCTTAATTAATCGTCCCAAATTAATTTCACTGTTCCTCGCAGATTTGATTTAAACAGCGGGTTTAAGAATTCTACCTGCTGCTACCACAGACCTCTTGAGTTGCTCCACTGGCTTTGCATAGTGCATAAAGAACACCTTGGATGACTACCAGCCATTATACGAACGAAGATGTTCAAAGTCCATATAATTAAGGAAATTTTATGGAAGAGGCAACTTTCCTCGGATCATGATTTGCGGGTGTACTGTCTGGATCCACTCTGCGAATAACATAGGTGAATTTCACCCTTAGTTGTTTCAGAGATAAATTTGAACCCGAGGTTTCTCCTCTGAACAGCTGTCCTCCCTTAAAGTCTGAAGTTCTATGAAGATAGACCTTTAGGCACTCCACTGGACATAGAGATGCATCTTCCATCAGAGGGCAGATTCTCTAGGGACCCCACCTGTTGGTGGGTAGCTCGTTCTTGGTAAGAAACGTTGAGTCTGGAAATAGATTCAGTTCTCCCTCCAAGAACTGGACGTGGCCTTCCTCTCTGAAGAGAGCCACTATTTCACTAACTCTGGCCCCCAAAGCGAGTGCAAACAGAAATATGACTTTTTGAGTCAAATCCTTCTAAGCGCACTTCTCAATGTTCATAATTTAGGCAAAATGAGGAATCTTATCTAGTGACCATGAAATGGGTCTTGGAGGCGCTGAAGGACTAAGCTTAACACGGGCCTTTGGAATTCATTAAGAACGTCGTTAGAAAGGTCAACCTGAAAGGCATATGGTATCGGTCTTGTCAAGGCAGATTTGCACATTGATATTGTGTTGGCTGCTAAACCCTGCGCATGAAGGTGAATGAAGAATGATAAACAGAAATCTGTCGAGATTAGTTTTTGGATTCTTCGCCTTGACAAAGGACACCCGCTTTTTCCATGATGCATCATATTGTCTTCTGGTTTCCTCCAAAAAGTCTATACTGTCTTTTGATACTCTGAATGTTTTTCTCATCGCTAAGGAGAGAAAATCATGAGATGCAGGTTCCGATGTTTTCTGTGATGAAGCGAAGACAGTTGACTTCTGTACTCGCTGAGACAGGGTTGGATATGGTAGCGGTACAAACTTCAGTCGAAGTTCCAATGCCAGAGGGAACCACACACTCTTTGGCCACTTGTGGGCCACTATTGCCGCTTTCCCTTTGAAGGATCTCAGTTTGTCGAGGACCTTCAAAAGGAGGTTGTGCGGAGGGAACAGGTAAATCCTGGACCATCTATTCCAGTCTAGGGTCATAGCATCCACTGCCTCCGCTAGCGGATCCTCATATGAGGACACGTAACGATCTATTTTCTTGTTGTCTTTCGTCGCAAAGAGGTCTATCTGCAGCTCCAGGACTTGACTCGAGATGAAGGAGAATGATCCAGCGTCAAGTGACCATTCTAACTCTATTGGTGTAAACCTGGATAGAGCGTCCGCTGTCACATTGTGGAACCCTTGAATGTGAACTGCTGACAGGTGCCATTTCTTCCTTTCCGCCAATTGGAATATGGGCAACATCACTTGGTTTATTTGAGGTGACCTCGACCCTTGTCGATTCAGGCATCTCACTATCACCTCACTGTCTAGAACCAGTCTTATGTGGGTTGAGTGGCGAGGAGATACTTTCTTTAGTGTCAGAAGTACTGCCATGGCTTCTAAAAAGTTGATGTGAAATGACTTGAAAAGAGTGGACCAAGCTCCTTGGACTCTCTTCTGGTGAGAGTGGCCTCCCCAGGCTTCCTTTGAAGCGTCTGTGTGGATAGTAACTGACGGGGGAGGAGGTTGAAGAAGAATTGATTTCTTCAGTTGCTTGGCTTTGGACCACGGCTTGAGAAGCATTCATAGTCGAGTCGGTAGTGGTCTCATTAGATCTCTTCGCGCGTTTGATGCGTATTTTCTCCAGACTCCTGTTGCATCCTTTAGCTGTGCTCTTAGCACTGGATCTGTTACCTAAGCAAACTGTAGAGAGCCCAGCACTCACTCTTGTTCACGTCTTGATATCCGTTTTGATTTTAATAGTCTCTTGACAGATCCTGCTATTTCTTTCCTCTTCTTCCCAGGAATGGAAAGTCGATGTGACTTCAAATTCCAGTGGATTCCCAACCACTTAAATTTTTGAGCTGGAGATAGTCGAGACTTTTTGATGTTGATCTTGAATCCCAGATGTTCCAGGAACTGGATCACTATCTTGGAGGCTTGCATGCATTCTGTCCTGGATGCTGCCCACACCAGCCAGTCGTTCAAGTAGGCCACTACTTGGATCCCCTTTAGGCATAATTGATGGACGGCTGCGTTCGCAAGCTTTGTGAAAATCCTTGGGGCTATGTTTAGCCTGAATGGCTTGGCTCTGAAGGCGTAAAGTCTTCTTTGTAACTTGAAGCCAAAGTAGGAGGAGAGGTGACGATTAATTGGAACGTGCCAAGAAGCGTCAGACAAGTCTATAGAGATGGTATATGCCCTTTTGGGCAGTAGGGTCCTTATGTGTTGAAGTGTGAGCATCCTGAACTTGTGGTTCACTATGAACTTATTGAGTGGCGACAAGTCCAGAATGACTCTGAGTTTTTCTGAGTCCTTCTTTGGAACACAAAACAGCCTTCTTTGGAACTTGATGGACTTAACTTTTCGGATTACTCTTTTCTCTAAGAGTTTTCGGACATATTCTTCCAGAACGGGGGTAGAGTGTTGGAAGAACTGAGGAAATTGAGGTGGAGGACTGCTCCAGCTCCAACCTAGTCTATTCTTTATTAGGCTGTGGGCCCAGGGATCGAAGGTCCAACGATCCCTAAATAGATATAGTCTCCCTCCTACTGTAAGCATCTCACTTCTGCTGTTGTGGACCTGAGGCCTTGCACACTTGACCACGTCCTCTCCTGAATCCCCTTCCCCTTGAAGGGCGTCTAGAAGAACCTCTGGCTGTTCCTCTAGCTTTTGAGCGAAAGGAAGAAGTCTGCCTTTCAAAAGCTGGGTTAAAAACCAACGACTGTGTCGCCACTTGTTAAGGTACCAACTGGTACGTGGTTGGAGGTTGTGCCACTATCTAAGGCACCTCGGTCACAGGAAGTTGCTGTTGTTGCTATCGGTAGGGCTTAGCCGGCCGAGAGGATAGCCTAGGCCTTTTTGTCTTCTTCTTGGGTTGGGGACCCTCATCGGGAGAAGACTTTCTCCTAAGATTTAAGCCCCACTTTTTGAGAAGGTTCCTATTCTCCATGGCGGCCTTGTCTACTACCTCTTTAACCACTTCGTTGGGAAAGAGGTCCTTACCCCAGATGCAAGAGGAGATCAGCTTCCTCGGTTCGTGCCTAACCGCAGCCGAGGCGAACACAAACTCTCTACAGGCTCTCCTAGCTTTAATAAAGCTATAGAGATCCTTCGTGACTGTGGCCAGATGGGTTTTGGCCACTACCATGAACATGTCTTAGTTGTTGGGGTCACTAGCCATCATTTCCAATGCCGTTTGCAACGACATCGATGCCGCAAGTCTTTCTTTCGTCTCTTGCTCTCTGCGCAAGAGAAACTCCGACAGCTTTGGAAGTTCCTCTCCAAACTGACGTTTGGCAATATCAGCTTCTAGCTTCCCAACTGAGAAGGTAAGGTGGACGTCCTTCCAGTCTTTTTGGTCCAAGGGTAAGGTCAGGGATAACGGCTTGCATTCCTCCAAGGAGGGGCATGGTTTCCCTGCCTCCGCCACCTTCAAGGCTGCCTTATATCCCTTTTCCATGAAAGGAAAGGCTCTAGTTGGAGAGGCCACAAAGGAAGGAAGCTTCTTACTCAAGGCTGGCACCTTTGAGTTCGTGAAGCCCCTCTCTTTCATCGAGCTCACTAGTAACGCCTGTGCTTTACTATGGTCAAGGACTATAACCTCCTTCGGCTCCGTCTCCTCCTTTGAGGCTGGCTCCTTCCTAAGACGGACATAGCAGTCTGGTAAGAGTCTTTGTTGGGCCAAAATTCCACATCTTCCAGGAGAATTGAGTCTAACTTCTCTGATATAACAATCTTCCCGGTTGTCATTGGCATGTGTTCGGCATACCTCCAAGGATTGGTATCCGAGCACAAAGGAAGATCCTTCACGTTAAGTCTCTTCTGGGGCCCACATGATGCTACGAGTCTACGTATCTGCAGTTTCAATGCAGCTTCCTTTTCATCATTCTTCTTTTGTATTTGTTGAATCATCTCAACAATAGAAGAAAGAGTCCTTCCCAGATCACCTGGGATAGCAGACGATGTAGAGGGAACAGATTACGGGGCCGGAACCGATGTAACCGACACCTAGTCGATTTCTTCCTCTTCTACTTGAGGAGCCTGGGTCAGCTCCTCCTCCTGACCTTCTCCCAGAAGGTCCTTCTCTGTATAATCCGACACTTCTGACATCTTATCATCCAATTGGATGTCTTGAAGGGTGGCCGAGACTTCAGAATCTACCGGATTCTGGACAGTTGGTATCTCCTCCTGAGGCTGAGGAATGACTACATCAGCCGATGACTTAGGGAAAAGGTTGGCTGTCATCTCCTCGTTTGGAAGGTAGGGGCCTGAAGTGTTTTTCTGAAAACCCCTCACCCAGGTTCGCAACTTTTCCCTAGCAGCATCCCTAGACTCCGCCGACTTAGGGGTGTCAAATGCCTCGGTAATCAGGGTAGAACATATGATACATACCTGAAGGTCCCAATACCAGAGAACACCTTTGGAGGCTGCGTATGCTGCGTGCCTCCTGCATAACTCATGTCCACAGAAGTTCTTGCTGGGACATTGCAGAACATACTCCCGCACTTCGGATGGTCCTCCTGTAAAGAGAAGAAAATACATGAGTATCAAGTGAAGGCTTTTCACTTATTATTAATACATGTAGCTTATACAGTAAAGCTAAAAAAGAAAGAAGGAAAGACACATACTTGTATTTCCCGCCCAGCTAATTGCTGTAACCTCCCAAGATATTAAAACTAAGGTTAATTCGTATACTAGAATACCTTATATATTTTATTAAGCGGAAAGTTAAGGTGTAGCTCACACCTTGAAATAAAGTTTTAATATACGGGATAGAATGAATACAGAAAGAACTCACTTTCTATATATTGTACAGTCTCAACAAAAGGTTGTACAAGATAACATTAAGTATGTTGGAAGAACTTTAGTGTTACAACAAACTCTGTACTGTAGTTTTATTAATGTAGTGTGTACTACACCACAAATATAGTAACTACTGTACATCACATGCTGTCGTGCCGGCACGTGCCAGCATTTACTCCTGTATAGTTCAAAGGCATGCTACCTTTAACTAATAGGCGGCAGGTCACTGGTTCGCAAATGTGTGCCGGCTGGCAATCATTGCCGGCCGGTGACTGAAAACACTAGCACCCGACTGCCAGCCGCTAATCGTAGTGGCCGGCAGATCTCTGGATGTGTTTCTACTGCCGACAGGCAAAGGTAGCGATACCCATGCCCGCCGGCAGTGACTACGAACCAGAGAACCTCCACCTACCCGGCTGCCGGCCATTCAAGCCGCCAGCCTGGCTAGGAGTACAATACACTAGCAAGAGAAACAGTATGGATGTAAGGTTATAAGGCGGCATTGCCATACAACTTTCATCCAGAAAGAGTGAACATATGGAACGGGAGAGTGTAGCATTCAGGCTTCCTATATATCCATAGCCTACCAGGCTCTAACAGCAGACACAGAAGGGAGACCAAGGGAGGTCTGGGGTTCACTCTGCAGAAGAAAAATAGTCTCTGCCGGCCGGCAGAGAGCTGAGCCGGTCCCCCATCCTAACCTACGGTAGGTACAGAAGTAGGACTGCGGCCAAGAGATGTGATGGCTAGGCCATCACTAAGAAAGAGAAGGGGAACGGGATAAGGGTCCTGTAAACTTCGTTCTGGTATGAGACACACCCAGCAGTTAGGAAAGCTCATCCTAACCTAGAGTTTGTCTATTAGGGAGGAAGGTTGGCAATACTTGCTATCCTCCTCCATACCAGAACAAAGTTAGGTGTAGTTATTTCGCCAGGCAACGGAGAAAACTTTATTCTCCAGCCCGAGAATAACAAAACAGGACAGTCTGCTAGCCCACTAGTAGAAGGAATCATCTCGTACAGAATCCTTCAGATGTGGGCTAGGGAAGCAAAGCCTCCTGTGTCTGCACCTAACCTAGCAAAGGAAACTCATTATCTATGCTAGGAAGACGCAGACCATAGACTAGAACTCTGATGTTCTGCCCCAAATCCAAAAACCAGTCACTCTGGTTAGCGGGTCAGGACAGACATATCCCAGTATAGTTATATCTGAATATTATTCAGAGAGAACCACTAGGACTAAGCCTAAGGCTTACTCAGAGGGAGAAAGGGATTGAACTTAGTCTCTGGAGGAGAAAAGAACAACCGGGAATGTGTGCGAAAGTATACTAAAGCCCCATAGGCTACTAGCTTAGGTGCGGTGAGAATCGATTACCTAAATCACCGAAACTCTCTCGTATACAATCTTGGAGAAGCAAATGCAACAATATCTTACATGTACAAAATATTTGCCTATAGCTTCAATAACATAACACTCGGAAAACTTGTATCATGCATGAAAGTACTAGGGCCAGACGCCTAGGCTACTAAACCTCGCGAAGGGCAAGATCGGTTACCTAATTCGCCGAACTGAAAACTAACAGCAACATATAAAAATTCCTAGAGGAGCTAAATAGCTAGATTTATTAAAGCATAATAATCGGGAACGTCGCTCTAGCTAACTAAATGATCCATGCATAGCGAGCGACAGCATCCAGGATGCCTCCGGTAGGCAACAGCTCTTGTTTACGTTAATATGACTTTTGATTTTATTCAAAACGAAGAGAGCTTACATTTATACAAAGTAAAGATAATACTCAACTTTCCAGAGGCAGAAGAGACCGAAGAAAGCATCATAATGTTGAATAATATCCAAAATTACGAGAGATCACAAGGGAAAACACCGAGTAGTAGAGCTACACGAAAAAGAATAAAGATGGCGCTGCCGTCTTCGTCAGATACACACTGGAAACGGAATAGGAGAGATACCTTATGAACGGCTCTCTTTTCATTCTCGTTTTTAGCGAAGCGTTAATACTGTTCGGGGTGAAGATAGCTATGTGGCGTGTCAAGAATACGTCCTCTGATATTATGCGATATCCCTGTTAGATTTATTTATGGATATTCGCTCCAGGAGTTAGAATTCTGGATACCTTAAGGTAAAATTCTCTGGGAATATCACTGTAGTTAAATATACCCTAGGAAGCTACCCTTTAGGATCTTCCATCAGGACGACATGGCCTGAGCCCAAATATATTTATATATATATACATATATATATATATATATATATATATATATATATATATATATATATATATATATATATATATACATATATATATATATATATATACACACACACGCACACACACAAACACACACATATATATATATGTATATATATATATATATATATATGTATATATATATATATATATATATATATATATATATATATATATATATATATATATATATATTTATATATATATATATATATATATATATATATGCGTTATATATATATATATATATATATATATATATATATATATATATATATATATATATATATATATACACTTTTTTTGTTATATACTTATACATACAGTATTCATATACATATACATACCTGTACACATACAAGTATACATATACACACATACATACATATTGAAAAATAGACTTACATAAACAGTACATGTTAGTACACATGATTAACCTAAAAATATGTACATGTAAGTCTATGTATCTATGCACATGTAGGTAGTAAGTTGGCCAGGGTACTAGCTGCCCGTTGAGATACTACCGCTAGAGAGTTATGGGGTACTTTGACTGGTCAGACAGTACTACATAGGACCCTTTTCTCTGGTTACGGTTCTTTCCCTTTGCCTGCACAGACACCGAATAGTCTGGCCTATTCATTACAGATTCCCCTCTGTCCTCATGCACCTGACAACACTCAGATTGCCAAACAATTCTTCTTCACTCAAGGGGTTAACTACTGCAATGTAAATGTTCAGTGGCTACTTTCCTCTTGTTAAGGGTAGAAACTCTTCTAGGAGAAGGACACTCCAAAATCAAACCATTGTTCTCCAGTCTTGGGCAGTGCCATAGCCTCTGTACCATGGTCTTCCACTGTCTTGGGTTAGAGTTCTCTTGCTTGAGGGTACATTCGGGCACACTGTGCTATCTAGTTTCCCTTTCTCTTGTTTTGTTAAAGTTATTATAGTTTATATAGGAAATATTTATTTCATTGTTGTTACTATTGTTAAATTATTTTATTTTTCCTTATTTTCTTTCCTCACTGTGCTATTTTCCCTATTGGGGCTTATAGCATCCTGCTTTTCCAACTAGGGTTGTAGCTTAGCGTTTAATAATAATAACAATAATTAGCATACGTTCATGTATGTATTTTTGTGGCTGTATAAGTATACTTGTTTGTGTATGTTTATACTGTACTTGTCAGTATATGTATACTTTCATGTGTATGTGTATGTATATGGCAATGCATATATCTATATTATGTGTATATGTGTATAGATGTGATTATATATACATATATGATTTTCCTTCTGTGTTTGTATGGATTACGAAACTCTTTGCTTTAAGACCATTAGGATCTGCTCTATTTATTTTTGTAATCCATATCATCAGTATTTTAAATATTATCATAACTTAGAGCCTATAAAATAAGTATTATAGGAATTATGAATTTTTGATGCCATAATTATAAAAAAACTACCATGAAAATATGTTTTAGTAATCACACAATTCTCCAAATTTTTATAGAATCCAAGTGTTTCTACATCTTGTCAAAGGATGGCAGCACACGCCCCCTTGTCCATTCAAGTGAATGATTCTATCTAATTGGAAACGGGTGATAGATTGATACTTATGTAGAAATATGTGTGACAGATAAGAATTATATTCAGCTCTAATTAAGTGAGCTATTATAGGCAATTTTCGTATCAAACGGACGTCATGGAAGCGGCCAGAATACAAGGATTAAGAAGCTCTAAAGATTGTTTATTTTCGTACCCAATAGATGGCCTTAGCTGTTGAGTAACATTTTGCTAATTATCTCCACCATTCACTCATTATAATTTTTTTAATTTCATTTCTGTTGCTAGTTGGGCACAAAATTGATGTTAAACAGATTCACGTATACCTGATGTTCCTTCTTGTCTAGATATAACTTAATTCTTATGAAATTATAAGTTTCACAATAAATGTCACATAAATATTACTTCAGCAAACAATCGTTAGTTCATTTACATTTTGGGGGTCGGGGGTTCTCGCCAGATTGGCCACATGTACTGAAATCGGTGAGACAATCAAGTAATAACACAGTTATTTTATCTAATTTTCCATTACATTTTATGAGACCTCAATATAATTAATATGTTTGATAGTACGGCATGTATTGTTAGTAAAAACTACGTAGAATAACAACATTGTAACATTCCGCAAAGCATAATAACGCAGAATTCTCTAGCTCCCTCCCTTAAAAAGTTTTACTTTACCGGCAATAGATGGCATCAGCGGCATCTTGTTGTCTCGACTAATATAAACTATTCTTTGACGATCACGTGTGTTGAAAAGTGTGAGAGGAAGGTAGAGGCTAGAAAATTGGTAGTTGATAAATTATCCAACGATAGTTTCCTTAATAGGAATTCTTATCAGAAAAGGATGTGAATTTCTCCTATGCCATAGGAAGCAGCCCGGGTTTAGTTATAAAAGTATTTAGTATCTCCTTTCTATATCGGAACACATGGATAATATGTCATGTCCCTGTGCGAGTGACTAAGGTAACTGTCATCAGCATAGTTAAGGTAAGTGGGACGAGTTTGGGACAGCGGTGCCAAATGCAATATCATTGAATGGAGAATATCATTATTCATTCCAGATTTCATATAATAGAAGGAGTAATAGTTATAAGGAAGAAGGTTCACGACTATGGTGTAATCGGATGTTCTTACAATCAGCTTAATCAAGATAATCGAATAAGGAAAAAGAAAATTGTCACATTTATGTATTTCCGCGAACGCTGGACTGTGTAGCGTCATCCACCTGAGAATTTTTTTGTTAATAAGGGCGTTCCATAACGTAAATCAGCTATAAAACATTAATATTTGCCCTCACCAGTAACGGACAAAGTCTTCTTAAGTCAATGATAGGCTAATCATGACTATAAAAAAAGCTGATACCGAAATATCGTTAGAGAGAGAGAGAGAGAGAGAGAGAGAGAGAGAGAGAGAGAGAGAGAGAGAGAGAGAGAGAGAGAGAGAGAGAGAGAGAGAGAGTATTTAATAAATTTATTACGCCCAAAGACGTCAAACAAAGTTACATATTAGCAGTTACATACAGTACACCAGAAATCAACAGAAAAAAAAATTACAGCGTTGAATCATCAGTATATCAGTTACAAAAATGACATAGATGAGATCGTATTCCTTTATCACAACAACTGCAGCAGACAGTTTAGCAGCCACCAGTGTGTGGAAGACGAGTCAAAATTACGTCTAGGTGGTCACCTTTGAGTAAATATTGGCAGGTTTGAAGTAAATTTTGTCCTTGAGGTAACAGATTCCTGTCAGTGGGGCAATGAAGGCAGTAGTGTTCAAGGTTATTGGCATTGGCAAGGTTACACAGTTTACATGGGGTGTAGTGCGGTATATCTAGTGTCTGTTCAATCTGCCACACAGGATGATATCCCAACCTTATCCTGGCACTTACGACATTATGCCTACGCACCATGAGTCCACGTCGCCGGTACTTGTGACGGCTCTGCAGAAAGTTATCATGATGTTGTATGGAAACACTAGTGCCCCTCTCTGCATCCCTACGCTGTACTGTACAGGCAAAAGCTGCTGAATATATTCTATGTTTAAGGCAGCGAAGTGAGAGGTCAACCTTTCTGTCATCAAGGTCCAGCGTGCAGACAGCTTTAGCAAGACTGTCCACCATGTCATTCCCAGCAATCCCAATATGGGAGGGCATCCACATGAAGGACAAGACAAGCGAGGCATTGTAAGCAGCAGCGAGTTGACACAATATGTCTCGCACAAAACGGCCACAGCTGGGCCTAGAAGATGTCAGTGCCTGGAGTGCAGATTTGGAGTCACAGATCACCAGTCCATTCACATTTCTTCTAACAAGTAGGGTTACTGCATTCCATATACCTTGAAGTTCGCAATAAGTGGAACTGGATGAGTTTGGCAACCTGCGACCATGCCACACACCTTCAGGAGATTCTAAAGTGGGGGAGAACATAGCACGTGCTGCATTTCCATCTGCCAGTACTGAATCGTCAACGTAGATGTGGTGTCCTGCAGGAACTGAAATTGACACTTTGGATATTGTTTCCAAAACTAGCTGCTACTGTAGACTGGTATAGGCATCTTTAGAGGTTGGTGTGAAAGTGACAACAGGAATAGGAACCCGCCATGGTGGCAAATCTTGGATGACTGCTTGCTCAAGTACGGTGATTTCAAGGTGTCGAAGATTTTCACATACTGCCCTAACTAGGTTATGGCCACCTGGCAGGAGTTGAGTCCTTGGTGCACCTTCAGAGAGAGAGAGAGAGAGAGAGAGAGAGAGAGAGAGAGAGAGAGAGAGAGAGAGAGAGAGCAGAAGAAAAGAGACTCCCAACAAGACAAGGATGCTGTAGATCTCTGCAAATGAATCAGAAGAGACGTAATATACCAATAACAAAGAGACTATGTTCCTTTATATAGGTTTAGATATTGCATTAAGCTATCAAAGATATATGAAAATTGTTTATCAACATTTATTCTTATTAGTTGGAATATTGATGTTGATGTCTTTAAGGAATATGGTGCTGGGTATAATGCTGAATATGATAGTTTGGAGAGAAGGAAATGTAAGCATACATGATTTTAATGTCTCCATGATTAATGAGAATATAGTTTTGCTCCATTCATAAGTTTGCTTCAAAGTAGGGGTTTCTTCTGCGGCAATATAAAAGTTAGTTTAAATTATTGCCAATAAATCAGAATAAAGGGTTCCTTTTTCTACGTTTTTGATTCGATGGAACGTTAACATAGATGATAGGTTGTTTGATGGCAAGGTAGGTTAATGGTTTTTTTTTTTTTTAAACAGGAAAAACGCTTTTCAAATAAGTTACAAATACCCTATGATTGATAGAAATGGTAATAAAGGTTAGGCTGGTCTAAAAAGTTAAATGTTTATCCTTTTTTTTCTATCGGTCACAGGTTCGAGTCCTAGGCCAGGAAGAAAGATTTATCATTAAGGAAATTTCTCTAAGAGTTTGAGATACCAAGGTGGACCAAATTTGATATTAATTGGTATTTGTAATTTTTCCGATATATATATATATATATATATATATATATATATATATATATATATATATATATATATATATATATATATATATATATATATATATATATAAATAAATAATTCTCTTGCTTGAGGGTACACTCGAGCACACTACTTTATCTTATTTTTTTTCCTCTTGTATTTTTGAAGTGGTGTGTTGGGCAGGCTTAATAGAAGGGCCATGGATGACTGGTGGTTTATCAAGAGGTTGTCTTTTCCTTTTCTGATTCTTTTTCTTCTTAAAACCATCCTTACTGTCCTCCCTTCGGTTGAAGTGGCTATCCTGGAGGGTATTTAGCCTTGCATGGTGTATTGGCTCCTCCATGTTGACCAGTTTTTCCGACTTTTTACTATTGTCTATGGGTTTCATCAATCACTTTATTTATAATTCTGTACATATTGTTTTTGTTATGATTCGTGTTAATCTAGTTTTTAAGTATGATGTCTCTTTTTTTATTTCTAGTAATTCTTATGCTGTCTGGTGACATTGAGCGAAATCCAGGACCAGTACGTCGTAGATTTCGTCAATGTCGTCTTCTGTATTGTAATATTCGTGGTCTTTATGCAGAGATTCAAGACCTTACAGTTGCGTCCAGACAGTATGATATTCATTTGTGCTCAGAAACTCTGGTTTCTAATATGAGGCACTCATCTGAGCTCCTTATAACTGGTTTTAAGAAGCCAATAATGTTGAAATGTGATGCCATCCCTAGGGCCAGGGGAATGGTTGTGTATGTTAGGACTGAGTACCCTGCTTCTCCTAAGTCCTGCTATCAATGTGGATGTCACGATATTCAGGTAATAAAAGTTTGTGGCAGGCATAACAACTTTTATTTGTGTTCGATCTACCGGAATCCAGACATGGATGATTCTATCTTCATTTGTCTTCTTACCATTATGGCTAAGATACGAGAAAATGAAAGAAAGGCTTCTTTTGTCTTTTTTGGTTATTTTAATGCTCACCATAGGGAGTGGTTAAGTTCTATCTCTCCTATGATCGCCGTGGCTTAAGTGCTTTAGACTTTGACTCTGAATCAGGCTGTGAGCAAATCATAAATAAAGCTACCCACAGGTCTGGTAATTGCTTGGACCTCATATACACTGACTCCCCTGGTGTTATAATTTTTAAGGTTGGTTCTCCAGTTGGGACATCTGATCATGCCTTGATTTCATTTGTAGTGAAGACTGAGCAGCCTGTCTTCGATATATCATAATCTTGTAAAATTTGTATGAAATCCCAAGCAGACTGGAAGGGGTTTTTGCATGATCTTTTGTGCTTGAGTTAGTCACAATTATATAGTAGTGTAGATCCTGTTGTCCCTTTGAATGAGAATGTAGTCAACATAATTGATAGGCGTATCCCTTCTCGTGTGTTAAGGTACTGAGTGAAGGACAAACCGTGGTTCAATGATGGTTGTAGACGTGCTTATTTGGAGAAGCAGGAGGCCTATCATCTTTGGAAGGGTAACAGATCAGATTTGACCTGGAATAACTATACTTAGCTTCGAGCTTTTGATCACAGAGTTTATGCCTCAACTGAAAAGGAGTACAATTTAACCATAAAAGAAACCCTTTTTGGTACAACTCAGGAACATAAATGGTGGTCTACCCTTAAATCTGCCCTCTTTGGTGTAGATGCAACAGTTCCTCCTTTACTTAAACCAGAAGGCTCAGTCACTCACTGTCTAAAGGAAAAGGCAACCCTTTTGGCTGATATTTTTGACAGTAAACAGAGTAATGAAAAACTTGAACTTCCTCATTCATGTTTTCCTGAGGCTAAACTAACTAGTTTAGCTTTCAGATCTCGTGAAATTAAAGCTCTGTTGATGTACCTGGATGCTTAAGGAGGTGTAGACCCAAATGGTATATTTCCATTGTTTTTTATAAAGACTACAGATTTCTTAGCTCCAAAGTGATCTGTTATTTTGTACAAGTTAGCAAGAAGAGGAGCTTTTAGCAACTGTTGGAGGATTGATAATGTTACTCCTCTATGTAAATGTGTTTGTCGTAGCTCAAGTCCCACTGATTACCGCCCAATTTCCACAACTCCCATATTATCTAAAGTTTTTGAGCGTCTTCTTGCAAAACGTCTTAATAGGTTTGCTGTAGGTAATCATCTATTCCCTAGTTTGCAATTTGGTTTTCGTAAAGCCCTTGGAGCATGTGATGCCCTTTTTACAATCTCCAATGCTGTACAGAAATCTCTTGATTGTGGTCAGGAAGTTCGTATGATTGGCCTTAATTTTAGTGCTGCCTTTGACCGTGTTAATCATGAGGCCCTTATTTTCAAACTGAAACAGTTGGGAGTGGGTCGGTCGTTTCTTAGCATTGTTATTGATTTTTTAAGTAATAGATCTCAAAGAGTTGTTGTTGATGGGCAGCAAAGTGAGTATTGGAATGTGATATCCGGTGTTCCACAGGGTAGTGTTCTTGGCCCATTACTTTTCATACTATATACACATGACATGTGGTTTGGCCTAGAAAACAAGCTTCTTGCATATGCAGATGATGCTACTCTCTTTACATCAATTCCATCCCCTGAATGTATATCTGGGGTTGGTGAATCCCTTAATAGAGATTTAGCTAAAATTAGTGCATGGTGCAAATTATGGGGTATGAAGTTGTATCCTAACAAAACTCAAAGTATGATTGTAAGTAGGTCAAAGACAGTGGCTCCTCAACATCCGGATCTCAGTATTGATAATGTTTCTTCAAATTTGTATGACTTTTAAAATTTTAGGTGTGATTCTCGACAGCAAATTAACTTTTGAGAAACACATTAGGTCTGTGTCTTCTCCCACTGCACACAAAAATTGGCTTTTTGGGAAAGTCTTTTAAGATTTTCGGTGATCAATCTGTTCTGAAGAAGTGTTTTAATGCTTTCATTCTACCTTCTTTCGAGTATTGTTCTCCTATCTGGTGTTCAGCTGCTGATTCTCATCTTAATTTGTTGGACAGAAACTTACGGTCTATTAAATTTCTTATTCCTGATCTAGATATTAATAATTGGCACCGTCGTTCAATTAGTTCATTATGCATGTTGCATAAGATTTTTTATAACTCTGACCATCCTTTACATTCAGATCTCCCTGGACAATACTATCCTGTTCGTAATACTATGCAGGCAGTTAATTCGAATAGCCAGGCCTTCTCTATCATGAGGCTCAATACTACACAGTATTCAAGAAGTTTTATTCCAGCTGTTATCAAGTTGTGGAATGATCTTCCTAATCGGGTAGTTGAATCAGTAGAACTTCAAAAGTTCAAAGTTGGAGCAAATTTTTTTATGTTGACCAGGCTGACATGGGTCTTTTTATAGTTTACATATGACATATCTGTTTTTGACGTTAATAGTTCATATAAGACATATCTGTTTTGACGTTGTTACTGTTTTATAATGATTTATTGTTAACTTGCTCTCATCATTTATTAAATCCTTATTTCCTGTCCTCACTGGGCTATTTTTCCCTATTGGAGCCTGGGGCTTATAGCATCTTGCTTTTCCAACTACGGTTGTAGCTTGGCTAGTAATGATAATATATATATATATATATATATATATATATATATATATATATATATATATATATATATATATATATATATATATATATATATATACATATATATATATATATATATATATATATATATATATATATATATATATATATATATATATATATTTATATATATATATATATATATATATATATATATATATATATATATCACTAACACTCGTGATTTTAATCAATGTAAATATTAACCTTAATGGCATTTGATATCGAATACTACGTTTGGGAATGTATTTCCATAGGATATACATTCCCAAACGTAGAATTCATTTATGATAAATGCTTCTGTATGGACAAGGATACGAACCTCTGTACTGAGCAGAAGCAATACCTGCATGGACGACTTTACCAATCGAGCTATCATGAGAGATTTATATGTTCTCAGGCATTAAATCAACAAATCAGACATTCCCATTCTAAATCTTATCACTTGACCAGAGATAGGTGTCTCTTAACAATATAAACCTCTATTTAGGAAAACGCAATTATGTCAAAATGTACAGTTTGATGCAGGAATTCCTTGTACATCTTGCTCTGAGGAAGTGCATCAGCCACACCCTTACTGCACGGCGAGTTCCTATGTGTAGCCCCACCCATCACCTCTGCTATGTCTCTCTACACTACCTTTTCGGCTACTCGACATATAGTTAGGGTGAGACAGGGTGCAATTCATCAGAGAGAGTTGTGCCAATGATTTTTGTGTCAAATAGTGCGTGTGTGCATAACATGAATTTTAATGTACAGTGGAGCTGCAGGTTGCATTTATGTAACGTGCAAAAGAAATGATGTTGCAATTTTATCAAGAAGGATAGACACCTATAAATATAATGATAAGGTTTGTTAATTTCTAGTCTCATTTTCACACTACAATTATCTTTAGTTCAGCAGACCCAACTAACCACAAAACCAGACATTCTTCTACTCCTTTTCTTTAACTCTCTTACTTTTAATACTTGAATCGTATGAAGTTTGTATCTGTAATTATTTTTTTTTCACCAAATTTAACCTCACCTTTACATTGCTTGCAATCAGAAAGTCAATATTTTCCATTTCTCATCGAAACCCTGGTGATACAATATGCTTTACTACTCCCTTGTGATGAATGCTTAATCTGTCCTTATTGATGTTAATTGGCATGTTTGTTTACACACACACACACACACACACATATATATATATATATGTATGTATATATTTACATATGTATATATATATATATATATATATATATATATATATATATATATATATATATATATATATATATATATATATATATATATATATCCGACAAGCTAGTTTAATTGATTTTAAAGCTGCCAGTTACTGGAAATTCAGGTTCATTTTAATTGATGGACTCAGACCCATTTATTTGTCAATCGAGGCGAATCAGATAAGGAAGAAGCGCTATTGTAGCGGACACTTTGATCAATTTAGCTCGAGAACGATGTGCTATTTATAATCCTAGTGATCCTCTGGAACGAGATCGAGATGATTTAGCTGCTTCATGAAGGATATTGCTACTGAAATGAAATGCGCAGTTGAGCTAACAGGTTTTATTTACTTAGGGCTGTGGTGGCCTGATGGTAGTGTCCTCGCCTAGTCATTACCAGACTGAGGTTCAAGTCCAGCTAAAACTTGTTAGTACGTTTGGTTTGCTGCAACCTCACCATCCATGTGAGTTAAGGATGGTGGATTTTGGGGAGCCTATAGATCTATATGCTGAGTCATCAGCAGCCATTGCCTGGCCCTCCTTGTCCTAGCTTGGGTGGGGTGGAGACTAGGGCACTGATCATATGTAACATGGTCAGTCACTAGGGCATTGTCCTGCCTGATAGGGCAATGTCACTGTCCCTTGCCTCTGCCATTTATGGGTGGCCTTTAAACCTTTAATACACAGGAAGTCTTTTGCTGAGCTATAGTGGGAATTGCTGCGCCTTTCGCGATATGCCATAAAATTAGTTAATAAATGGTATAGTGATGTTTCATTTAGTGAATTGATTCTATATGGAAATTCGCCAATTATATACATGTGTATTGAGTTATGGTTTAAACAGATGAAGATATTCATTCTTTGGTAGATGTTGATAGGCTTATCAGTAGATCATTCTGTCCTGCTACTCAACAGATCCACGTAGAGAGGCAAAGAATTTCGTCAATGGGTCGAAAACTGACATGGCTTCTGCTCGCTGCCTTATAATGTTGATGATAGATTATTCATGGTTTGATGGTGTTTATCGACTATATCATTATCATCATCATGTAGGCTTATATCTCTTTATTACGAAAGAAGTTATGAAGCACAGATCCTTCTAGCTAAATGTTTTGATACCTCAATGACGGTCTCCATTGTCGATGTAAGTAAACTCAATATTTTATTTAGCATTTCAAAATCACATTTTACTGTTCTACTAGCTCATCCTAAAGTAGAACTCCATTCTAGAGTAATCTAGGTCCTTTTGAGGGTATGACCACATTATATTGGGTTTTAAATATTACATTTCATATCCAATGAGACTGACTGGTACTTTGATACCAGTACCAGGTATTACTGATACTGATACTCGAACACATAAATGGCAAAAGAGAAATTACTTATCCAAATAAGAGCAACTGTCAACTGTACTACTATTATTCTATCCATTTATTCCAGCATCAATCAGAGTAGAATAACACTTGGGATGAATAATAGCTAATAAAGGTATAGTATAATAGAGTGATAATCTTTATAATTATGGAAAAGGTAACCCGCTTTAGGTGGACATTTCATCAGACAAGGCTTGCCGTCTACACTTCCGTTACATTTTGAAACATTGTATCTCTCTCTCTCTCTCTCTCTCTCTCTCTCTCTCTCTCTCTCTCTCTCTCTCTCTCTCTCTCTCTCTCTCTCTCTCTCTCTCTCCAGTGTTGATATTCAGGTACTGGCTTATAGTGAATCATTTGTTTTTTTGATAAATGTATGTAGTGTAGTCTTCCTAGTGCGAAACTGGAACCCAATGGAGGCAAAGCATTTTCTGGAATAGATGTCATAAAAATGGTATCAACTGTCTGTGTAATATAGCTGTAGGGCTATAGAGAATGCAATGAAATGAGAGAGAGAGAGAGAGAGAGAGAGAGAGAGAGAGAGAGAGAGAGAGAGAGAGAGAGAGAGAGAGAGAATGTGTTATGAAGAAATAATGCTTAAATTGATCAAACGGCGGTATATGACTGTAGGCCTATTAAAAATTTCTTATTACCAGTAAATTAATAATAATAATAATAATAATAATAATAATAATAATAATAATAATAATAATAATTATTATTATCATTATTATTATTATTATTATTATTATTATTATTATTATTATTATTGTTGTCGTTGTCATACTCACTGATAACATTATTGCTATCATTAATTTTATTCAATACTAAGGATAAAAACAATTATAATTATTATAATTATTATTATTATTATTATCATTATTATTATTATTATTATTATTATTATTATTATTATTATTACACAGAATCCAAATACAAGGAAAAGTGGTATCAATGAAATAGTGTTTCCGCGAGAGAAAATAGGAAATATAATCTTCAACCATCTGGACTAGGTAACATTAAAGAGAGAAAGAAAGAAGTGAATATTTTACGATATTATGGCATTTCTCATCCCTCATGCGGTATCAAGACCAACATCATCTACTGTACCAACACCGCCTGGTGAAGATAACAGTTATGAAGTAGAGGGTGTACTTAAGCACAATTTGTTAACCACTATCACACATGGTCCTGATGATAAGCATCTTCAAGAAACTACATCCAATATAGACTTCTATGAAGGATAAATCAGATCCGCTAATAACCAGTCCACTTGTACACCAATGAAGCCTAACGTCAGCAAAGGACGTCGTAGCGAGTTTGATAATGCAGCATATATGCAAATCGTTGGAGAGCTACAGAAGCTACGAGAAAGTATGGTTTCAAAATATGAGAATGAAATAGAGCCAGATCGTCAGTTCCCGTTATCTTTATTGCCTCTCATGAAACTATTGTTACTTTCTGACAGTATTGAAATTAAAATAGAAATACATCAGGCATTTCATTCAAAGATCTTCAAGAACAATGATACCAGGTATGGTTACTAGCCTGACCGATACCCATTTTATATGATATCATAACCATATACCTGTGATGATAAATTTGAGTACATTTAATTGCAAGAACAATCTCTGAATTAGGACATAACAATTTCTGTATTCAAAACCAGAAATAGGTATATTTGCGTATTTCCTCATATCTTATATATAATTGCCTTAAATAGTAGACTAGCCTACTAGTGAATTTATTTTCACCTAAAAAATGGCCAACCTTTCTTCAGTTCAAATTGAAGGACAATAATTAGTATTCTTTCTCATGGAATATCCTACAAACTCAACTAACATTTCAAACTGCTCAATGGTAATCCTGAACAGATCCTAAAATTTATCTGAATCATTCACCTAATCTTAGAAGAATTGTCCAATGTTCTGAAATTCTGGTCTTTTGCCAATAATTCCATGTGCCAGAAATCAGTGTTTACTCCTACATGTGCGTTTTCTGAGTCACACCCACTGGCTGTTGAGTATTGTCAGTGGGAACTATGTTTATTTAAAATTACATGAATCAAAAGACTCTTCATGAATGGAATAGAAATGATCACATTTATACTGTTTATTTTAATCGATATATTTCCCATTACCAATAATCCTTTCCTTATTTGGCATCATTCATATACTTTTTTCTAATTTCTTATTATTCACATTCCCGCTTGTTTAGTATTTCTAACTGCTTTCTATATACGATACTTCTATTCAATGGCTAAAAGGTTTCTTCTAATCTCCAATCTTTCCTTTTTTCTTTTCCTTCATGTTTTTTACTAATGCTGCTTATGCATTTTACTGTCAATTTCAGTCTATATGATTATATACCTTATACCCTCTATTATTCAATTTTATTCTTATTCCCTTTCATTTAATATCTCCCACAATATTTTATCTGATATAATTTTATATAATGCAGATTCTATAAAATTCTATATAAGATTCCATACAATTCTATATTATTATTATTATTATTATTATTATTATTATTATTTTTATTATTATTATTATTACTATCCAAGTTGGAAAAGCAAGATGCTATAAGACAAGGGGGTCCAACAGGGAAAAATAGCCCAGTGAGAAAAGGAAATAAGGAAATATATAAATGAAGAGAACAAATTAACAATAAATCATTCTAAAAAAAAGTAACAACGTCAAAACAGACAAGTCATATATAAACTATTAACAATATCAAAAACAAATATGTCATAAATGAACTATAAAAAGACTCATGTCCGCCTGGTCAACAAAAAAAAAGCATTTGCTCCAACTTTGAACTTTTGAAGTTCTATTTATTCAACTACCTGATTAGGAAGATCATTCCACAACTTGGTAACAGCTGGAATAAAACTTCTAAAGTACTGCGTAGTATTGAGCCTCATGATGGAGAAGGCCTGGCTATTAGAATTAACTGCCTGCCTAGTTTTACGAATAGGATAGAATTGTCCAGGGAGATCTGAATGTAAAGAATGGTCAGAGTTATGAAAAATCTTATGCAACATGCATAATGAACTAATTGAACGACGGTGCCAGAGATTAATATCTAGATCAAGAATAAGAAATTCAATAGACCTTAAGTTTCTGTCCAACAAATTAAGACGAGAATCAGCAGCTGAAAACCAGACAGGAGAACAATACTCAAAACAAGGTAGAATGAAAGAATTAAAACACTTCTTCAGAATAGATTGATCACCGAAAATCTTGAAAGACTTTCTCAATAAGCCTATTTTTTGTGCAATTGAAGAAGACACAGACCTTATATGTTTCTCAAAAGTAAATTTGCTGTCGAGAATCACACCTAAAATTTTGAAAGTCATACAAATTTAAAGAAACATTACTAATACTGAGATCCGGATGTTGAGGAGCTGCCGTCCTTGACCTACTTACAATCACACTTTGAGTTTTGTTAGGATTCAACTTCATACCCCATAATTTGCACCATGCACTAATTCTAGCTAAATCTCTATTAAGGGATTCACCAACCCCAGATCTACATTCAGGGGAAGGAATTGATGCAAAGAGAGTAGCATCATCTGCATATGCAACAAGCTTGTTTTCTAGGCCAAACCACATGTCATGTGTATATAGTATGAAAAGTAATGGGCCAGGAACACTACGCTGTGGAACACCGGATATCACATTCCTATAATCACTATGGTGCCCATCAACAACAACTCTTTGAGATCTATTACTTAAAAAATCAATAATAATGCTAAGAAACGACCCACCCACTCCCAACGGTTTCAATTTGAAAACAAGGGCCTCATGATTAACACGGTCAAAGGCAGCACTAAAATCAAGGCTAATCATACGAACTTTCTGACCACAATCTGTACAGCATTGGAGATTGCAAGAAGGGCATCACATGCTTCATCGCCTTTACGAAAACCAAATTGCAAACTAGGGAGTAGATGATTACCTTCAGCAAACCTATTAATACGTTTTGCCAGAAGACGTTCAAAAACTCTAGATAATACGGGAGTTATGGAAATTGGGCGGTAATCAGTGGGACTTGAGTAACATTACCAATTCTCCAACAAGTGCTAAAAGGTCCTCTTTTTATTAACTTGCGCAAAATAACAGATAACTTTGGAGCTAAAGTACTGCGTAGTATTGAGCCTCATGATGGAGAAGGCCTGGCTATTAGAATTAACTGCCTGCCTAGTATTACGAATAGGATAGAATTGTCCAGGGAGATCTGAATGTAAAGAATGGTCAGAGTTATGAAAAATCTTATGCAACATGCATAATGAACTAATTGAACGACAGTGCCAGAGATTAATATCTAGATCAAGAATAAGAAATTTAATAGACCTTAAGTTTCTGTCCAACAAATTAAGACGAGAATCAGCAGCTGAAGACCAGACAGGAGAACAATACTCAAAACAAGGTAGAATGAAAGAATTAAAACACTTCTTCAGAATAGATTGATCACCGAAAATCTTGAAAGACTTTCTCAATAAGCCTATTTTTTGTGCAATTGAAGAAGACACAGACCTTATATGTTTCTCAAAAGTAAATTTGCTGTCGAGAATCACACCTAAAATTTTGAAAGTCATACAAATTTAAAGAAACATTACTAATACTGAGATCCGGATGTTGAGGAGCTGCCGTCCTTGACCTACTTACAATCACACTTTGAGTTTTGTTAGGATTCAACTTCATACCCCATAATTTGCACCATGCACTAATTCTAGCTAAATCTCTATTAAGGGATTCACCAACCCCAGATCTACATTCAGGGGAAGGAATTGATGCAAAGAGAGTAGCATCATCTGCATATGCAACAAGCTTGTTTTCTAGGCCAAACCACATGTCATGTGTATATAGTATGAAAAGTAATGGGCCAGGAACACTACCCTGTGGAACACCGGATATCACATTCCTATAATCACTATGGTGCCCATCAACAACAACTCTTTGAGATCTAATACTTAAAAAATCAATAATAATGCTAAGAAACGACCCACCCACTCCCAACGGTTTCAATTTGAAAACAAGGGCCTCATGATTAACACGGTTAAAGGCAGCACTAAAATCAAGGCTAATCATACGAACTTTCTGACCACAATCTGTACAGCATTGGAGATTGCAAGAAGGGCATCACATGCTTCATCGCCTTTACGAAAACCAAATTGCAAACTAGGGAGTAGATGATTACCTTCAGCAAACCTATTAATACGTTTTGCCAGAAGACGTTCAAAAACTCTAGATAATACGGGAGTTATGGAAATTGGGCGGTAATCAGTGGGACTTGAGTAACATTACCAATTCTCCAACAAGTGCTAAAAGCTCCTCTTCTTATTAACTTGCGCAAAATAACAGATAACTTTGGAGCTAAAGTACTGCGTAGTATTGAGCCTCATGATGGAGAAGGCCTGGCTATTAGAATTAACTGCCTGCCTAGTATTACGAATAGGATAGAATTGTCCAGGGAGATCTGAATGTAAAGAATGGTCAGAGTTATGAAAAATCTTATGCAACATGCATAATGAACTAATTGAACGACAGTGCCAGAGATTAATATCTAGATCAAGAATAAGAAATTTAATAGACCTTAAGTTTCTGTCCAACAAATTAAGACGAGAATCAGCAGCTGAAGACCAGACAGGAGAACAATACTCAAAACAAGGTAGAATGAAAGAATTAAAACACTTCTTCAGAATAGATTGATCACCGAAAATCTTGAAAGACTTTCTCAATAAGCCTATTTTTTGTGCAATTGAAGAAGACACAGACCTTATATGTTTCTCAAAAGTAAATTTGCTGTCGAGAATCACACCTAAAATTTTGAAAGTCATACAAATTTAAAGAAACATTACTAATACTGAGATCCGGATGTTGAGGAGCTGCCGTCCTTGACCTACTTACAATCACACTTTGAGTTTTGTTAGGATTCAACTTCATACCCCATAATTTGCACCATGCACTAATTCTAGCTAAATCTCTATTAAGGGATTCACCAACCCCAGATCTACATTCAGGGGAAGGAATTGATGCAAAGAGAGTAGCATCATCTGCATATGCAACAAGCTTGTTTTCTAGGCCAAACCACATGTCATGTGTATATAGTATGAAAAGTAATGGGCCAGGAACACTACCCTGTGGAACACCGGATATCACATTCCTATAATCACTATGGTGCCCATCAACAACAACTCTTTGAGATCTAATACTTAAAAAATCAATAATAATGCTAAGAAACGACCCACCCACTCCCAACGGTTTCAATTTGAAAACAAGGGCCTCATGATTAACACGGTTAAAGGCAGCACTAAAATCAAGGCTAATCATACGAACTTTCTGACCACAATCTGTACAGCATTGGAGATTGCAAGAAGGGCATCACATGCTTCATCGCCTTTACGAAAACCAAATTGCAAACTAGGGAGTAGATGATTACCTTCAGCAAACCTATTAATACGTTTTGCCAGAAGACGTTCAAAAACTCTAGATAATACGGGAGTTATGGAAATTGGGCGGTAATCAGTGGGACTTGAGTAACATTACCAATTCTCCAACAAGTGCTAAAAGCTCCTCTTTTTATTAACTTGCGCAAAATAACAGATAACTTTGGAGCTAAAGTACTGCGTAGTATTGAGCCTCATGATGGAGAAGGCCTGGCTATTAGAATTAACTGCCTGCCTAGTATTACGAATAGGATAGAATTGTCCAGGGAGATCTGAATGTAAAGAATGGTCAGAGTTATGAAAAATCTTATGCAACATGCATAATGAACTAATTGAACGACAGTGCCAGAGATTAATATCTAGATCAAGAATAAGAAATTTAATAGACCTTAAGTTTCTGTCCAACAAATTAAGACGAGAATCAGCAGCTGAAGACCAGACAGGAGAACAATACTCAAAACAAGGTAGAATGAAAGAATTAAAACACTTCTTCAGAATAGATTGATCACCGAAAATCTTGAAAGACTTTCTCAATAAGCCTATTTTTTGTGCAATTGAAGAAGACACAGACCTTATATGTTTCTCAAAAGTAAATTTGCTGTCGAGAATCACACCTAAAATTTTGAAAGTCATACAAATTTAAAGAAACATTACTAATACTGAGATCCGGATGTTGAGGAGCTGCCGTCCTTGACCTACTTACAATCACACTTTGAGTTTTGTTAGGATTCAACTTCATACCCCATAATTTGCACCATGCACTAATTCTAGCTAAATCTCTATTAAGGGATTCACCAACCCCAGATCTACATTCAGGGGAAGGAATTGATGCAAAGAGAGTAGCATCATCTGCATATGCAACAAGCTTGTTTTCTAGGCCAAACCACATGTCATGTGTATATAGTATGAAAAGTAATGGGCCAGGAACACTACCCTGTGGAACACCGGATATCACATTCCTATAATCACTATGGTGCCCATCAACAACAACTCTTTGAGATCTAATACTTAAAAAATCAATAATAATGCTAAGAAACGACCCACCCACTCCCAACGGTTTCAATTTGAAAACAAGGGCCTCATGATTAACACGGTTAAAGGCAGCACTAAAATCAAGGCTAATCATACGAACTTTCTGACCACAATCTGTACAGCATTGGAGATTGCAAGAAGGGCATCACATGCTTCATCGCCTTTACGAAAACCAAATTGCAAACTAGGGAGTAGATGATTACCTTCAGCAAACCTATTAATACGTTTTGCCAGAAGACGTTCAAAAACTCTAGATAATACGGGAGTTATGGAAATTGGGCGGTAATCAGTGGGACTTGAGTAACATTACCAATTCTCCAACAAGTGCTAAAAGCTCCTCTTCTTATTAACTTGCGCAAAATAACAGATAACTTTGGAGCTAAAGTACTGCGTAGTATTGAGCCTCATGATGGAGAAGGCCTGGCTATTAGAATTAACTGCCTGCCTAGTATTACGAATAGGATAGAATTGTCCAGGGAGATCTGAATGTAAAGAATGGTCAGAGTTATGAAAAATCTTATGCAACATGCATAATGAACTAATTGAACGACAGTGCCAGAGATTAATATCTAGATCAAGAATAAGAAATTTAATAGACCTTAAGTTTCTGTCCAACAAATTAAGACGAGAATCAGCAGCTGAAGACCAGACAGGAGAACAATACTCAAAACAAGGTAGAATGAAAGAATTAAAACACTTCTTCAGAATAGATTGATCACCGAAAATCTTGAAAGACTTTCTCAATAAGCCTATTTTTTGTGCAATTGAAGAAGACACAGACCTTATATGTTTCTCAAAAGTAAATTTGCTGTCGAGAATCACACCTAAAATTTTGAAAGTCATACAAATTTAAAGAAACATTACTAATACTGAGATCCGGATGTTGAGGAGCTGCCGTCCTTGACCTACTTACAATCACACTTTGAGTTTTGTTAGGATTCAACTTCATACCCCATAATTTGCACCATGCACTAATTCTAGCTAAATCTCTATTAAGGGATTCACCAACCCCAGATCTACATTCAGGGGAAGGAATTGATGCAAAGAGAGTAGCATCATCTGCATATGCAACAAGCTTGTTTTCTAGGCCAAACCACATGTCATGTGTATATAGTATGAAAAGTAATGGGCCAGGAACACTACCCTGTGGAACACCAGATATCACATTCCTATAATCACTATGGTGCCCATCAACAACAACTCTTTGAGATCTAATACTTAAAAAATCAATAATAATGCTAAGAAACGACCCACCCACTCCCAACGGTTTCAATTTGAAAACAAGGGCCTCATGATTAACACGGTTAAAGGCAGCACTAAAATCAAGGCTAATCATACGAACTTTCTGACCACAATCTGTACAGCATTGGAGATTGCAAGAAGGGCATCACATGCTTCATCGCCTTTACGAAAACCAAATTGCAAACTAGGGAGTAGATGATTACCTTCAGCAAACCTATTAATACGTTTTGCCAGAAGACGTTCAAAAACTCTAGATAATACGGGAGTTATGGAAATTGGGCGGTAATCAGTGGGACTTGAGTAACATTATCAATTCTCCAACAAGTGCTAAAAGCTCCTCTTCTTATTAACTTGCGCAAAATAACAGATAACTTTGGAGCTAAAGTACTGCGTAGTATTGAGCCTCATGATGGAGAAGGCCTGGCTATTAGAATTAACTGCCTGCCTAGTATTACGAATAGGATAGAATTGTCCAGGGAGATCTGAATGTAAAGAATGGTCAGAGTTATGAAAAATCTTATGCAACATGCATAATGAACTAATTGAACGACAGTGCCAGAGATTAATATCTAGATCAAGAATAAGAAATTTAATAGACCTTAAGTTTCTGTCCAACAAATTAAGACGAGAATCAGCAGCTGAAGACCAGACAGGAGAACAATACTCAAAACAAGGTAGAATGAAAGAATTAAAACACTTCTTCAGAATAGATTGATCACCGAAAATCTTGAAAGACTTTCTCAATAAGCCTATTTTTTGTGCAATTGAAGAAGACACAGACCTTATATGTTTCTCAAAAGTAAATTTGCTGTCGAGAATCACACCTAAAATTTTGAAAGTCATACAAATTTAAAGAAACATTACTAATACTGAGATCCGGATGTTGAGGAGCTGCCGTCCTTGACCTACTTACAATCACACTTTGAGTTTTGTTAGGATTCAACTTCATACCCCATAATTTGCACCATGCACTAATTCTAGCTAAATCTCTATTAAGGGATTCACCAACCCCAGATCTACATTCAGGGGAAGGAATTGATGCAAAGAGAGTAGCATCATCTGCATATGCAACAAGCTTGTTTTCTAGGCCAAACCACATGTCATGTGTATATAGTATGAAAAGTAATGGGCCAGGAACACTACCCTGTGGAACACCGGATATCACATTCCTATAATCACTATGGTGCCCATCAACAACAACTCTTTGAGATCTAATACTTAAAAAATCAATAATAATGCTAAGAAACGACCCACCCACTCCCAACGGTTTCAATTTGAAAACAAGGGCCTCATGATTAACACGGTTAAAGGCAGCACTAAAATCAAGGCTAATCATACGAACTTTCTGACCACAATCTGTACAGCATTGGAGATTGCAAGAAGGGCATCACATGCTTCATCGCCTTTACGAAAACCAAATTGCAAACTAGGGAGTAGATGATTACCTTCAGCAAACCTATTAAAACGTTTTGCCAGAAGACGTTCAAAAACTCTAGATAATACGGGAGTTATGGAAATTGGGCGGTAATCAGTGGGACTTGAGTAACATTACCAATTCTCTAACAAGTGCTAAAAGCTCCTCTTCTTATTAACTTGCGCAAAATAACAGATAACTTTGGAGCTAAAGTACTGCGTAGTATTGAGCCTCATGATGGAGAAGGCCTGGCTATTAGAATTAACTGCCTGCCTAGTATTACGAATAGGATAGAATTGTCCAGGGAGATCTGAATGTAAAGAATGGTCAGAGTTATGAAAAATCTTATGCAACATGCATAATGAACTAATTGAACGACAGTGCCAGAGATTAATATCTAGATCAAGAATAAGAAATTTAATAGACCTTAAGTTTCTGTCCAACAAATTAAGACGAGAATCAGCAGCTGAAGACCAGACAGGAGAACAATACTCAAAACAAGGTAGAATGAAAGAATTAAAACACTTCTTCAGAATAGATTGATCACCGAAAATCTTGAAAGACTTTCTCAATAAGCCTATTTTTTGTGCAATTGAAGAAGACACAGACCTTATATGTTTCTCAAAAGTAAATTTGCTGTCGAGAATCACACCTAAAATTTTGAAAGTCATACAAATTTAAAGAAACATTACTAATACTGAGATCCGGATGTTGAGGAGCTGCCGTCCTTGACCTACTTACAATCACACTTTGAGTTTTGTTAGGATTCAACTTCATACCCCATAATTTGCACCATGCACTAATTCTAGCTAAATCTCTATTAAGGGATTCACCAACCCCAGATCTACATTCAGGGGAAGGAATTGATGCAAAGAGAGTAGCATCATCTGCATATGCAACAAGCTTGTTTTCTAGGCCAAACCACATGTCATGTGTATATAGTATGAAAAGTAATGGGCCAGGAACACTACCCTGTGGAACACCGGATATCACATTCCTATAATCACTATGGTGCCCATCAACAACAACTCTTTGAGATCTAATACTTAAAAAATCAATAATAATGCTAAGAAACGACCCACCCACTCCCAACGGTTTCAATTTGAAAACAAGGGCCTCATGATTAACACGGTTAAAGGCAGCACTAAAATCAAGGCTAATCATACGAACTTTCTGACCACAATCTGTACAGCATTGGAGATTGCAAGAAGGGCATCACATGCTTCATCGCCTTTACGAAAACCAAATTGCAAACTAGGGAGTAGATGATTACCTTCAGCAAACCTATTAATACGTTTTGCCAGAAGACGTTCAAAAACTCTAGATAATACGGGAGTTATGGAAATTGGGCGGTAATCAGTGGGACTTGAGTAACATTACCAATTCTCCAACAAGGGCTAAAAGCTCCTCTTCTTGTTAACTTGCGCAAAATAACAGATAACTTTGGAGCTAAGAAATCTGCTGTCTTTATAAATAACAAAGGAAAAATACCATTTGGGTCTACACCTCCTTAAGCATCAAGGTCCACCAACAGAGCTTTAATTTCACGAGATCGAAAAGCTAAACTAGTTAGTTTAGCCTTAGGAAAACAGGAATGAGGAAGTTCAAGTTTTTCATTACTCTGTTTACTGTCTAAAACATCAGCCAAAAGGGTTGCCTTTTCCTTTGGACAGTGAGTGACTGAGCCATATGGTTTAAGTAAAGGAGGAACTGTTGCACATACACCAAGGAGTACAGATTTAAGGGTAGACCACCATTTATGTTCCTGAGTTGTACCAGAAAGTGTTTCTTTTATGGTTAAATTGTACTCCTTTTCAGTTGAGGCATAAACTCTCTGAGCAAAAGCTCGAAGCTGAGTATAGTTGTTCCGGGTCAAATCTGATCTGTTACCCTCCCAAAGGTGATAGGCCTCCTGCTTCTCCAAAGTAGCACGTCTACAATCATCATTAAAACACGGTTTGTCCTTCACTCGGTACCTTAGCATACGAGAAGGTATATGCCTATCAATTATGTTGACTAGATTCTCACTCAAAGGGACAACAGGATCTATACTATTATATAATTGTGACCAATTCAAGCACAAAAGATCATGCAAAATCCCATTCCAGTCTGCTTGGGATTTCATATAAATTTTACAAGAGTATGATATATCACGGACAGGCTGCTCAGTCTTCACTAATAATGAAATCAAGGCATGATTAGATGTCCCGACTGGAGAACCAACCTTACTAGTTATAACGCCAGGGGAGTCAGTGTATACGAGGTCCAAGCAATTACCAGACCTGTGAGTAGCTTCATTTATGATTTGCTCACAGCCTGATTTAGAGGCAAAGTCTAAAGCTCTTAAGCCATAGCGATCGGTAGGAGAGATAAAAC
>NC_090725.1:54780821-54818321 GCF_036898095.1 Palaemon carinicauda | reverse complement strand
TATATTAACGGAGGTTACCTTATCATATACATATACATACATACACATATAAATATGTATGTATGTATATATATATATATATATATATATATATATATGTATATATATATATATATATATATATATATATATATATATATATATATATATATATATATATATATATATATATATATATATACTTTCTTTGTTATATACTTATACATATACATATAGATACCTATACGTATACAAGTATACTTATACAGACATACATACATAAATACCTATACGTATGTTAATACATATATATTGATGAATAAACTTACATATACATGTTAATACACATGATTAACATAAAAAATATGTATATGTAAGTCTATGTATTTATGTATAGTTATTGGCATACGTACAACTATGCATTTATGTGTCTGTATATGTATACCTGTATGTGTATGTATATATTGTACGTGTCAGTATATGTATACTTTCATGTATATGTGTATGTATATGTCAATGCATATATTTATTTTATGTGTATATGTGTACAGATATGACCATATATACATGTATGATATTGCTTATGTATTTGTATGGACAAGGAAACGTTTTGCTTTAGGACCATGGGATCTGCTCTATTTATTTTTGTAATCCATATCATCGCTATTTTAAACATTATCATAACTAAGAGCCTATAAAATAAGTTTTATCGGAGTTACGAATATTTTGATGCATTAACTATAAAAACTACCATGAAAATACGTTTTATTAATCACACAATTCAGATTTCAATAGAATCCAAGTGTTTCTACATCTTGCCAAAGTATGGCAGCATACTTTACATTGCCCATTCATGTGAATTATTCTATCTAATTGGAAACGGGTGATAGATTGATACTTATGTAGAAATATGTGTGGTAGATATGAATTATATTCAGCTTTAGTTAAATGAGCTATTATAGGCAATTTTCGTACCAAACGGACGTCATGGAAGCGTCCAGAATACAAGGATGAAGGAGCTCCAGATATTGTTTATTTTCGTGGCCAATAGATGACCTTAATTGTAGAGTAACAAATTGCTAATAGTCCCAATCATTCACTCATTATAATTTGTATCATATTATTTCTGTTACTAGTTGGGCAGAGAATTTATATAAAATAGATGCACGTATACTTGATGTTCCTTCTTGTCTGGATATAACTTAATTCTTTAGGAAATTACAAGTTACACATTAAATGTCACAGAAATATTACCTCAGCAAACAATCGTTTGTTCAACTACATTTGGGGGTCGGTGGTGTTTGCCAGATAGTGCCACATGTATTGAAATCCGTGAGACAATCAAGTAATTACACAGTTATCTGATCTAATTTTCTATTACATTTTATGACACCTAAATATCATTAATATGCTCGATAGTATGGCACGTAAGGTTAGTAAAAACTACGAAGAATAACCATAATATAACATTCCAAAAGCCATAATAACTCAGACTCCTCCAGCTCCCTTCCTTAAATAGTAACAAGTTTTATGTTACCGCCAATAGATGGCATCAGCGGTATTTAGTCTCAACTAATATAGTCTATTCTTTGACAATCACGTGTGTCAAAATGTGTGAGAGGAAGGTAGAGGCTAGAGAATTGGTAGTTGGTGAATTGTCCAACGATCGTTTCCTTATTAGGAATGAATATTCTTATCAGAAAATGATGTGAATTTCTCCTATGCCATAGGAAGCAGCCTGGGTTTAGTTATATAAGTATTTAGTATTTCCTTTCTTCATCAGACCACATGGATGGTAAGCCATGTCCCTGTACACGTGACCAAGGTAACTATCATCAGCATAGTCAAGGTTGGTGGGACGAGTTTGGGACAGAGCTGCCAAATGGAATATCCTTGAATGGAGAGTATCGTTATCCATTAAAGATTCAAATAATTTAAGGAGTAATAATTAGATGAAAGAAGGTTCATGACTCTGGTGTAATCCGATGTTATTATAATCAGCGCAATCAATGTAGACAAATCGAATAATTAAAAAGGAAATTGTCACATTTATGTATCTTCGCCAACGACTGACTGTGTTGCGTCATCCACCTGCGAATTTGTGTTTCTTAATAAGGGCGTCCCAGATCGTAAATCATATGTGACATGGTCAGTCTCTAGGGCATTGTCCTGCTTGATAGGGTAATGTCACTGTCCCTTGCCTCTGCCATTCATGAGTGGCCTTTAATACAGTGGAAGTCTTTTGCTGAACCACAGAGGGAATTACTGCGCCTTTCACGGTATGTCATAAAATTAGTTAATAAAGAGTAGAGTAATGTTTCAGTTAGTGAATCTAATGTATATCAAAATAACCCAATTATATACATGTGTATTGAGTTATGGTTTCAACAGGTGAAGTTACTCATTCTTAATAGCATTTTTAGCTAGCATTCCAAAATCCCATTATACTGTTCTACTAGCTCATTCTATAGTAAAACTTCATTCTAGATTAATCTAGGCCCCTTTCAAGGTATGACCACATTATGTCGGGTTTTAAAGGGAAAACACTATTTCCAATGAGATAGACTGGTACTTTTATACCAGTATCAGGTATTACTGATACTGATACTGGAACACCTAAATGGCAAAATACAGATTACCCATCCACATTAGAGCGACTGGCAACTCTACTATCACTATTTTGCCCATTTGTTCCCATATCAATCAGAGCAGAATAACACTTGGGATGAACAATAGCTAATAAAGCTATAGTACAATAGAGTGATATCCTTTGTACTCATGGAAAAGTTAACCCGCAGTAGGTGGACATTTTCATCAGACAGGGCTTGCCGTCTACAATTCCGATATAGTGAGGTCCGATATGTTCTGAGATATAAGTTCGTTGGATTTTTTTGGGGATTTTATAAACTATACATTTTTAGAAAGCTAACATTACGAAGAATGCAAAAACCAATGTTGCCAGAATTTTCGAGGTCATTTTGGCGGCCATTTTGGATTTCTAATATGGCGACCACAAAATCTTATTTTTCTCTTATTTACTTATTAATTTTGTTTTAACTGTATGTGGTAAAATTTTATGCGTAACTTTATATCTGTAATCTATGAAGTATGCTTGAATAAATTCAGTATTTGTGTTTGTAATCAAATTGGTTTTATTGCGTATGTAAACTATGTTCGGCGATTGTGGCGTGTTGTTTTGTTTGGTATTGTTTTGTGTAGTTTTGTTCTGAGTGCTATGTTCTCAGTAGAATAAAGCCTTGCTGAAGGTTTTGTGATTCTTTTGTATACTACACTGTACTGATTATGATGAAATGTGACCAAAAAAAAAAAACAACTTTGATTTTTTTTTTCTTTACAGGTCTAATTTGAGCTGCAATGAACACTCTGCCTCTTCTGAGCAAGCCATGTGAAGAAGTAAAGGATGGGGGATCCAATTAACTGGAGACTGTGTATTCTTTGTCAACGTGGTGACAAAAAAGAAGGTCCTTTGGTACTAAAACCACGACTAGATTCTTATGTGACATGCTTGAATGCAGTCAGAGAAAGAGCCACTTGCAATGATGGACAGTATGTGGAAATCGAGCGAAGACTCAAAAAGATGTTACCAGAGATACATTGAGTGAGCAGGGTGCAATATGGCACCGAAGCTGTTATCAGGAGGCAACAAACAGGAGTCGGATCGAGAGGGCCAGGGAACGCAATGAACAAGCTGTGAGTGCGGCTTCAGCCACCAAGAAGCGTGGGAGAAAAAGAAAGAGTGAAGATATTGAACAGCCATCTGAGCGACCGGCCAAGTTCACAAGATCCAAGACAGCTCCCCTGGAGAAGGATTTGTGCTTTTTCTGCCAAGAAGACACAGGAGAGCAGATCTTCAGGGTTTGTACGTCAGAGACAGGGAAACAACTAAGGTCAGCTGTGGAGAAGTCTGGAAATCCAGCCCTGGTAACAAGACTGAATACTTCTATCTCCCCTACAGATGCACATGCAATTGATGTTCAATACCACAAAGGATGCTGGAGAAGCAATGTTTTTCATTCCTTAAGAGAAGTGTCAGACCGAAGTGGTCCATACGTCCACCCACTTCAAGCAGCAAGCATGGTTGAAATAACAAACTTGGTTGAAGTGAAGACACGACAAAAGGCTGTAATCTCAATGGGAGACGTAGAGACAGTGTACAAGAACATGCTTGGGGATGTCATGGCACAGCATTGCCCCACCTTCAGTCGAAAATGGTTAAAAGAATATATTCTGACTGAACTCCCAGCTGTGACATCAGTACTGCAAAAAGATCGTAGGAAATCAGCAGTGCTATACAACCCACCAGCCTGTCAAGAAGATAATGTTCATTCAATGATAATAGATGCTGGCAGCATGGACAATATGAAAACAGTCTTCAAGGCAGCCCAGATCATTCGCCAGAGTATTGTCTACTTCAACAAGGAAAGTGTCACAGATAATGATGACATCCCGGTATCAAGTGATACAACATGTGTCCCAGCTGAATTGTGCAGCCTGATGAGATGGGTTCTGACTAGGCCTGTGGAACATCTAACTGAAGCAAGAACAGGGATCACAGACCGGTTAGCACTAACTATGAGCCAAAACATGATGTTTGGGTTGAAGACAGACAGGCAGGTCCAGTACAAGCCTTCAGGGTCAGGCACCTTTAGGCAGCACCGAACAAAAGAGAATCCCCAAGTGATCGGACTAGCGCTTTCACTTCACAGTGACACCAGGAGTAAAAAGTTGTTGGAGCTGCTCAACAGGCAAGGATTGTGCGTGTCTCATGGACGCACACTACAACTGGAGACTGCCAATTGAAAATTGCATTTCAGAAGTCGGCCATTTTCAACATCCAAGATGGACGCCAAGGTGACCTAATTAATTTTAGCAACATTGTTTATGAGATTCCTTGACTTGTAAACATTCCAAAAATGTATAGTTTACAAAATCCCCCAAAAATTCCAACGAAATTACACTAGTGACCTCACTAATACGTTTTGAAACATTGCATTTCTCGAAAAATGCTCTCTCTCTCTCTCTCTCTCTCTCTCTCTCTCTCTCTCTCTCTCTCTCTCTCTCTCTCTCTCTCTCTCTCTCTCTCTCTCTCTCTCTAGTGTTGATCATAAAGTACTGGCTTATGGTGAGTTGTTTGTTTCTTTGATAATTCTATGTATTGTAGTCTTCCGAGTGCAAAATTGGAACCCAATGGAAGCAAATGATTCTCAGGTAGCAACATGTCTGGAAAAGATGTCATGAAAAAGGATCAACTGCCTCTGAAAGGGCTATTGAGTAGGCAATGAAATGAGAGAGAGAGAGAGAGAGAGAGAGAGAGAGAGAGAGAGAGAGAGAGAGAGAGAGAGAGAGAGAGAGAGAGAGAGAGAGAGAATCTGTAACGAAGAAATAATACTTAAATAATAATCTTGACAATAAATGGGTTATTATTATTATTATTATTATTATTATTATTATTATTATTATTATTATTATTATTATTATTATTATTATTATTATTGTCGTTGTCATACTGACTGAAAACATTATTGCTATGATTAGTTTTATGTATTTATTCAATGCTAAAGATAATAATAATTATTGTTGTTATTGTTCTTTTCATTATTATCATAATCTCTATGTATTTCACTTATTCCATATACAAGGAGAAGTGGTATCAATGAAATAACGTTTCCATGAGAGAAAATAGGAAATATATTACTCAACCATCTAGATCAGGTAACATTGGAACAAGAAGTGGATATTCAACGATGTTATGGAATTTCTCGTCACTCATGCAACATCAAGAGCAACATCATCTACTGTTCCAGTAGATGGAGATAATAGTTATGAAGTAAAGGATGTACTTGAGCATAATCTACTAACCACTAACACACAGATGGTCCTGATGATAAGCATCTTCAAGAAGTAGCATCCAATATAGACGTCTATGAAGGATAAATTAGACCCGCTAATAACCAGTCCACTTCTACACCAATGAAGCCTAACGTCAGCAAATGACGTCGTTGCGAGTATGAAAATGAAGCATATATGCAAATCGTGGGGGAGTTATAGAGCCTTCGAGAAAGTATGGTTTCAAAATATGTGTATGAACTTTAGCCAAATCACCAGTTCCTGTTATCTTTATATCCTCCCATGAAACTATTGTTTACTTCTGACAGTATTGACATTGAAATAGAATTTCACCGGCCTTTCATTCGAAGGTTTTTAAGAACAATGATATCAGGTATAGCTACTGGTCTGATCGATGCCCATTTTATACACCATTACCATATGTCTTTGATAATAAATTTGAGTACATTTATTTGCAAGAGCAGTCCATAGATTAGGACATAACAATTTCTGTATTCAATACCAGAAATTAAGTACATTTGCGTATTTCTTTATATTTTATTTATTATTGCCTAAAACAGTAGATTATGTGGTAATCCAAAAGAAATCGTAAGATTTACCTGAACCATTCACCTAATCTGGGAAGAATTGTCCAATGTTATAAAATTCTGCTCCTTTGCCAATAATTCCATGTGCCAAAAATCAGTGTTTACTCCTACGCGTACGTTTTCTGAGTCACACTTACTGGCTGTTGAGTATTGAATCGAATTCAATCAGTGGGAACTATTTTTATTTAAAATTACTTGAATCAATTGATTCTTCATGAATGGAATAAAAATGATCACTCACATATTTATACTGTTTATTTTGATCGAGATAATTCCCAGTACCAATAATTCTTTCCTTACTTGGCATCATTCATATACCTTTTCTCAATTTTATTCTTATTCCCCCCTTGTTCAGTAATTCCAACTACTTTCTGTATACGACACTTCTGTTTAATGCCAATGGCTAAAAGGTTTCTCCTAACCTTCAAGCTTTCCTCTTTTCTTTTCCTTCATGTTTTCACTTATGTTGCCTATGCATTTTATTCTCAGCTTCAGTTTATATATATTCCTTTTACCCTTCATTATTTCATTTTATTATTATTCCCTTTCATTTAACATTTCTCACAATATTCTATCTGATATAATTTTATATAATGTCGATTCTGTATAGGCAGATTCACTGTATGAAATTTTATATAAAATTACTTACCAGTTGTTTAATAATTAAAAAGAGTTTAAAGCTTAAGGATATAATTTTCATAATTTGCACTTATATAACAACTTTTTAAAGATTTTTTAATACGGGAACCTTAAATTTACTTGCTTTCAACATCTAATACACAGTCAAAACCACAGTCAGAAAAAAGGTCTCTGTTGTCATAGAGTCACCAACCATAACAAGTAAACAGCATTAAAGAAAAATTTAATTTCTATTTGACTCTCATATTTCACTTCCGTAAAGTAAATTTTCTATGGAAAAGAGATGAACACACTTCATGTTATCATGCTACGGTACTGGTAAAGAGTTTTTTTTTTTTTTTTAAAGAAAAGTGCAAATATTTTCGTTAACAAATAAGAAAGTTATCAAATTATCCTTAGTATATATAAATTTATTATTTTTTCAACTGGAAATGACATAGTCTATCTAAATGAAAATTAAACTAAAGATAAAATAAAAAACAATGAACAGAAAACTCTTAAATATTCTAGATCCTCTTTGTTGGAATTATGACATGAACACTGAATTATTATTATTATTATTATTATTATTATTATTATTATTATTATTATTATTATTATTATTATTAATAAAATTATTGAAATTATTCATATAATAATAATAATAATAATAATAATAATAATAATTATTATTATTATTATTATTAGTAGTAGTAGTAGTAGTAGTAGTAGTAGTAGTATCATGCAGGATAGTATTATGTTGTTATTACAGTAATAAAGGAGTATGCAGTGTTTATTATTTTTATACTCCAGATGTTTTTTGTAGTACAAAACATTACAATGCGTTAAGAGAGAGAGAGAGAGAGAGAGAGAGAGAGAGAGAGAGAGAGAGAGAGAGAGAGAGAGAGAGAGAGAGAGGGATATTAATATTCCCTCTATTAAATTTTAATATACTGTACATTCCCTGGTGCAGTGTATTTTACATTTAAAAGTGAAATTACATATCTGAAGTAAATATTTAGAATTTATATTGCTTAGCATCCGCGATCCACGGAACTTATTCTCTGTAGATAAATACATAATGAGCATAAATATATAATGGCTTTTTGTGTCTAAATATTTTAGCTTAACAAAATTTTATTTAAGCTTGGGTGGCCCGGTGGCAGCGTCCTTGTCTGGGGTTCGAGTTCCTCTCAAACTCGTTAATTTCTTTGGTCACTGCAACCTCACCATCTTTGTGAGCTAACGATGGGAGGTTTGGGGGAGCATATAGGTCTATTTGCTGAGTCATCAACAGCCACTGCCTGGCCCTCCTTGGTCCTAACTTGTGTAGAGAGGGGCTTGGGCGTTGATCATTTGTATATAAGGTCAGTCTCTAGGGCATTGTCCTGCTTGATAGTGCGATGAACCTGTCCCTTGCCTCTGCCATTAATGGGCGTCGTTTAAACCCTTAAACCCTTAAGAGAAAAAAACTGTAACTATATTGTTCCATTCACAATTTGGAAACTCCAACGGTAATAAAGGAGTTTTGTTAAATGGAAACTATGATTGCTTTAAATAATTGATAAACAGATAAATTCTTGATTCGTTTTGCATTACAAAGAGGAACTTTTTTTTCTGTAAAGTTTCTCAGTATATCATGACTAATTACATCAGCTCTCATGAAGTACACTCTCAAATTTGCAAAATGTATGTTGTTTCTTCAGAGCATTTATTGCCTGCCCAAAGTAAACTAAACTGTGATGGTTATTCGTCCAATCAGGATATCTACATTGTTAAAAAGACCGTAATTTTAATCATTTTTCTCTGTAAAAATATACTGTTTTTAGCCGTATTCTAGTAAAATACAGGCGGACGTAGGTTTACCCTAGTTTGTTATTTCCTTTTACGGGTTGGTGACTATAATATTACTTCTTTACGTAAATATATCAGTTTTTTAAAACTGTAAAAAATCGGGAATAAATGTTGCCAAGCATTTGCCGTTTTTTAATACATTTTTTAACAGTGTAGACATTGGCCACAGATTTCATTTCCCTTAGAACGGTATTGAAGTAGCCCTTGTATTACCATCTAGGGTATCCAGGCGATTTTTATTGATTCCATCATTACAATGGGTTCAATACTGTATATTTAGGGCTGTTCTTGAGAGACATACTCGCCCCCTTAGAATATCTAGGCTTTCAAAACACGTTGGTTCACGATTCAAGTCACTTATAAGCAGTGCTATTCCTCATAACAAGTTGTTGTCTTATGGCTCCATTGTTCTCTCTATAATGAAGTAGAATTTTTACTTCAGTTCGGGCGATCAACATCCTTCCACTTCTAGTTAAAATTTTTAAAGGTTCTTCTTCTAATACAATTTACGTTCAAAATATTTGACAGGTTATCAATATCCATACCCAATTATGGTTTCTAAAATTTTTCTTTTTCTTATATAATTTATTCAAAAAATATTTGAAGCATCTAAAAATCCCAGATAATACAGGTTATCCATATCCATACTGATTACGCTTTTTAGAAATTTTCTTTCTTTTTATAGAATTTATTTAAAAAATCTTTGATGCATCTAAAAATCCCATATAATATCCCTCCGGATAAACAAAACTTCAGTTAGCATTTAAGAAAAGATAAAAACTGCAACGGTTTTTCCATTGAATATCTGGCCCCGACAGCTGTTTTCTGATCGGATTGGATCCACGTGCTTATATGAAAATGAGAGTCTCATTTGAAAAGTATTAAATGTAAGAAAGTTCTTTCCATTTTACGTAATTTCCCCAACCAGGTTATTTGGAGATTTAAGAAATAGCAACTTGTTACTCAGTCCCAAAATTATTATTCAGGAATATTGGCTTAACTTTTTTCATCGTTTGGTTTCCATGTGATACATGTGATAATAATAATAATAATAATAATAATAATAATAATAATAATAATAATAATAATAATAATAATAATAATAATAATAATTATAATAATACTAATAATGATAGTAATTATTATTATTATTATTATTATTATTATTATTATTATTATTATTATTATTATTATTATTATTATTATTATGATCGTAATGAATGATATACCTACCAAATACAGGTTAGAACATTCAAGTTTCCACTGGAATTATCTTGGACATAGAATTCATCAAAACCTTTGACCAAAACCTTTTCCAAAATGTATCAATTTAATTTGAAATTAACCTTTTACTTTCTAATATATTCAAACACACCTCATCTCTGAGTTTTGCCCTCTTTCTCAGTATAGTCTTTTCGAGGGTTTAAGATAATGGCTTCACATCTGGTGTTGGAAAAAGTGCCTAGTGTGCTTGCTTTTCCACATTTAGCCCTATCCTAGTATAGACTTTCTATCTATCACTATTTTTGTTTCTTATTTCTTAATGGTCTTTTCAAAGCTACTTTCATGAATTATTTTTTTTCCTTATACTCATTCTTTCTTCAATTAGGTACTCTTATTCTGTTCAGACTGCATCTGTTAACATTTCCAGTATTCAATATTTGAATATCATATGATTTGAATAATTATGTTTTATAGAAAAAAACGCGTGGCAATGTAATTCCTGCGATTAATCCAGCCCATTGGGGGGATATTAGGGAAATAAAAGTTTATTTGCAGTAATATTAAAAGAAAATTGGGTTCTAATCGACAGTGTTGAATAACCGTAATGCATCTAAGCAAGAAATATTTTTGAACTATTATTGAATTCCATCCTTCTACCTCTCCTTGCCAAATGATGTAATTTATTTTTCATTCTTGCATGTAGTATTTACGCCACAACTCTAGTAAGATTACATAAAATATCCAACCCATCATATGGCATCAAATCCTATTTTAATCCGCCACTACCTACATCTACGTAATATCTTCTTCCCAGCTTATGTCAAGTTTTAAGAAGCCCCTTGATTAGAATTTTCCTCATTTTTATCAACGGTGTACTCATCGAGAGTAGGCAAAGGTTTCACCCTGAACTTGATTATCTAATCTCTTCTAATGTATCCTATTTCATCAGTCCTAAATGAATTAATTTACACACACACACACACACACACACACATATATATATATATATATATATATATATATATATATGTATATATATAAATATATATATGTATATATATGAATATATATATATATATATATATATATATATATATATATATATATATATATATATATATATATATATATGTGTGTGTGTGTGTGTGTGTGTGTGTGTGTGTGTGTATATATATATATATAACGGATTTTGAGCGAAGCGAAAAATCTATTTTTAGGTGAGATCGCCATGTCATCCTGATGGAAGTTCCTAAGGTAGCTTCAAAAGGATATATTATATACTACAGTGATATTCCCAGAGAATTAACCTTCAGGTTCCAGAATTCTAACTCCTGGAGCGAATATCCTTAAAATTTTCTTAAGGATATCGCATAATATCAGAGGACGCATTCTTGACACGTCACATAGCAATCTGCACCCCCAACAGCGTTAACGCTTCGAGGGGGACGTGGCAAAAGAATAGAATGGGGCCGGAACAAGGTTATCCCCGTTCCCGTACTACTATTGACCACCACCCCAGTGCCATTCCCAGGATGGCAGACATTCCTTGTAGCATTGAGCGTGGTGCTGCAGATACAGTACGTCAGGGAGGTAACTGTGAAGATCTTTTCTTTCAAGAAAGAAGGGTGGGTCCATCAGGACGACATGGCGATCTCACCCAAAAATAGATTTTTTGCTTCTCTCAAAATCTGTTTTTTGGGCTCAAGCCATGTCGTCCTGATGGAAGTATACCAGAGCATTAATGTATCTGTGGTTTTTATCAGTGCCTTAACCTTGGGACAACCTTTCTATGATCATTTGGATCAATCGAGACGAATGACATTACCGTTATCCGTCATTATCACTAATCATATCCGATGTTAGTGCTTCCTGCCCCCTACAGGGAAGAGTCATTCTAGACGGTAGAAAGGGGGGTCTCAAGGTAAGCATATATTGTATGGGCAAACATAAGAATACACCAGATGAACAAACCGTCTCGTAGTTTGTGAAAATTACCAAATACTTAACAGTGTTCCTTAAATCCATTGTTTGTGAGCATACAAATATATAAAAGTACATACTCTGAACTATAATCATGCAATTGTCGGGCGAGTTAGGACGCAATTACATTCTAATAGACAATTATTAGTAAGTAAAACGAATGTAGCATGATAACGGAACTATACATGTAACCTGTACAGAGATTATCTTTCTTTCTTGGAAAGCAAGAAATGATAAGTGCCACTCTCAGATTGAAGAAAATTATAAAACAATTCTCTTCATAATTCCTGTACTGGTTACTTTTATCGGCACTGTGTACTACGTACACCGGCACTAGTGCTCTCTGTATAATTCCACACCTGGGATTTTGAACAGAGCTAGTGTCACCATGGTAACACTTGATCAAAGGAGGTCACACCCTAAGAGGGATGACCTCTTCTCCCATTAATTGACAGTCCCAGTCAATTAGCTGTTCATCGTAGAATTAGACGGCGGGTTAAGTACTCTACCCGACGTCACCACATACTGCTTCAGATCATGGACTTGCTTAGCATAGTGTTTGTAGAACACTGTGGATGATTCTCACCCAGTATATGTGCGTGGACATTTGAAGTCCAAACCATTGACTGTCTATAACAGTAATTAGGGGGCAGGTTTTAATATACTACCTGCCGCCACTACATAGTGTTTCAGTTCATGTACCTGTTTCGCATAGTGTTTGTAAAACATTGGATGATTTCCATCCAGTGTATGAACGAAGACGCTCAAAGTCCATGTACTGAAAGAAGTTCAGTGATGAAGCAATCTTCCTCGGATCATGACCTGCGGGAGTACTGTCAGGATCCGCTCTACTAATAAAGTAGGTGAGCTTCGCCCTCAGTTGTTTTAGGGATAAGTTTGATCCAGAGGTTTCTCCTTTAAAGAGCTCTCCTCCCTTGAAGTCTGAAGTTCTACGAAGATAGACCTTTAGACACTCTACGGGACATAGAGAGACATCTTCCTTCAGAGGGCAGATTCTCCAGGGACCCCACCTTTTAGTGGGTAGCTCATTCTTAGCGAGAAAGGATGGATCAGGGAAGAGATTCCGTTCTCCTGTTTCTGAGAACTGAATGTGGCCCTCATCCCTAGAAAGGGCCACTATTTCACTAACTCTAGCCCCTGAGGCTATAGCAAACAGAAAAATAACCTTTTGGGTTAGATCCTTAAGCGAACAATCTTCATTGTTCAAGGATGAGGCATAATGTAGGACCTTGTCCAAAGACCAAGAGATGGGCTTTGGTGGTGCAGCAGGCCTAAGCCTCGCACATGCCTTCGGGATCTTATTAAAGATCTCATTCGCCAAGTCTACTTGAAACGCATATCGAAGAGGTCTAGTCAAGGCTGACTTGCACGTAGTTATCGTGTTGGCCGCCAAACCCTGGTTATGAAGATGGATAAAGAAGGACATGCAGAAGTTCATTGAAATCTCTCTCGGTCCTTTTGCTTTTACGAAAGCAACCTACTTTTTCCATGATGACTCATATTTTCTTCTAGTTGACTTAGACTTGTATTCTTCTAAGAATTCTATATTGCCTTTTGAGATCCCAAATCTTTTCTTAACCGCTAGGGCAAGAAAATCATGCAATGAAGGGTTCGGGTTCTCTGTAATAAATCGAAGGCAATTAATCTCTGAACCTTCTGGAGTTGTCCCGGGTTCAGGATAAAGGACAGCCTCAGCCTCTGTTTCTTCCTCAAGGAGGATAGCTTGTTCTTGGGCTACCTGGGAGCCAACAGAGATACTCCCGCCTGGAAGGATCTCAGCATGTTGAGGACTCTCAGCAGGTGATTGGACGGGATGAACTGGAAATCCTAAGTCTATCCCTTCCATTTCAGAGACATGATGTCTATTATTCAAGTTAGAGGATCCTCGTATAAGGCTACATATCAAGGTATTTCCTTGACGGCGCTTGTAATGAAGAGGTCGGATTGCAGTTCGGGGATTTGTTCCCATCTGGGAGAGAATAGGTCTGCGTCCGTGTACCATCCTAACTCTATCGGCCTGAGCCTGAGTAGAGCATCTACTGTCACATTGCAGATTGGTTGTATGTGAACTGCTGACAGGTGCCATCCCTTTAGGTAAGGGATGGCTAACTACACCTAAACTGTATGAGACGTTTCTTAGCATCGTCGATTGCAGCGTCTCGTTATCGCTTCGGAGTCCCAGATCAGCTGTAGACAATCTGATCTGCTTGGAGAGAGTTTCCCTACTCATGACTAGACCAACATGGTCTTGGGATTTTCGGGCTTTGACCTTTGTTAGGGAAACGATTAAGGAAGGACCGCTATCGGTCTTTTTAGGCCTCTTCGAGCGTTTGATGCTTGTTTTCTCCAGGCTCCCAGCGCATCTTGCAGCCATGCAGGGCCTGCCTTTATTGCGAACTGGAGAGAGAACAGGATTCCTCCCTGTTCTGGTTTTGGGAATCTGAAATTTATCTTTCATCCACGATGTTCCGGGGACCAGATCATTCCTTCGGATATTCATAGATCAGCCACCTTGGGTGCTGCCCACCCCAGCCTCTTGTCCAGGAACATTGTTGCCTGATCCTTTCTTAGGCTTAAATATTGCATGACTGTGTCTGCCAATTTCATGAAGGCAGCTAGGACTCTGTCTAGTCTGACGAGTATCTTTCCTAGGAAGTGCGTTACTTTGTGTAACCTGAATCCTAGATAGGAGGGGAAAGGGTGATTGACTGGAAGCTGCCGATAGACAACTTTCAGGTCTGGTAAGACTATAGACACCCTTATTTGCAGCGGGGTCCTTATGTTCAGGAGGATAAACCTCCTGGACTCGTTGTTTTATTTGGACTTGTTGAGTGGCGATAAGTCCTGAATGACTCTGAATTTTCTTGAGTCCTTCTCGTAAACACACAACGGCCTTCCCTGAAATCCGGTGGACTAAAGTTTCCTTACCACCTGTATGCTCTAGAGCTCTCAGGTAAACTCCTCCAGGAGGGTTTTGGATAATCGGAGGAGTAGAGGAAATGGTGGTAGAGATATCTCCACCTCTCATCTTAGTCCCATCTTGATTAGGCCATGGACCCAAGGATCGAAGGTCCAGCAATCCTAAAGGAATCTCCCTCCTACTAGAAGCATTTCTATGCTTCGACTGATCAGTAGGAATCTCTTTTCGACCATCTGTCTGAGACATCTCGGTCACTACAACTGTGGATAGTTGTTGAACCGCTCGAAATGGATGTCCAGACCTCTCCATCTTCCTTTTAGGTTGGGGACCCACAACCTTAGAAGATTCTCTTTTTGAAAGGATGCCCCTTTTTTGGAAAAGTCCTACTTTCTCCGTGGAGGCGTTCTTAATCACTTTCTTGACAACCTCGTCTGGAAAGAGGTCCTTACCCCAGATGTTGGAAGATATTAGCTTTTTTATATCGTGTTTTGCTGTTGCGTTAGCTAATACAAACTCCCTACATGTTCTTCTAGCCTTTATAAAGGCATAAAGGTCTTTTACCAAAGTAGCCATATGTATTTTGGCTAAGACCTTAAGCATGTCTGGGGTATCTTGATGAGTCGAACAGAACTCTATGTAGTTCTGTAGAGATAAGGAGGCTGCAAGTCTCTCCTTTGTTTCTTGTTCATCCCGTAAGAGAAACTCAGATAATTTTGGAAGATTTACCTTAAATTGTCGACTGGCGACATCCGCCTCAAGTGTTCTTACTGAAAAGGTGAAATGGGCCTCCTTCCAGTTCTTCTCCTGTCCGGGAAATGCTAGTGACAGAGGCTCGCACTCCTTGAGTGTAGGATACGGTTTACCTGTCTCTATTGCCTCAGTGACATATTTGAAAGCCTTCTCCGTAAAGGGGAATGAAATTGAAACATGAGCAAAAAAGGAAGAGTGCTTGTTACCCAGTGTGGATACCTTCGACACCGACTAACCTGCCTTTTCTATACTGCTTGATAGGATAGCTGTGCTTTATCATTGTCGAGAATCATAACCTCCTTTAATTCCGTTCCTTTTCCTGATGTTGGTTCATCCTTCAGTTTAATGAAACAGTTCGGGAAAGCGTCAAAGCTTGGCCAGAACTGGATTTTGTCCAAAGGAACAGCACCCATCTTCTCCGAGATGTAGAGTTTGTCGTTTAAAATCGGCATTAGCTCCGCAAACCTCTAGGGATTGGTTGTGGAGCATGTCCGAAGGTCTTGATCTACGAATCTTTTGTACGACCCTTTAGGAGCGACAAGTGGAGCTTTACCAAGCTCTACCTTTCATTTCGCTTCCTGCTTTGTGCTCTGTTTGCACAAATTTTCTACTAGATTCTTGACTTGGGCCCATAACTGGTTCATTCCATCTAAAAGAGGGATAGAAGGCGGAGATATCGATGTCGTTGGCTCATGAGCCTGTTGAGATGGAGACAATTCCAACCCGATATTCTCCCCTTCTTCCCGTGGGCGCTTTTTGCCCTCCTTCCCGAAGGTTATCTGGCCATCAGGAAATGTACCTTGTGTCTGGGGTACCACTATTTCCTTACTCGCTGTTGGAAATAGTAACATACGCATCTTGTCATTAGGCAGGTAAGGTCCCGGAGAGATTTTCTGAAAGCCTCTCACCCAGTTGCGTAGTTTGAAACGAGCTGCATCCCTAGTCTCCACCGACTTGGGATTCTTGAAACCTTCAGACAATAGGGCTCGACATACTTTGCAGGCCTGCGGATTCCAATACTGCAGGTGTTCGGAAATAATATTGCAGGGGGCATGAAACCTGCATGCATTATGTCCGTAAACACACTTACTCTTAGTTTTGCAGAAGACTGCAACACATGACATCTGGCGTTCCTCCTGTAAAGAAAGGAAAACAAAATGAGTATACGATTGATTATCTGACTGATAACCAATAAATCAAAAGTCATATCTTAACAGAATAGCTTAGGATAGCAAGCTATAAAGGGATAGTATGAGACACATACTTGTGTATCCCTTGCAAGCAAATGCCGGTACCTCCCCTCAGTATTAAGTGATAGGAATTTCCTTTTCGAAGGAATTCCAACTGAAAAGGGGGTTTTCTAACCCATAGGGATAGGGAAGTGTATACTTCACCGTCCCTTTCATACTGAATACTGTGGGGTACGGAAGACTGATTTCTCAATCAGCTTAACGAGGAAACACTATTCCTTCAATGTAAGAGTGGCTGCAGCATAAGCTCACATGAGGATACCCAAGATATGCTACAAATAGTTACTGTATAATCATACTGTAGTTTTCTATTTGCAGTATGCACTATATTGCAATATACTGGCTACTGCGATTTGGTGATAGTTGGAGATTTTTGACTGATCTCTCACAGCAAAACAATATATTATAGGTTGCCCTGACTAGAACAAGAATTATCTGCTTTGTTTGTAGCTGACACTACTTGTTACCTGGTAGTAGAGGGGATATTTAGTTCACTATTCTATGAATTAAAAATGAGACATGACCGGAGTTCGGTCCGTTTTTATCTCATGATTTATCCTAATGGTCTTTGTGTATATATGCATGCAATCTTCAGGGCATACTAGTATTTAATGGATCAAGTGCATTTCCCTTGTTTACCAACACAAAAACTTGACATATTTTTCTTAGAATATAAAATTTTCATAAATGCTTATAAAAATTTCGCAAATATATTACAGAGATAGTTAAGAGAACCTCTCACATAGCATTTGAACGGTTCGTTTACAACCAAAAGGTCTAAAATCGGATAAGAAAAAATATAAATAAATAAATAAATAAAGCAACCAGTGAAAAATTACTGAATAAGTGAAAGGCAATTCCATTACGCATAAATTTATTTTTGTCCTTCCTTGCTCTTTCATTGATGAAATTTTTCATATTCTTTTCTCTGTCTTCATCCATCGCAGTAAAAATCGCCTGTCATTCGACGCAGAGGATTTTTACTCACGTTTGTAACCATTTGAAAAAATACATCTTGACATGTCAAGGGGAATGCACAGTGTACAGGCGGGAGATGAGGAAAAGCTCTTTAATTTTTCTAGGGGATTTTCTTATTAATATCACAATTTATTAAATTCCTATTTGCTGTTGTTTAGGTTAAAGAATGAAATAGAAGTTCTTCTGAACACTGCCTTTATACTTTAGTAGAATGCAATTACTCAAGTAAACTATCATATTATAATAGAACAATAACTTTTCAGTTCAGGTTTTCATATACATATGTGTATATATATATATATATATATATATATATATATATATATATATATATATATATATACATATATATATATATATATATATATATATATATATATATATATATATATATATATATATATACATATATATACATACATATATATATATATATACATATATATATATATATATATATATATATATATATATATATATATATATATATGTATATATATATACATACATATATTTGTATATATAGATATACAGTATATATATATATATATATATATATATATATATATATATATATATATATATATATATATATACATATATATATATATATATATATATATATATATATATATATATATATATATATATATATATATATATATATATATATATATATATATGTGGTTGAATCGTTATGTTATTATGTTATTATACATAATTTCAAAAAAATTCGTACATATTGATAATTAAACCTCGATAGGCTCGTGTGGAAACATTAAAGGTTTAAAAAATTAACTCAAAGCAATTGAATATCCGATCTAAAACCAAGGTTTGTTACAAAACATAAATGAAAGATCAGCTGGACGAACAAGAGGCAATTCTATTTAGCAACAGCTTTTATTTTTTACTTCGCCTAATTTTTCAATAATGAAGTTTTTCATACGCATTTTTTTCGCGTATTCGTCCATCGAAATAAAAATTTCGTGCCCTTCTAGGCTGTATTTTTTTTTCTTTTCGTTTATAACATTTCAAAATCGATAGGCAAGCGTGTGACGAAATGAATATTCAATAAAGAGACCGGAAAATAGAAACGCTTAAGCAAAAAATGACAGAAAATCTGGAAAGAAAAAGCAGGCAGTGTGAAGAATGTAATAATGGAAGAACAGAAAATATAATATTTGCATGTTTCCAGGTTTTCCATGTTGGCAGGATAAAAGACGTCTCATAACTTGGACGTAACCAAGAAATAAATATTTATCTTATTTTGTGGTATGTGAAGTTATATTCATTGCCCCTTTATTGTTCTTTTGGGAAATGATATAATAAAAAAGAATGAAAGAGCTGCTCTTCTGGACATTGTCTTCTAATTACCTCCGCCAACAAAATTGGAAGCAGGTTATTTTTTACACACTGTTTGTGTGTTTGTGTGTTTCTTTGTGTGTGTTTGTATGTTAACAGCTTCCTGGCCACAATTTTATTCGTAGAGTAATGAAACTCTCAGTGATTTTCTGTTATGTAACAAGTAGGTAATGGTTAGATTTGGGAAAGAGAAGGTTAAAGGTCAAGGTTACGATCAAGCAAAATGTCAAAGTCACGTAATCAGCCATAAGTTTGCTCCTCGTCACTGAGACTTCAAACTTTGTTCATGTTTGAGCTTATGAAAATCCATACTAATTAATACATATTAAGGTCAAAGGTTAAGGTCAAGCAAAAGGTCGAGAAATAAGCTGCCATGGAGGAGGTCTGCACTCTACTGAGTAGCACTCTAGTTTTATTGTATGACCTCTTTACAAAAATAGGACAATTATCAAATTACAAACTTACTAAATTCTTTGTTTGAATTTCAATATGTAGATATATGCATTCCATAGTGCAGGACTCTAGCCATCTATAGAAAGAGAAATACTGTGTTTTATTTCAAGTTTTATCCTTCTTTGATCTCCTTTAACATTCTTATTTTTCTCGGAACTTATATCTGTTAGATACAAATCTTATCTCATTTCTTCTTCCACATTTTATTTCCCTTCTATCTTCTTTATTTTATTTCTATTGTTTCTCACTTGGCTTGCTCCTTACTACTGATACAGTAATCTTTTCCCTTTTCTTCATTTCCTTTAACCTTTCCTTTCCGGTTAATGTGTTTATTATTCATCTTCGTTGTCTTCTTCTATCTCATTAGTAATGATTTATTACTATCCTTTCATCGTCTTCATATTCTTATTATTCTTTCATAATTACCATTGTCTTCCTTTTCATATTCATCTTTCATATTAACCATTGTCTTCATCTTCTTATTCCTCTTTCATTATTACCATTAAATTCATCTTTTTTATTTTTCTTTCATAGTTACCATTGTCTTCATAATCATATTCCTCTTACATAACTACCATTGTCTTCATCTTTTTATTCTTCTTTCAAAATTGACATTGTCCTCATCCTTGCATTCATCTTTCATAGTTACCATTGTCTTCATCTTCTTATTTTTCTTTCAAAATTACCATTGTCTCCATCTTCTTATTCTTGTTTTCATAATTACCATTGACTTCATCTTCTTATACTTCTTTTATAATTACCATTGACTTCATCTTCTTATTCTTCTTCCATAATTACCATTGTCTTCATCTTCTTAGTCTTCTTTAATAATTACCATTGTCTTCATCTTCATCAGAAATCTATTTCAACTTCTTTTCATGTTTAACTCTTGTTCTTTCCCGTCGTTTCTCCATTATGACTTTTTAAAGCATTTTCATTTTTGGTGACGTTTATGAGAACAAGCGACGTATATGCAGATGACAGGGAACTTAGTCTTTAGAGAAATAGGTTGTATTTTTCCATCTCTCATACTGTCATCACTTAACGAAGGAAAAGACTGAACGAAAGCCTTGGTCTCACTTTCCCTATCATTTCATAACACTTTCATATTGAAATATCAGTTTCTTGGTTTTATTCATCGTTTTTATTCGTGTTTTTTTTTTTTTTCGTTTTAGATGTATTGCCTCTATTTCCTTAAAGATCAATGTGTTTAAACAATTTTAAAACAAATTAAAATACTAAACTCTAGCACGACAAGGAAATAGTCAATAAAATTAAAATCTCATATTTTTAAATTATGTACATACATTAGAATATTATTAGAGCTTAACAATGGTGTACTTATTAACGATCAATAATTGTTGGAAGGATGATAAAGAAAACCCAATCTATTTTCATTGTTACTTTCATGTCCTCTGAAGGAAAATATATTACCCTCTTTTAACACTAAATAAGATCCTCCCGTTCTTCTAATTTCACTCAACCCTATCATATCCCATTTTTTTTGTTTAAGCTTTTCTAGTAACACAGTAAGATGATTCTGACATGTACACTGAAGGTTCAGTTTCCAAAGATAGCATTTTCTAATACACACGCACACACACACACACACACACACACACACACATATATATATATATATATATATATATATATATATATATATATATATATATATATATATGTATATATATACACACAGTATATATATATATATATATATATATATATATATATGTATATACACAGTATATATATATATATGTATATATATATATATATATATATATATATATATATATATATATATATATATATATATATATATATATATATATATATATACATATAAATATATGGAAAACATCCATAGTAGTTTCGAGATTCTTCAGAGGCTGACTTATTGAACAAGGTTTCTCTACATTTCATATGATACAGTAAATGTACAAATATACATAAAAAGAATTATGGAATAGTAAGGCACTCCCAAACCAGCTACCTGGAATGTTCTCATGTATTTCGGTGAGGAGTTCACCCCTAATTAGCCACGTGCCCGGATGGGTCATTTCAGATGACAAGTAAATTGCTTAAGGATTCCAATACAATTTCTTTATATTAATTGGGGCTAGCCTTATCTATACAAATACATATGCAAAATCATATTTATATGTTTAGAAACATATTTATACATATGCCCACACACACACACATATGTATATATATATATATATATATATATATATATATATATATATATATATATATATATATATATATATATATATATATATATATATAGATATAGATATAGATATATATATATATATATATATATATATATATATATATATATATATATGTATATATATATACTCTCTTTGTTATATACTTATGCATATACATATACATAAATGTACACATACAAGTATACATATACATACACGTACACATCCAAGTATACATATACATACACGTACACATCCAAGTATACATATACATACACGTACACATCCAAGTATACCTATACAGACATATATACATACATACCTATACGTATGTTAATACATACATATTGATAAATAGACTTACTTATACATGTTAGTACACATGATTAACATAAAAATATGTATATGTAAGTCTATGTACCCATGTATGTGTATTAGCATACGTGCAGGTATGTATTCATTTGTCTGTATATGTATACTTGTATGTGTATGTATATACTGTACGTGTCAGTATATGTATACTTGTATGTGTATGTATATACTGTACGTGTCAGTATATGTATACTTGTATGTGTATGTATATACTGTACGTGTCAGTGTATGTATACTTTTATGCGTATGTGTATGTATATGTCAATGCTTTATGTTTATATTATGTGTAAATGTGTATAGATATGATCGTATATACATGTAAGATTTTGTTTATGTAATTGTATGGAACAAGGAAACTTTCGTAATTGTTTACAACACCACGCTCTTCATTTACTCCAAAATAATTCAATCCTGTAGTTCTCATCTTCTTGCACAGTAATTAGGTGGTTTTTTAAATTCTGGGAAAGCAATAATTAGCAAGACATGTTGAGGATGGGGGAAGGGGTTATAAAACGGATTTTGAGCGAAGCGAAAAATCAATTTTTGGGTGAGGTAGCCATGTAGTCCTGATGGAAGTTCCTAAAAGGTAGCTTCCTAGGGTATATTTGACTACAGTGATATTCCCAGAGAATTTCACCTTAAGGTATCCAGAATTCTAACTCCTGGAGCGAATATCCCTAAATAAATCTCACAGGGATATCGCATAATATCAGAGGACGTATTTTTGACACGTCACATAGCTATCTTCACCCCGAACAGTATTAACGCTTCAAGGGGTTACAGTGACAAGAATCTGAAACGAGAATGAAAAGAGAGCCGCTCATAAGGCATCTCTCCTATTCCGTTTCCAGTGTGTATCTGATGAAGGCGGTAGCGCCCTCTTTATTCCTTGTAGCGATATACGAGGTGCTACAGATACTGTATTATAGGGAGGGATCGATAAACCCTTTTACAATAAAAGGAAGGGCGGGTCCATCAGAACTACATGGCTACCTCACCCAAAAATAGATTTTTCGCTTCGCTCAAAATCCGTTTTTTTGGGCTCAGGCCATGTCGTCCGGATGGAAGTTTACCAGAGCATTACTGTATCTGTGGATTCTCAACCGGTGCCATACTCTCAAGAAAATATTTTCCTGGTCCGTCTAAACCTAGATACCTATGATGTTACCGTCATACATCATTTCATCTAAGCATGAACTATGTTAGTGCTTCCTGCCCCCTACAGGGAAGAGTCGTACTAGACTCTGGAAAGAGTCTCGAGGAGTACATAATAACTATGGATGACAAAAAGACAAGCTTGTATAGTGGTCTCGCCCTATACATTATAAAGCAAAGTTTGTATAAGAGTCACCAATGTCAGTATGAATTTCTGACATATCCCCCAATGTGACTACTCTTATTAACTATTGGATCACAGTTGTATCAGCATAGGAACAAATTTTGCATCTCTACCACCATCCCCTTAGGGTACAACGTCAACCCTTCCTAAGGAAGGGTTAAAGTGAGTGGACTTTTCCTTTAAAGTGAGTGGACTTTTGCTTGAATCAGGGAACAATCTTTAAAGACATACCATGATAAAAATATCCATATTTTAATCTTAATGCTCAGTACATTTCTAATAAAATGAGTGTGGGCGAATAAGACTCACTATGAACTAGTTTATTAAAATTTAATAAACATACATATCAGATCAACATTTATAAAATCTATAAAATGTGGATGATATCCGTTAAAGCATAAAGAAAACAGTCAACAGAAAATACTGTTTCTTCTACCAGGAAACATTTGCAGCTTTAATTGAATTATTAATAATAATGATACAGTCTGTATACTGTTTATTTACACTAGTGTAAGAAACGCTTGGCACAAGTGTCCGTATTATGCTATAGTTCACCAACGTCAATGGAACAGTTCGTAAGGACACTTTCGTGGCCTATCGCTCAGCGTGTAGTAACATACAGTGACTACACACCCACCCTCTTAATTAATCGTCCCAAATCAATTACACTGTTCCTCGCAGATTTAAAACAGAAGGGTAAAGAATTATGCCTGCTGCTACCACAGACCTCTTGAGTTGCTCCACTTGCTTCGCATAGTGCATAAAGAACACCTTGGATGACTACCAGTCGGTGTACAAACAAGGATGCTCAAAGTCCATATAATTAAAGAAATTTTATGGAGGAGGCAACTTTCCTCGGATCATGACTAGCGGGTGTACTGTCTGGATCTGCTCTGCGAATAACACGGGTGATTTTCGCCCTTAGTTATAGATAACTTTGAACCCAGGGTTTCTCCTCTGAATAGCTGTCCTCCCATAAAGTCTGAAGTTCTATGAAGATAGACCTTTAGGCACTCCACTGGACATAGAGATGCATCTTCCTTCAGAGGGCAGATTCTCTAGGGACCCCACCTGTTGGTGGGTAGCTTGTTCTTGGTAAGAAACGTTGGGTCTGGAAATAGATTCAGTTCTCCCTCCAAGAGCTGGACGTGGCCTTCCTCTCTAGAGAGAGCCACTAATTCACTAACTCTGGCCCCCAAAGCGAGTACAAACAGAAATATGACTTTTAATTCAAAACCTTCTAAGCGCATTCCTCATTGTTCATTATTTATGCACAATGAAGTATCTTATCTAATGACTATGCAAAGGGTCTTTGGAGGCGCTGAAGGGCTAAGCCTAGCATGGGCCTTCATAATTCATTAAGAACGTCGTTAGAAAGGTCGACCTGTAAGGCATATAGTATCTGTCTTGTCAAGGCAGGCTTGAACAATAGTATTGTGTTGGCTGCTAAACCTTGCTCATGAAGGTGAATGAAGAATGATAAATAGGAATCTGTCTAGACTTCTTTTGGTTTTTTCACCTTGACAAAGGATATCTGTTTCTTCCCTGGAGCCTTATAATGTCTTCCGGTTTCCTCCAAAAGTCTAAACTGACTTTTAACACCGAATCTTTTTCTCATCGCTAAGGAGAGAAAATCATGAGATGTAGGTTCCGTGTTTTCTGTGATGAAGCGAACACATTAGACTTCTGTACTCGCTGAGACAGGGATGGATCCGGTAGCGGTATGAATTTTAGTCGTAGTTCCAATGCCAGAGGGAACCACACGCTATTTGGTCACTTTTGGGCCCCTATTGCTGCTTTCCCTTTGAAGGATCTCAGCTTGTCGAGGACCTTCAAAAGGAGGTTGTGCGGAGGGAACAAATAAATACTGGACCATCTGTTCCAGTCTAGGGACATAGTGTCTACTGCCTCCGCTAGCGGATCCTCATATGGGGACACGTAACGATCTATTTTCTTGTTGTCTTTCGTCGCAAAGAGGTCTATCTGCAGCTCCCGGACTTGTCTCGAGATGAAGGAGAATGATCCAGCGTCAAGGGACCATTCTGACTCTATTGGTGTAAACCTGGATATAGCGTTCGCTGTCACATTGCGGAACCTTTGAATGTGAACTGCTGACAGGTGCCATTTCTTCCTTTCCGCCAAACGGAATATGGTCAACATCACTTGGTTGATTTGAGGTAACCTCGACCCTTGTTGATTCAGGCATCTCACTATCACCTCGCTGTCTAGAACCAGTCTTATGTGGGTTGAGTGGCGAGGAGATACTTTCTTTAGTGTCAGAAGTACTGCCATGGCTTCTAGATAGTTGATGTGAAATGACTTGAAAAGAATGGACCAAGCTCCTTGGACTCTCTTCTGATGAGAGTGACCTCCCCAGCCTTCCTTTGAAGCATCTGTGTGGATAGTTACTGACAGGGGAGGAGGTTGAATAAGTATTGATTTCTTCAATTGCTTGGCATTGGACCACGGCTTGAGAAGTATTCGCATTCGAGTCGGTAGTGGTCTTATTAGATCTCTTCACGCGATTGATGCGTATTTTCTCTAGACTCCTGTTGCATCCTTCAGCTCTGCTCTTAGCACTGGATCTGTTATCGAAGCAAACTGTAGAGAGCCCAGCACTCTCTCCTGTTCGCGTCTTGATATCCGTTTGGATTTCAATAGTGTCTTGACAGATCGTGCTATTTCTTTCTTCTTCTTCCCAGGAATGTAAAGTCGATGTGACTCCAAATTCCAGTGGATTCCCAACCACTGAAATTTTTGAGCTGGAGAAAGTCGAGACTTTTTGATGTTGATCTTGAATCCCAGATGTTCCAGGAACTGGATCAGTATCTTAGAAGCTTGCATGCATTCTGTCCTTGATGCTGCCAACACCAGCCAGTCGTCCAAGTAGGCTACTACTTGGACCCCCTTTAGGCGTAATTGATGGACGGTTGCGTTCGCAAGCTTCGTGAAAATCCTTGGGGCTATGTTTAGCCCAAAAGGCATGGCTCTGAAGGCGTAAAGTTTTCTATGTAACTTGATGCCTAGGTAGGAGGAGAGGTGACGATTAATTGGAACGTGCCAATAAGCGTCAGACAAGTCTATAGAGACAGCATATGCCCTTTTGGGCAGTAGGGTCCTTATGTGTTGAAGTGTGAGCATTCTGAACTTGTATTTCACTATGAACTTGTTGAGTGGCGACAAGTCTAGAATGACTCTGAGTTTTTCTGAGTCCTTCTTTGGAACACAAAACAGCCTTCCTTGGAATTTGATGGACTTAACTTTCCGGATTACCCTTTTGTCTAAGAGCTCTCGGACATATTCTTCCAGAACGGGGGTTGAGTGTTGGGAGAATTAAGGAAATTGAGGTGGAGGACTGCTCCAGCTCCATCCTAGTCCATTCTTTATTAGGCTGTGGGCCCAGGGATCGATGGTCCAGCGATCCCTAAATAGCTGTAGTCTCCCTCCTACTGGAAGTATCTCACTTCTGCTGTTGTGGACCTGAGGCCTTGCCTCCTTGACCGCATCCTCCCCTGGATCCCCTTCCCCTTAAAGGGCGTCTAGAAGAACCTCTGACTGTTCCTCTAGCTTTCGAACGAAAGGAAGAAGTCTGCCTTTCGAAGGCTGGGTTAAAAACTGGCGACTGTGTCGCCACTTGTTGAGGTACTAACTGGTACATGGTTGGAGGTTGTGCCCCTATCTAAGGTCACAGGAAGTTGTTGTTGTTGTTGCTGGTGGTAGGGTTTAGCCGGCTGAGAGGATGGCCTAGGCCTTTTGTCTTCTTCTTGGGTTGGGGACCCTCATCTGGAGAAGACTTTCTCTTAAGATCTAAACCCCACTTTTTGAGAAGGTTCCTATTCTCTGTGTCGGCCTTGTCTACTACCTCTTTAACTACTTCATTGGGAAAGAGGTCTTTACCCCAGATACGAGAGATCAGTTTCCTCGGTTCGTGCCTCACCGCAGCTGAGGCGAACACGAACTCTCTACAGGCTCTCCTAGCTTTAATAAAGCTATAGAGATCCTTCGTAACTGTGGCCATATGGGTTTTGGCCACTACCATGAACATGTCCTGGTTCTTGGGTCACTTACCATCATTTCTAATGTCGTTTGCAACGACATTGATGCAGCAAGTCTTTCCTTCGTCTCTTGCTCTCTGCGCAAGAGAACCTCCGACAGCTTTGGAAGTTCCTCACCAAACTGACGTTCGGCAATATCAGCTTCCAGCTTCTCGACTGAGAAGGTAAAGTGTACGTCCTTCCAGTCTTCTTGGTCCAAGGGCAAGGTCAGAGATAACGGCTTGCACTCCTCCAAGAAGGGCATGGTTTCCCTGCCTCCACCGCCTTTAAGGCTGCCTTATATCCCTTTTTTATGAAGGGAAAGGCTCTGGTAGGTGAGGCCACAAAGGAAGAAAGCTTCTTACTCAAGGCTGGCACCTTTGAGTTCGTGAAGCCCCTCTCTTTCATCGAGCTCGCTAGTAACGCCTGAGCTTTACTATGGTAAAAAACTATGACCTCCTTCGGCTCCGTCTCCTCCTTTGAGGCTGGCTCCTTCCTAAGACGGACATAGCAGTCCAGATAAGAATCTTTGTTGGGCCAAAATTCCACCTCTTCCAGGGGAATTGCTCCCAACTTTTCTGATATCAGGATCTTCCCGGTTGTCATTGGCATGTGTTCGGCATACCTCCAAGGATTGGTATCCGAGCACAAAGGAAGATCCTTCAAGTTGAGTCGCTTCTGAGGCCCACGTGATGCTGCAAGTTTACGTATCTCCAGTTTCATTGCAGCTTCCTTCTCATCATTCTTCCTTTGAATTTGTTGGATCATCTCAACAATAGAAAAAAGAGTCCTTCCCAGTTCATCTGGGATAGCAGACGATGTAGAGGGAATAGGTTCTGGGTCCGGAACTGATGTAACCAACACCTCGTCGATTTCTTCCTCTTCTACTTGAGGAGCCTGGGACAGCTCCTCCTCCCGACCTTCTTCTAGAAGGTCCTTCTCTGTAGAATCTGACACCTCCGACATCTTATCGTCCAATTGGATGTCTTGAAGGGCGGCCGAGACTTCAGAATCTATCGGATTCTGGGCAGTTGGTATCTCCACCTGAGGCTGAGGAATAAATGCATCAGCCGATGCTTTAGGGAAAAGGTAGGCCCTCATCTTCTCATTTGGAAGGCAGGGGCCTGAGGAGTTTTTCTGAAAACCCCTCACCCAGGTTCGTAACTTTTCCCTGGCAGCATCCCTTGACTCTCTCGACCTGGGGTTGTCAAAAGCCTTGGTAATCAGGTTAGAACATACTGTACAAACCTGAGGGTCCCAATACCGGAGATCACCTTTTGAGGCTGCGCATGCTGCTTGCCTCCTGCAAAACTGATGTCCACAGAAGTTGTTACTGCGGACATTACAGAACAAACTCCCGCACTTCGGATGGTCCTCCTGTAAAGAGAAGAAAAATCCATGAGTATCAAGTGAAGGCTTTCCACTTATATTAAAACATGTAGCTTACACAGTAAAGCTATAAAAGAAAGAAGGAAAGACACATACAGTACTTGTATTTCCTGTCCAGTCAATTGCTGTAACCTCCCAAGATATTAAAACTAAGGTTAATTCTATTCTAGAATACCTTATATAATTTCCTATACGGAAATTTAAGGTATAGTTCACACCTTGAAATAAAGTTTTAATATACGGGATAGAATGAATACAGAAAGAACTCACTTTCTATATATAGTACGGTCTCAACAAAAGGCTGTACAAGATAACATTAAGTATGTTGAAGAACTTTAGTGTTATCACAAACTCTGTACTGTAGTTTTATTAATGCAGTGTGTACTACACTACAAATATAGTAACTACTGTACATTACATGCTGTTGTGCCAGCCGGCATTTACCCCTGTCTAGTTCAAAGATATACTACCTTTAACTAATAGGCGTCAGGTCACTGGTTCGCAAATGTGTGCCGGCCGGCAGCTGAAAACACTAACACCCGGCTGACGGCTGCTAATCGTAGTGGCCAGCAGATTTCGGGATGTGTTTCCACTCCCGGCAGGCAAAGGTAGCAAAACCCATGCCTGCTGGCAGTGGCTTAGAACCAGAGAACCTCCACGTGCCCGGCTGCCAGCTGTTAAGCCGGCAGCCGGGTTAGGGGTACAACACATTAGTCAGAGAAACAGTATGGATGTAAGGTTATAAGGCGGCATTGCCATACGACCTTCCATCCAGAAAGAGTGAACTTATGAAAGGGGAGAATGTAGCATTCAGGCTTCCAAGGAAACCATAGCCTGCCGGACTTTACCGGCGGACATGGAAGGGAGACCAAGGGAGGTCTGGGGTTCACTCTGCAAAGAAAAAGGGGTCTCTGCCAGCCGACACGTAGTTGCCGGCCGGCAGAGAGCTGAGCCGGTCCTCCATCCTAACCTACACTAGGTACGGAATTAGGACTGCAGCCAGAGATGCAATGGCTAAGCCATCACTAAGAAAGAGAAGGGGGGGGGGAGAAGGGATAAGGGTCCTATAAACCTTGTTCTAGCAAGAGACACACTCAGCAGTTAGGGAAGCTCATCCTAACCTAGAGTTGTCTATTAGGGAGGAAGACTGGCAATACTTGCTATCCTCCTCACAACCAGAACAAAGTTCGGTGAAGTTATTTCGCCAGGCAATGGAGAAAACTCATTCTCCAGCCCGAAAAAAACAACACAGGACAGTCTGCTAGACCACTAGAGGAAGGAATCATCTCGTACAGAATCCTTCAGACGTGGACTAGGGAAGCAAAGCTTCCTGTGTCCTAACCTAACCTAGCAAAGGAAACTCATTCTCTATGCTAGGATGAAGCAGACCACAGACTAGAAACTCTGATGTTCTGCCCTAACCCAAAAAACCAGTCACTCTGGTTATCAGGTAAGGACAGACATATCCTAGTTTAGTTATACCTGAATATTATTCAGATAGAACCGCTGGGATTAAGCCTAAGGCTTACTCAGAGGGAGAGAGTGATTGAACTAGTCTCCGGAGGAGTAAAGAACAACCGGGGAGGTGCGAAAGTATACTACTGTACCATAGGCTACTAGCCTAGGTGCGGTGAGAATCGATTACCTAAATGACGAAACTCTCGTATACAATCTTGGAAAGAAAATTCAACAATATCTTACATGTATAAAAAATTTGCCTATAGCCTCAATAACATAACACTCGGAAAAACTTATATCATGCATGAAAATACTAGGACCAGACGCCTAGGCTACTAAGCCTCGCGAAGGGCAAGATCGGTTACCTAAATCGCCGAACTAACAACTAACGGCATCATATAAGCATTCCTAGAGGAGCTAAATAGTTAGATTATTAAAGCATAACAAACCGGGAACCTCGCTCTAGCTAACTAAATGACCCATAAACAGCGAGCGACAGCATCCAGGATGCCTCCGGTAGGCAACAGCTCTTGTTTACGTTAATATCACTTCTGATTTAATTCAAAACGACAAAAGCTTACATTTATACACAGTAAAGATAATACTCAACTTTCCAGAGCCAGAAGAGGCCGGGGAAGGCATCAAAATGTTGAATTATACCCAAAATAACGAGAGAACACAAGGGAAAACACCGAGTAGTAGAGCTACACGAAAAGGAATGAAGAGGGCGCTACCGCCTTCATCAGATACACACTGGAAACGGAATAGGAGAGATGCCTTATGAGCGGCTCTCTTTTCATTCTCGTTTCAGATTCTTGTCACTGTAACCCCTTGAAGTGTTAATACTGTTGGGGGTGAAGATAGCTATGTGACGTGTCAAGAATACGTCCTCTGATATTATGCGATATCCCTGTGAGATAATTTAGGGATATTCGCTCCAGGAGTTAGAATTCTGGATACCTTAAGGTAAAATTCTCTGGGAATATCACTGTAGTCAAATATACCCTAGGAAGCTACCTTTTAGGAACTTCCATCAAGACGACATTTCCTGAGCTCAAAAAAAAAAAAGAAAATAGCTCGGTTTCCTCACTAAATGACTAGGAACTGACATGTCAACATAGTCAACCAAACAGAACTTGTGATGTCAGCGTAAGGGATTTATACTAGAGAAAGTATTTCTCTCTGGAATTGGATATAGAAATATTAGTGTTTTTAATGATATGCCAGTAATTTGTTATAAATGTAGTAAATGGGGCCATAGGCAGTATAAGTGTCATGGTCATTTCCGATGCAGATAGTGTGTAAAGAATCATGATTCAAAAGAGTGTATTGCCAAGATCAATGGAAATGAGAATGTTGAACCAAAATGCTGTAATTGTGGCGGTAAACATAATGCTAACTATCATTTGTGTGAAAAGAAACCACAAACAAAGCCAGTAGACACCCATGATAGAGCAGATAGACCAAACGTCAGGCAGAATGAATGTCCAGTTGTTAATCAGCTGTCGATTCCAATCAATGTCTGGGAAAAAAGGCGTAAGCAGTTTGCTCAGCGTTCAAGAAATGGAGGTAAGGAAAGTGAACCAAAAATTAAAACTCCATGAGATCTTTCGGAATTTGACCTGATAAATCGAGAGTTGAACAAACTTAGGAAACAAATTGAGGGTTTGCAAAAATCATTTTTTAGTTGGAAAAGTAATCAACTAGGTAAGAATGTGCCTGGTGATAACAACACAAATGCTGTACCGAAAGAAGCATCCCTAGGAGGTGGTAAGGATAAAAATGGATTGTTAAATGAATTTCTGAATATGGCAGATTTGGTACTAACTTATGTTAATAACCCTTTGAACGATTTAAAATTCAAATTGTTGTTGTCTGTTAGTATATTGAAGGACAAATATCTAAACAATGGAGAATAAAAATGTCAAGGTTTTGTCTTAGAATGTTAACAATTTGAAAAATAGGGTAACTGATCTGCATGCATATATTAATTCTAACGATATTGATGTTATAGCTCTGCAAGGGATAGGAATAAGTGGAATAAATTTTCAATTGAAAAACTACTAAAGATTTGAGTTGCCTGCAGATATGAATACGAACTGCAGGGGACTGATAACCTATGTAAAAAGTGGTATTTCTGCAACATTACAGGCTGCAGAAAAGGTTAATGGTACTGAGTATCTGCCTGTTAGTATCACTCTTAAAGATGCTATTTTGAATTTGTTTAATTTCTATGTACATCCTGATAAGCTGGTTATTGACGAATTTCTAGAAGTTACTTATGCTGAAGAATGTCTATTACTAGGTGATTTGAACGCTAGGCACAAATGTCTTGGCACCAAAGTTTTTCAAAATCGTAATGGGATCGTGTTAAACACTTTTTTGAATTCTATAGAGGATGCTAAAGTTATTGGACATGGTGACACTACATATATTAAGGGCGGTAGGCTTGATTTTGCAATTATTTTTAACATGCTGGATATAAAAGTAAGTTTGGATATTGTAAGCACACTTTTGAGTGATCAATTCGCTATTAAAGTTGTGATGCATATTAACAAAATGGGTTTTTGTTGATAAGAGGAAAAGATATTCACTTAAAGATGGTCAGCGTAGTTATTTTGTGTCTAAAATTAGAACTTGGTATAATGAATATAAAAAACTTGATGTAACAGATGAAAATGTATTTTACTAAGATCTATTGAAAGTGGTGGATTCTATCTTGGGTAGACCTAAGAGGAAGTATTCAATTGGTTCTAATTCAATATCTAAAAGGTATTATAATGATAAGGTTGTTAAGGGGTGGCACAAGGTGTTACGAAAATGCCACAGTAACTGGAGTAAGGACCCTACTAATGTAAAAAGTAAAGAGACTTTGATTAAAGTTGTTGAGTGTACAACAGATATAAATCAAAAGGCAAGAAGTAGACACTATGACAATTTTTTGAGGGATATTGGTAGTTCAAAAAGCTTAAGCCAGGTCTGGAATGGTGTGAATAAAGTAAGGGGAATTAAAAAGAAAATTAATGTTCAACCAAATCCTAAAGATAAAGCTAATGATCTTATTAACAAGTGGTTGTATGCCTCCAGTCTTTCAAGTCTTCCGAATAATATCCAGAGTTGTTTGAGAAAGCAAAGGTCTATGAGACGGGACTTGATTCGCTTGCAAAGTGCGTTGAATGATGATACTTGCGTTACATTTACCAGAGATGAAATTCTGAATGCTGTGAAAAGGGGGAAATCCACTGCCACGGGTAGAGATAGCCTGACATACGAAGTAATTAACTGCCTCATAAGCATGGACGAGAGTCCTATACTAGATCTGTTTAACCCTTTTACCCCCAGGGTATTTGGAAATTTCCAACTCTTATTTCCCAGGGGTCATTTTTTTTTCCAGCACATTTTGCAGTATATATTTTTTTAAATTGCTCTAACAGCCTTAATTTTTGTCATAGAGAGGTCAGGTTGGTCTCATTCTCTTGGAAAATGCCTGAATTTTCTCAAAAAATTATCAAAAATGTGCAAAAAAAATTTAAATAGCATTTTTTTTGCAAGGACGTACCGGTACGTCCATGGGGGTAAAGGGATGAGTTTTGTGAAACGTACCAGTACGTCCTTTTGGGGGTAAAAGGGTTAATCTAACATATCGAAATGGGAGATTGCCTGTGGAGTGGAAATTGTCGTTGATCATTCCTGTGCCTAAGAATAGTGAGGATTATAGGCCCATATCTTTAACTTCCTGTTTATCAAAGATGATGGAACGAATGATCCTAAACAGATTGATGTATAAAATAGATGGTCTTCTGTCCAATAACCTGTATGGATTTATGAAAGGTAAAAGCACAACAGACTGTGTGATAAAGTCTCTTGTGAATAATAATGTTCGATGTCGATTGTTTGTAGATCTTAAAGGGGCCTTTGATAAGGCAAATAAAGATGTGATTTTAGAGAGTTTGGAAAACTATTAACATGGATTGCAGACTATTTAAATAATAGAAAGGCAAGTGTATGGTTTTAGGGCGAGGAATCTGTACAGAAAGAGTTTGAACTTGGTACGCCGCAAGGTGGAGTATTGAGCCCTGTACTTTATAATATTCTTATGGACATTGTAGCTTCCTTTAACTTTTTTGGGACTTCTCAGATTCTCGTCTATGCTGATATTCTAATTTAATGTGTAGATGAATGTAGTTTGACCAAGGTTATTCACGAACTCCAGTGTTTGTGTGTACGTTTTGGGTTGGTTATTAATGAAAATAAAACCAAATACCAATCAAGAACTACCAGTGGACAAGAATTCTCATTGAATGGAATGAGATTGGAAAAGGTAACTAGTTTTAAATATCTTGGAATGTATATAAGTTTTAGTAATGTTAAGGATCAAATCGCTCATGTCAAGAATATATGTCTCTCTAGGCTAAAACCTCCAAGAGTGTTATCTAATAGAGGAAATGGTGTTGGTGTACCTGTTCTGAGGTCAGTATATCTAAGCACTGTACGGAGTATTATGCACCATTCAGCCCCAATATTGTCGTCTTATTCAGAGAAGGATATTAGGCCATTAGAGGTTGTGCAAAATGAAGGAATGAGGATTGTACTTGGTTGTGCGAGGACAACAAGAATAGAAATCATGAGAATGGAACTTGATATTCTGAGCGTTAGGCACAGAATTCAAGAACTGACGGTGGTCTCATAAGGGGTGGTGATAATAGTCTAAAGTCAGCTGTAGATCAATTCAGATCTTGCTTTGCTAGAAACTTTAGGATGAATGGATATACCAAAAGACTTTGTCGAATGTTATTTGAATACAATGCAATAGATTTTTGTGTACCAGTACCACGAAGTATTGATATGGAGCCATGGCTTAAGAAAACAGTGTCTGTGCAAATAGATAAATTAGATGGTAGGAAAAAAAGATTGTCATCGCCAAGAATTACAACAGTTATTTGTTGAAAAACTATCTGGATATCCAAAGAAAAATGTTAAACACTTTTACAGTGATGGATCTGTCAATGGAAATAGAGCAGGGTCTGGTGTAGAATTTTTTGAATATGGCATAAGTGTTGAGGAAATATTGTCCAAAAGGATTGCTGATAGGAGTTCATGTATGACAGCAGAACTTTATGCTATTTATGTTGGACTTGAATACGCACTAGAAAAGCTATTTATGTTGGACTTGAATACGCACTAGAAAAGAAGAAAAGTGTTTATGGTTTTGTTGATAGTCAAAGTGCTTTGTTTGCCTTAAACAGTAAAATGTCTACTGATGATTTAGTTTTAAGATGTAGAAAATGTATACACCAAATAAATTCATTTGAGTGTGAGGTAAATTTTATGTGGATTCCGTCTCATTATGGTATTTACTTTAATGAAGTTGCTGACTGTTTGGCTAATGATGGATGTAACAAGCAGATTATAGAATACAATAGTATATTAAGTATTTCTTGAATAAAATCTGAGATAAGAAGAGTGAGAAAAAGTGGGAATTTGAAGGTGCTCGCATGATAATGAACAATGGCAGCAGGAGCATAAAAAACTACAATGTTGTTGTGACAACTAGTTTTACTTATGGTAGAGCTTCACCCGATATGACTCTTTTATGATGAGTTTACGGTTTGGATATAAATATATTTGGGAGTATGATGGTTCTGAAGGAATGTCTTGCAAATTATGTAATAATGTCAAATCACATACTTTGTATCATTATATAATGGACTGTAATGGTTTGGAAGAATTCAGAGATTGTAATATTAATGATATGTCTGAGATAATTTGTTATATGATAAATAATAGGATTAAGGGAATCTTGGATAAATTAACAAAGTTTGATATGTTATTAATTATTTACAATGTCAGAATATTTGTTAATTATTCTTCTACCACATTATTTGTTAATTATTCGTTTTACCACATTATTTGTTAATTATTCTTTTTACCACATTATTTGTTAATAATTCTTTTTATAACATTTGTAAGTAAAGTAGTTGTCTCATAGACTTTGCAAGATACTGTTAAGTGGGCTTGTCAGCATGCTGACATGCTCCTTCAGATCAGGTATACTTAATGTCAATAAATGCTTTGAATTTGAATTAAATTTTAATAAAAGGATTAAGGAGCTCTAGATATTGATTGTTTTCGTAGCCAATAGATGGCCTTAGCTGTACAGTAACAATTTGCTAATTATCCCCAATCATTCACTAATTATAATTTTTATCATTTCATTTCTGTTGCTAGTTGGGCAAAAAATTCATATTAAACAGATGCACGTATACTTGATGTTCCTCCTTGTATGGATATAACCTAATTCTTAGGAAATTACAAGTTTCACATTAAATGTCCCAGAAATATTACTTCAGCAAACAATCGTTAGTTCAACTACATTTGGGGGTCAGAGGGTGGTCGCCAGATAGCGCCACATGTACTGAAATCTGTGAAACAATCAAGTAATTACACAGTTATTTGATCTAATTTTCTATTACATTTTATGAGACCTGAATATCATAAATATGTTCGATAGTACGGCATATAAGGTTAGTGAAAACTATGACGAATAACAATATTGTAACATTCCGAAAGGTATAACTCGGACTCCTCCAGCTCCCTTCCTTATATCGTAACAAGTTTTACGTTACCGCCAATAGATGGCATCTGCGGTATTTAGTCTCAACTAATATAGTCTATTCTTTGACAATCACGTGTGTCAAAATGTGTGAGAGGAAGGTAGAGGCTAGAGAATTGGTAGTAGGTGAATTGTCCAACGATCGTTACCTTATTAGGAATGAATATTTTTATCAGAAAATGATGTGAATTTCTCCTAAGCCATCGGAAGCAGCCTGGGTTTAAAT